>NW_027526295.1:148555126-148792626 GCF_048455015.1 Haemaphysalis longicornis
TCCCTCGATTTTGTATACGCACCCTTGTGCTCATGAAATTTTGGTACCTTCTGCGTCGCTTCGCCTCATTCTGGGCTTCGTCTTAAGCGCCATCCTGTCGAACCCGCAACCAAGGTGTCTTTGCTTCCACACTCCTTCCGCCGCTGACGAGCAGGCCTTCCCTTTCTCCGAGGCAGCCGAACTCGCGATCACACCGAAGGCGATACTCTATGTAAGATGGCTTGGGGGACCGCCAACCTCCACGGACGAGACTCGAACACGAGGCGAGAGAGGAGCGGCGATTCAATGAAACAGCAAGTCGTTGTGAAGGAAAAGAACGTGGACATACGTCATGCGGCAGCGAACATCATGCCGGTGATTACAGCCAACGGCGAATGGCCTCAGGATTTCCATTATCATGGATCGCAGCAGCAGGCCGATAGCGGTCGATGGCAATAAAGCTGTAAACGCTTCAAAGAGATTCAACATCGTCCTCCCACCGACGGTTCAAGGTCAGTCTTCATCCTGGACGGTGTAAGCTGTCTGGCAAAACCCGCAACCCTATTCAAAGCAGCGTGGTGTTCTTACAAGGCTGCCAGCAGACATGTCAGAGGCCAATTTGAAAGGAGTGGCTCTTGTCGTGGCAGAGCAATGATGGCAATACAGGAGTGATTCCTTGAGAGTGAAGTTTCAAGTAAAGTCCTACACAGCCCCACCTCTGCACACACACGTAAAGAACGGAGCGGTGCTCTTACCGTTTCCTGTGGGAGCGAGAGAAACCCTTTATCATCTTAAAGACCGATCCCTCCAGATTCAAGTGTCACCTTGTGTAAATGTCCTTCTCTGGATCCAGTACCTCTCTGGAGGCTGAACTAGGGTGTCGTGCGATACAGCGTGTCGATATCTTAAGTACGCGCTTGGCAGCGGCCACACCTAGTAATATGCATCATATGGGATCCGGGTAGGGCTTCACGTCAGATTTCGGCGCTGGCGTCTATCCTAGCTTGAACACGGAACAGGTAACACTGGTCAAAAAGTAAACAAAGAGACCTGGGTGCTGTGTTCGGCATAGGGAGTCTCTTCATTAGACAGCCTATTTCATTAGAAAATGTGGAGCCCTGTTTAGTCTGGATGCGGCAATCCTCGCCTTCCTAATTTAATCAGTAGTTCGGGGCCCAGTGATTTTTTTCTTGTTCCGCATGTTGTGGATGGATTGCTACACCCACGGTATACTACTCGGTGTATTGGTAGCAGAGCTTAATCGGGAAACACCCACGTGAAGCAACGTGAATATATTTGAAAGAAAAATGTCTGCAGCATCGCCTCCTCAGTTATTTGTGGTGGTTGCAGAGGGAAACTATTCGGTTCAAGGAAGGAGCGATGTCTACGTAGATTTTGTAGGAGTGACTGGGCTTCTGGCCTTTTGATTAGGGTGTCATACAGGCTATCGCTCCCCGGGCAACAATATTTCAAGGTTGATCCAGCCACAGAATTATCAGTTAAAATTTGTCCCGACGGTGACATTGCAACCTATCGCCCAAGAAGAATCATCTGCTTAGATTCGCCCTGTCCGGGATCTTCCTGACGGTAACAAAGGTGACGAGGATAAACATGGACTGAATGCAAATGGCTTTGCACTGCCTGCAGACGATATTTTACGCCCAGAAACGGTGATGAGTGATGAGACTTGTCCAGGCATCTCCGAAAGCGTGGGTGGCGAGCCGCATTCTGACTTTACGTCTCCCTGGCCAATTAGGCTGCAGTGCGAAGGCAGTGCCATCCGAGCCACGCACTTTTAAGTGGGGAGCACTTTATGGCCGCGCCTTTTCGTCGTAGCTCGCTCGCTGGACACTAGTAGAGCCGGCGTTTTGGCGTAGCCGCTGCCGACCCGGCGTATCCGAGAGGCTTCGAACGCCAAGGGGTTTATATACTCATAAACGTTGGAAACTCGGGGTCCGCTGGAGCTTCTCATACACCCGTTGTTTAGTGCAAAGAAAACTGTGGGTACATTTGAGGCAAAGTATATGTAAATAACTGGCCGCGACCGCCCTCATTTAGTTAGGAACGCTCGTTGGGTTGGTTTTTACGATAGTAAGCGAAAAAAAGTGGAAAAAGGCAAGCACAAAAAGAACAGAACTCCCGCTGGAACAGTTTCATGAAGGGGGCGCGCGAGCACTCCGACGGCGGGAAATTAGGTTTGCATTGGGTGGTAGCAGCGTGCGGATGACGGCGCTACAGCCCATTGTGGCGAATCACTGCTCTGCACTTCCGACAGCTTTCAGAGTGAGTGGGACGGCTTTAATTTTTTTTTTCATTCTCTGTTTCATCGCTCTTCGAAAAGTTCGACGGCATAAATGTTTCCGCAATGCCGGTATATTACACCCACAAAAAGTCATTGCTGATAACGACGAAGGATATATTTGTACAGATATAGTCCTATGAATGTAAATAGGGCAAAAGCAAGCAAGACCAGACTAATTGCTTGTATGCAACTCTCTCGTCATGATAAGAGGCACTTCCGCCTCATTTACGGCGGCGAACGCAGCCATGTTCTGAAGAGGGGTTTTAAGCTTTCGCCTAACACAGGGCGGTAGATAATGAGGAAAGTGTAACTTCAGCCGGAATTACTCGTACGGTCCACAGCTGTTACCTAGATAATGACTAGTACTCCTCTTACTTTCTTTGATAGAGTGTTAAGGCTCAGACCTAATTCGAGCTTCGAAGGCGCATTTTAGCTGCCTGCGACAGCAATAAATTTTATTGTCGAGTGACACACCACAAAGTTTCATTGCTGCATCAACTTGCCGAAATAAAGGTCGGTGCTGCTGCCCTCGACATGAGCGATAAAACAGCGGGATAGAACTAACGTAGGCTTGCTTGTAGCGTTAATACTGTTGACACACGCATCGTGCAGGTCACTCGGCCGTCGCAGCTGCTATGCTGTACTGGACATTCTGCTGCACGGTACCCTTCCTTGCCCTCGAGTACGCCAATGGCCAGGGATATCATTATATCGAGCGGTCACATAAGCTGTTCACTTCAGCCTTCCCAGGCATGAGCCTGCACTGGAGTTTCCGCGTGCTGGAGCGCTTCGAGAAGTTCGGTACGTTTCATGGACCCGCAACGAGAGCTTTTTGTTGGCAGTGTGAGCAACTCCAAGCGGCAAAAACGTATAGCCACCCTATCATACTTTTCGTGCCATTTCAACGACGTGCATGATGGTGTAAGTTTGGTACGGTATTTACAAAGCTTTGTAACTGTGTTGTGTGCTTTGGTTTCTTCCTGTATACACCGTAATGCACTCCTTCGATCTTAGAATTCCAACGTTTAATTGGTTTCTTTCTGTATACACCGTAATGCACTCCTTCGATCTTACAATTCCAAAGTTTAATCCAGGATAGAAGAAAAAAAGGTTTCGCGAAGCGGGCCCGAAACGGAAAGCGGTCAGTCTGGAAGACGGCGACAATCAAGTACCCTTGAAAATAGTGCCCTGGCCTGCTGCAGGCACCTTGTTACGTCCTCTTAAAAGCCTCGAAAATTCCGAAAAGCGGGAGAGGGAAATATCAGCTTATAAGTCATTTCTAGGAAAAAATACTTCATGGGCATTCAAATGCTTCAGTTTAAACAGCGTTTTCGGCGATTATTCCTTCAAGAAAGCATGGTCGAAATGGGCGTGTCTTGCGGCAACAATTTCTTGCTAATATTTTGCGAGATTGTCCCATAAATACCTGGACAGTCACCAGAGCGACGGAGTTATGGAATTTTAAGCTACAGGTTTTGGTGATTCAATCATGATACAGCGTATGATACCAACTGTGAAATCAATTACGCCATGCACATTGATGACCTGAATTTCCCCGTAAATATTTGTGACTACTTCGGTTCCCACATGGACGCACGCTTCCTTTTCAAAAGGCCTTTTTGGTCGTTTCACGTCAACAAACTTAAAGCGGTGTTGTCATGAGTGACGGGAAGTATATACCAAATTCAGCATCTGATAACCATCTCGCTAAAACAAACACTCTGATATTCTTTTTTCTATTCCAGACTGAGTTATGGCATATTATAATGGGGAAACACGACGGCCTATAACTACAATAGCTTGATTATTTTGCTTAAAAAAAAGGCTTCGCATATATGAGAACTACCAAGGAAACAAACTTTAAGGACAGATCCACTCTAAATAAAATATAACATGCTTAAAGCTGATCAAATCTACTACTTGAAACTCTTACAACACATTCACAAAAAACGCCTACATAACGTACTAACCGCGAAAACTAGCAGATACTCTATACGCAGGCCCTTAATTCCACCACATACAATTCGCAGTAATTACGGTAAACAGACCATTTCTTACCCAGCTACGAAAATATTGAATAGCAGTGATATGAAAATAAATTTCCTGAAGCCATTTGCACCCTGCAAAAGCGAATGCAGAAAATATCTAGTCCGTAATGGTACATCATTCTGTACACTGAACTGTTATCTTGGGAAGTGTTTCTTTAATATTTTTGAACCACAAGAACGTTGCAGTGTATGTTTGAATGTGCAACTTATATTTATGATATATTACTCATGGTGTAAACAAAGTCACTGAGCCCATTGTATTTCCATAGGCACACTGTACGCCCGATAAACTTCTTGTCCGATGTATGCTTACTTAATGTGTGTGTTATATTAGGTTACACGGATAGACACACCCCTAAAACGCTTCATCTATGCATGTGGACAAGTTTTAGTAGTATAGTGCTTCATTTTTTTAAATACATGAGCCTGTGTTATGTGTTTCACTCTTTCGTTACGTTGAAATTCTGTTATGTTACACTTCCTATCTCATTTTGCTGAGAGCCAGCGGTTTGAATCTATATCCTTTCTGTGAAACTGTAAAACCTGTAAGTGGGCCGGGGCCCCGTCAGGCGATGCCCGCTTATAGCCTCGGCACCCTGTTGGAGCTGCCTACGAAAAATAAAGAAAAAAAAAAACCTTCAAAGAGCGATCTGTCCCCAGACCAAAACTGAATCGCCGTGCAAAGCGAACCCGTTGTTTGCCAGATATCGACCCGATTGGACAACTTGTGATGGTCCTTTTGTACATGTGGTCTATTTGGTCGGCGATCATGTGGTTCTGCAAGTCTTGGGTTCGCCGTAATTGTCTGCGGCGGACATAGTTTAATATGGCGCCGAAGTCGGGTGGTCTCGGGATGGATATTGGAGCCTGAGATTCTAGTGGAAATAGGTATCGTTTGAGGGCGACGTGGTTTTGACGCCCTGTGGGGCGGTACACCAACCGCGGATACCTCACCTCATCATGAGCGACGAATATCGTTTGGGTGGTCGGGTGGTCAAGTGGTGTGCGTGAGGTGATGACGAAGCAATGACGAAGCCCCTTTAGCATTGTATAACAAGTGTTTTCTTAATTGTTTGCAAGAAAACATCGCCTTCTTGTTCGAATGAAAATGAAATGCGCAAACAACCGCACCGACAGAATAAGAAGGCACACCCAACATCGCAGATGTGGGGTGTCCGGTCGTTCTGTTCTTGGCGCTTTATATTCCAATCATTTCAAACCAACTATCCCCTGAGACTGCCTTGTACAACACACTTATGAAAGTAATATTATTTATGCGGGAAAATTAAACCGTTAGTATTGCAACGTATCGCAGTAAGATAAAAATTTTAGTACATCGGTGCTCCCTGCCCTTATCAGTTGCAGACGGTGCAAACTGGAGCAACTTCTACGACTCCTCCGCCACTCCAGATAACGTGACTCTAGCAGAGATCGTACTCGTCGGCGTCTTCGCCGACACCGTCATCCTGCTACTCATATGGTACTTTGACAACGTTTTAGACCACGGTCATGGGATTCCCAAGTCATACCTGTTTCCTTTCACAGTAAGTATCACGAGCGCGTTCTCCAAGCCGCTTCCAAGAAAGCCGGTAAAGTCGGTTACTTGGTAAAATGATTTTATTGAACAGCAAAAGCTTCTTCTATCTTGGTATTTTGTTTGCTCAGGGAAACGAAGGGTAACGGGGTTTGGTGACGAGGTACAAGGCGCTCAAACCTTGAAGCGTGTTCGAAGCTGCCGGTGTGATGGTAACCAGGTCCCCAAGGATGTGTACCCTTGGAGTGAAGGTTTCACCCGGTCAACAGACCTTCTGGTCGGACGTCCAGCTGCAGCACTTGAGGGTTCGGTGTCGGGGGCCAGCTGCCGCCACCGGCCTCACTCACGGAGTGCACCCTCACGGAGTACGCTGCAAAGGACGACAAATTGATTGTACAGGCGCATGCTAATGTGGCCGTAGTGACACACGGTACCATTGCGTGTGGATCTTTCGAATGAGTGGCTTGCACAGAGTTTGGACTTCACCCGTCTTCTTGACTTCTCTCATGCTATCTAGTGCTGAAGCTTCTGGTTGAAGGCAATTGAGTTTCATTATCCTTCTGCGATTGTCTGAAAGGTGAAACCACACCCCAACCCGCTCTACCTCGGTCACCATCTGCGCTGCCCACGAGGTAGAGGTAGCAGAAATCCCCCTGTCCACCATCCTCCACCTCACCCCTGCCCTTATATTAACAAATTCACAAACGGCCGTTAGAAATTTGTGCAGGGGCATCATTTCGCCCCTCTGTCACAAAATTCTCTGCTCACTTCGCCCTCTCCCCCACCCCCCCTCCTGAGCGCACCATCTACCTTTTGTGGACTCCTGGCCATATATGGGCTCTGGCGGCGCGGAGAAGGCCCCCGAGGCGGCCCGAGCTTTGATTCACCGGACGCCTCAACAGAGCCCCCTCTCCGGTTCCCAACTTCCTCGTCACCTAGAACCACTGCTCACTTTCCGTGAAATCACCCTCCATTACAGGCTCTCACGCACCATCCTTCCAACCCCGCACCCCTCGAAATCCTCTGCAGAATCAGCATTCTGGAGACGAACTAAAACGCACTTCATCCCAAATCGATCCATGCTCACCCACATATCACCATCCCTCTTTACCACCCCCTTTTGTTCACACTGCGGGGAGAACAGATACCTGCGCATGCCGTCTGGCACTGCCCCGCCATGCTTCTATTCCTCCTCCCCCACCCCTCCTGGTTGTCTGCCCTCGCGCTCTCGGACGCCCAGTCTCGGTGTGGCCTGATCGAAAGGGCTCGGGCCCACAGAGCTGCCCTTCCGCAGCTCGACGGTTCCCAATAAGCCTGGACAGGATTAAAACGCTTTTCCCTCTCTCTCTGAAAGATCGAGACATTACATCAAGCTAGGTCCTGAAAACACAGCCAACTTGCGGCATAAAGAGCCGCTAGGGTGCACATGAAATTCGGGAAGGCAATAATTTAAAAATGGCCAGGGTGGCTAAGCCAATCCTACAGTACTGTGCGAAAACATCCACTTCGTCTTATCAAACGGAGTTGAACGTACCCCAGGGCGGAGAACGGAATGTAAAACTTCGGTATATTCAACTGCAGCGTACGCAAACAGCATGACACGGATTTCTTGTGGCAGATATTCCTAGTGCTTGCGGTTCAATTGAGTGATTGGTAGCCAGCTGCATGCTTAAGCATGCACCAACTTTAGAAAGCGTTCGTCAGCCCCTCACGATGAGTCTGAGTAACTCTGGGTGTGTACCACTTGGGTAAAACAGCAGCCGCAACTGTAGGGTATGCGCCGTCCTAGGCCTAACTTTTGGCCCAATCGATAAAAATTTGACGCGCCCAAAGGCAGACTAAGCTGTTTGTGTTGGTGCAGAAATATTGAAACCAAAATAGCCTGTAGCTTGTCGCATAAACTAATGATCTCGAACCACAGTGCAATGATAATCTAGAACACCCAATCGCAAGGCACATTTAAAACAATTTCGACTCGCCACAGAAGAGTGTGCACAGTGCGAACAACCGATAACGTTAACATAACACGAGTGAGAACAAAAGGGAGTGCAAGCAGGAAAACCGGCCAGCTACCATTACTGTCGGAACGCGGCTGTTTCAAGTACAGCTGTGCATGATTACACGTTGCAGAAGAAAATCGTGCTTGGTACCTATCTCTAAGTAATTTAGGTTGGTGGATGAACGGGGCTGCCAAAATGGAGCTGCAAATCGCTCACACTGCACAAAATATACGTGGAGATGCCTCTATTGTGTCTACTGACATTATAGCCATTATCTTGATTCATTATCTTGATTCAATGCGAACTCACTTTTAGGAAACAAGTCCGCTATATAGGGAGAAATAACTTTCATGGACGAATAATCCACTACGGTGATATTGCAGGCATGAGTTACGTGTCAGTGCCGCTCGACTTCATTTATTCAGGGCTATTCAGAATTTTGTTTAGAAGAGCCTTGTTTAGGGACCGCAAATAGGCATTTTAATTTCGGGAAGATATCGGGCGTAACCAGCTTTTTATAAATGCTGTAGCATGGGATATTCCCCAAAATCGGGCTATAGCCAAAAGAGAAGCATCGTATTCATACAGCCAAAGGCGATGGACGAAATGGCTATTTATCAGTTACTTTCTGTAGGGAGTAATGGCAGTTCGGGCATTTCGGTGTGTCACATGTGACAGGCACGTACCGGTACATCAACGAACGGGCACTCACTCACGCATAGCGACAAGGGCTTTGTATATCAGAAAGGGCGGCGTCGTCGGTGGCACTGACCATGACCGAAAAATCCCAAAGTGCCACCTTCCGGTTCTACAGAAGCCCCCAGGGTTCAAAATGTGGTGCCCCGAGTGATGACATGTGAGGAGGAGCGGAAAGTTTCACCGCTCGGTGCCACCTGTAGGGATGTGTTACGGTGAAGTCAGATCTAGAGTGCAGTAGTTCGCAGCGCGCGCTTGCTCTTGATGCACGTCTTTCGGGTGCGATGCCGTGTATCCCTGCCGGGCCCGCTACTGGGTGTCCCTCATCAGAGAGTAAAATAACTATACCGCTCTACGCTCGAAGGCGAAGAAATTAGCCCATTGCACAATTAACTGCGAAAAGCTTCCTAAAGAAGGAAAAGCGCCCCGAGCTGTAAAAAAAACGAAACAAACCTTGACTGATTTTCTGGAGACCGAGCAACCATATTACACACTCAAAAGTGAAACAACGAATTCCTTATGTCGTTAACTTTACAAGTGGCACAGTCTACCTACTATTCAAGGCATTCACGGCGAATTCCACTGCCTTTGTGTAGACGGCTGTTTTCCTACGACTGGGTACTCAGTCGCTGCGGGATGACCAACGCTTTATAAAGTCGGTATACATGCTTAAGCAAGCAGCTGGTTACCAATCACTCAATTGAACCACAAGCAAGCACTAGGAACATCCACCACAAGAAATCCGTGCCGTGCTGTATGCACGCTGCAGCTCAGTATACCGAAGTTTTACATTTCCGTCTCCGCCCTGGGGGATTCGACTCCGTTTGATAGACGAAGTGGACGTTGTTTTCGCTCATTACTCTATGATTGGCGTATCCAAACAGTTGCCATTTTTAAATAATTGCCTTCCCGAATTTCATGTGCACCCTAGCTAGCGGCTCTTTATACCGCAAGTTGACTGTTTTCACGACCTAGCTTGCTGTCATATCTCGACCTTTCAAAGAGACGTTTTCAATCCTGGCCAGGCTTATTAGGAACCGTCCAGCCGCGGAAGGGCAGCTCTGTGGGCCCGAGCCCTGTCGACCAGGGCACACCGATACTGGGCGTCCGAGAGCGCGCGGGCAGACAGCCAGGAGGGGGTGGAGGAAGGGAAGCAGGGCGGGGCAGTGCTAGATGGCAAGCGCAGGTATTTTCGTGGTCTCCGCAGTCTGAACAAAAGGGCGTGGGAAAGAGGGACGGTGATACGTGGGTGAGGATGGATCGATTGGGGGTGAAGTGCGCTTGAGTTCGTCTGCAGAGTTCTGATTCTGCGGGATGACGCGAGGTGGCTGGGACGGTGTCCCGCTCATGAAGGCGTCTGAGGATAGACATACTATGTTACCGCTGCGTCGCCCATACGTAGCCCCTCCCAGAGGGGTCTCATGCAAGACCGTGGTGAGCCCGAAAACCCAGTCTGTTGATTGTCGTCTTGGTGGGACTGAGTAGAAAGGGTACAGCGCCACGAGCCAGAGGCAGGTGTAGGCCAAAGAGTCGGGAGGCCAGAGCGCTGCCAGCCTCGTGCTGCAGCCCTCGGGATGTCTGGATCCTCGCTGCTTCTCAGAGCCTTGTGTCACACGCCTGGTCTGCTCCTTCTCCTCACTAAGCTGTTTGCATATTTTTCCTTCTCCCAGGGTCATTTTTCGATTAGTAATCGTTTGCTACACAGGATGCCATTCGAGCTCGTCGAGTCTGTTTTAATTGTCGAAGGATTACCAGATTAGCGTGGCCTTGATTGTTACGGGCCATCTACGAATTTTAACCGTACTTATCTGCTTCTGCAGCACTACCTCATTACTTCACTTTTCTCTCACGTTCTTTCTCAGTTTAATGCGCAATTTTTGTTCATTCTTTGTGGTGTACCCATAGAGGGGCAGTGGCTACAGCATGGTGCATGTTCACAGTGAAATGCGAAGGGCTATTTCTACTTAAGGCCGCAATTTTCGGTATGTCTGTCTGTCTGTCTGTCGGTCTGTCTGTCTGTCTGTCTGTCTGTCTGTCTGTCTGTCTGTATGTATGTATGTATGTATGTATGTATGTATGTATGTATGTATGTATGTATGTATGTATGTATGTATGTATGTATGTATGTATGTATGTATGTATGTATGTATGTATGTATGTCTCCCTGTCCCTCGATTCATCCACCCGGCCAAAATATAAAATAATTCTGAAACAGGAACTTTAGACAAGCGAACCCCTTCCGAACAACTTATTCCGGTGTCACAAGCTTCATACTTGTCCACTATTGAGGCAAAAAAATACATCGGGCATGTTTGAGCCAAGCATCAATTCATAACTTGTATTAGGCAGTGTTCTCTAATTTGAAAATATGTGGGTGCCTGATATTTGGGATATGAAATCCGCATGGAAAACATTTTGGCTCGAAAATACAAAAAAGCTCGCGGCCTAGCCTAGACCCCGTGTCGGCAATCCAAGAAGTCCTACAACTGTAACGAAATGTAACAATAGATGGCACCTGAGCACTGGAGCACGGGAAAATTGAATCGACTTGAGCCACCCTCCACCGTGTTTATTGTGGTACAAGTGATGGAGGAGGGAAAGGTCATGTGAGGTGGGCGGGGACAGGAGAGGCATTTACGTGGGAGAGGCAGCAGAGCTATCATCTTTCGACAACATTTGCAGCGAAGTGAGCAAGACGACAGCCAATGTTTTAAGACGTAGCATTCTTTGCCCAGTTACCCCCCCCCCCCCCAGGCAGGACCGCGTAACGCCCTACATTTCCACAAAAATGCAGATTTCGCGAAAGTTACATGTGTAATAATTAAAATGGCGTAAATGATGGTAATTTGTGGAACACAATGTTGAAAAAAAGTAAGAAAAATGAAGTAAATACGGAAAATGCAAACTGTATAACGTCTTGTGTTTCCACAATAATGCGGATATTTCGGAAGTTCAACCTGTAATCGTTATGTTAGAGTAAATGGAGATAGTTGGTGGAATAAAATTTTGAAAAAACAAAAAAAAAATTAAAAAATGCGGAAAATGGCGAACCGTGTAACCGCACCTTTACACAATAATGCAGATTTCGGGAAGATTTCACCTACAATCGTTACAATTGAATAAATGGAGATAATTGGTCAAACAGCTACTAGTATTTAGAAAAACTGAAAAAATTGACTGTAAAGAACTAACACTCGCGACCAGCGGCCTAAGAAGGCTATGCATTAGTAGACAATTCTCTGCAGAGAATTTCTGCAGAATTTTTTTGACTAACCCGTCCTCCCAGTATATGGTAAAGTTTGTACACGCAAATAACAGGTTTTTTTGAGGTCGCGTACCGGCCACCCGTGATGAAGCTGTAAATAAATAGCATGCAAACATCATAGATTTCCACCTTTGAATACAGGGTGTCCCAGGCATCATGCACCAAGATTTTTAAACAGAGTATTGGTGTTGCTCGAAAAAAACCTAGGACATAATGTATCCAGTACAGTGAAGTACTGGCCAGTAATTTTTTCGTTAACTAGATTTAATAATTCATAATTACCCAACTCGAGAAGTACTGCCGTAATCATTGAAGTGTCAATAAGACACTTGTAGGTACCCACGGGAGGAATCTAACTGCGGTATTTTCAGCGACGGACTAATAGCGTACTCATTTATTCTGACTGACAAAGAAACACCACAAAATATTCAGAATTACACGTGACGGCGCTCCCGCGTACATCATAAATCAGTACCCTCAAAAGAGCTGATTGAAAGCAAGTTCTTTGCCCGTCGCACTTCCGAAAAGATAGCGCATCACCTTGATAAATGTATCCATGGAAGGAGCAGCAACAGGAAGTTTCGTAGGGCGCTGGTGGGAGATAACGCACAAAATCGGTCGCAATTTCTTCTTTCTCTTTTCTTTATTTCATTCTAGCTAACTCAGACGCAGTCTGTTCGAGGGCATTGCTTTACGATGCTCGCGGAAGCATCATAACGTGGCATTTTTCATATATAGCGGTGTTTCTTTATCCCTCATAATAAATAAGTACGCAATTAGTGCGTATCTGAAAATACCGCAGTTATATTCCTCTCGCGGTTATCTACAAGTGTCTCACGGACACTAAAATAATTAGGGCAGTACTTGTCGAGTCAGATCATTGAACAACTATTTAAATAGTTAACGAAAAAGGTATTGGCAGATACTCCACTGTACTGGAAACATTATGCCCTAGGTTTGGTTCGAGCAACGGCATTGCTCTTTTTTAAAATCTTAATACATTATAGCTGGGGCAACCAGTATTTATATAGCCGGAAACACATTTTTCGTCACGGATATATCATCAAATCGATCATTTGCCTGTTTCTTTTTCTTTTTCAGCTTAGTTACTGGGTTCCCAGCATGACGTTTGTGCGGCAGCCACCAATGTCTGTTGAAGAAATGCAGAACTTCGAACCAGAGCCCAGGGACCAGCTAGTCGCCATTGACATCATTCATGCAAGCAAGGTATACTGCATTTTACCATGAATCACAAGTTCTTGTATGAAATGCCTTTGAATACAGTAGTGATGATCGGTCTCCTAAAAATGTTACCCAGCTACGATGCAGCTATCTGTTCACTACAGAATGCCATTGACATCATTCATGCAAGCAAGGTATACTGCATTTTACCATGAATCACAAGCTCTTGTATGAAATGCCTTTGAATACAGTAGTGATGATCGGTCTCCTAAATATGTTACCCAGCTACGATGCAGCTATCTGTTCACTACAGAATGACTACAGGTCAACCTTCTTTTTTTGACTTCGAACAAGCGCAACAAGTCTGCTATAATTCTTGTAATGGCTGACGTAAAAATTGTATTTGGAAATATAAGGACACTAGTATTACTTTTCACTACTGTAACAGCGCAATATCCGTGTCTTCTCAAAAAGTGGAACACAGTTTGGAACGTACGGGCAGCGCCGGTGATGGTCAGTTAAGTGGTTCCCCGTAGCCAGCGCCTGAACAGCTGTACGGTGCTCTCGGAGCCTGCCATTATTCCACCTACCAGTGTGCCCGACATAGCATTTTCCCCAAGATAGAGGCACTTTGTATACACCTAGTTTGCAACCAACAAACTGCGTGGCATGCCTCTTAGCACAGCACTTGCCCTTTATTCTCGCCTTTCAGAGCGGAGCACATTCGTGCTAGTTTTTCTGGGGTGGAGAACACAACGTCGACACCTCATTTCTCTGCCACCTTGTTAGGGCGGTGGGAGAAATTGTGCACGCCGGAGAAATTCTAACGCCATCAAGATCAAGCCGCTCACACAGCGCTAAAGCTTTCTTCTTCACTTTTGACGTTACTGATGGCGTTCGAAAGAATGTTTTAGCTGTAAAAAAGATAGTCTATTTTCTTTCCTGCTAAGACCCACAAGAAAGGCCTTCCACTTAGAGCGATTGTCACTGAAAAAGGTTCGTGGCAAGGAATCATTTCTAGGATTTGGCAGAAACACCTCAGCAGTCTAAAAGTGAACGATCCGTATTTGGTCCACAACTTGGAAGATATTTTGGCTTTTTTTTTTTTTCAGGAGAGTGAAAGCATGTTTAACCACCTGTCTGCTTTTTCTATTGATTTAGAGATCTTTTATTCAATCCCAAGGGGAACTCATGGTTGCAGTCAGGGATGCAATTGAAGAGTGTGGCCCAGTAGCCTTCCAGCCTCCGGGCGGGTATAACTGTAGGTAACTTTTTAGAATTGCTGTTATTTCTTCTTCTTGCCGCATTTGTCACTTTTAACAACAAATTTTTTACCCAGAAACAAGGCGCCTGAATCGGGTCATGTATTGCACCGGTTTTAAGTAATTTGTTATTCGCAAAGTGTGACAGGAGTATTGAGACACGCATTGACACGGCTAATATAGCAACGATATTTAGGTATGTCGATGATTACATGGTTCTTAATAGGTCGGTGGAGCCAGAAGAGGTAGACCTTTTAGTCAAGACGGTTAAGCAAACATTTCTGGAGTGTTCGGACGGCTTTGAAATCCACTCACGAATTACCTCATGAATGTTCTTTGCAGTTCCTCGTTCTGTGTTTCAATTTCGATTAATTGTTGGGTTTAACGCGCCGACGCAACGCAGGCGATGAGGCGCGCCGTAGTGGAGGGCTGCGGATTAATTTTGACCACCTGGGGATCTTTAACGTGCGCCGAAATCTCGTACACACGGGCGCTTTTGCTTTTCGCCTCCATCAGAAAAGCGGCCGCCACGGCCGGGAATCGAATCCGCGACCTTGTGCTCAGCAGCGCAACGCCTTAGCCACTGAGCCACCGCGGCGGGTCTGTGTTTCAATTTCAGTGGAAAACACGTGTGTTTGGCGTTTCGGCCGCGGTCAAAAAAGGTAATTTTGGATGGTTCAACGCATTCGAAGATTGTGAAAAGGTGGCGTTAGCTGTCTTCGCGGTGCCCTCGAGAAGTCCTGTCAGCACCAAGTCGCCGATTGTGTTCAGCACCAAGTTGCACATTTGAAAGATGCCGGCTTCCTTCGGGACGTAATAGCCTCAGTTGTGGAAAGCCTTTTGCGTGACGTTAATTCAGGGGCACGGCGTCAAGGGCGAGTCGAAACATGCAAAGAAAGGAGGCCTGTGGTCGCCCCTTAAGTGCACAATTTCTCCCACCGTCTTAGAGGTGGCGGGTAAATGTGGTGCCGACGTTGTTCCCCGCCACAGAAAAACTAGCATAAATGTGCTCCGCAGTGAACGGCGAGCTGTGCTAGGAGGCATGCTACGCAGTTTGTTGGTTGCAAACAAGGTGTTATATACAAAGTGCCTCTATCTTGTGGAAAATGATATATGGGGTAGACTGGCAGGTGCATAAATGACAGGCTCCGGGTGCACCGTACAGCTGTTCAAGCGCTCGCTGTGGGGGCCACTTAGCTGACCATTCGCACCGCTGTCTTTGCGTTCCACTTTATGTTCCACTTTACGAGAAGACACTGATATTGCGCTGTTTTAAAGACCATGCCAGCCGTGAATTGTTCGAAGTGTGGTGCATCATGAAAGCCGGTGATAACTGGGTAACCACGGAATCTATTAGTTTGTCAAAAAAGAAATAGATTATGGGGATGTGAAATTGCCATGTGTGAACAAAATGCACCATTTGTCGTGATTTTTTCTTGGTGCTTTCGCCATGTTCACGCATGCACCGTTCCTGTAAATCTTATGTGTGTCGTAAAATTTCAGTTGATGTCTAGCGCTAGTCCTGTGGGGTCTCTACTTATTGTTCTGTCTTACTGCGCTACGTAACCATGTTTCGTATAATACTGTCCCGTGGGCCGCAGGTTACCCACCCCTGATCCAGAGCAACTTCTACTTTGATTTCAGTGTTCCTTTCAGAATTTCCGAAACAATGCATTCCACTTGTTTCAGCTGTGCTACTCTCTCCAGCCAATTTATACTTTCATACTCTCTCCAGACATTTTATAATTTCATCCATTCAATACATTTAAAGCTAATGCCATCATGCGTATTAATGCGACACCGTCAGGCAGAGATTTTTAAATGATTGTCGGACACCCGCACCGATGTGCTTCGTTTTGTGCGTGGTATGAAGAACGTCACTGATGCCTTGGTTCGCGATGACATCACTGCAGGATTACAACGGCGTCGTGGCTGTGAATGACGTCAGCTTTCGCGTGTTCGAAAACCAGATCACGGTTCTCGCCGGCTCCAATGGTGCTGGAAAGACCACCTTGCTCAACATGATCACAGGTGAAAGCCCGCCGCCTTGCGTCTCGGTATTAGAGGTGTATAATGAGACAAGGCAGTGCTGTGAACGTATACCTTTCGTCACATTGCATTCGTTGTCTTTGACTTTCTCATGGTACCGTTAATTTGTTAAAAATGCTGATATGGTCGTCCGTCTGGCATGTGCGTGTAGGCACGAGTTATAAAAAATGACTTGGCTATGGCGCGCCCGTGAAAATCACTCCTTTTTACTTTCTCAGCGGGTGAAAATACAAAGGCTATATCGGAAAGCCCGCGCTGCATGTTATTTGCGTTGCTTCCCACGCGCAGAGGAACGTGAATAGGGTTCAGCAGTTCAGCTTAGATTTTGTTAACGGGGTTCAACACTCAGACTTCGCTAGTTGGGGAGTGTTGTTACGACTTTTTACGACTATGTGCGGGCAACATAATTTGGCATCAAACAAAACGAACACATACGCAGCGGTGCGTCTGCGTACTCTATAGTTCTGTCGTCCCGTGTATATTTAAATATTTTATTATACGCACTCAATTCTTAACTCTAAAAAGGCTGTCATGAATGAATTTTAGGAATCTATTGAATTATTTCTGAACTACATTAAAGAAACTCAAATTCCGGAAATACCTAACCACGTGAGCGCGATTTATGCGTACTCCACCAAAAGGCGTCAATGTATATTCCAACATGTGCCCATAACACAGGGGTGAACAGCAGACATTTGCTTTTGCTCGAGGTCATCAGCTGCATCGGGTGCTACGATATCTGGGAAGTACTAACAGAACAAGTACAGCATCTTTCCCAATGGGAAGCACAGATCATGCTTGTTTTTTCGGAGTCGTATAGCATGAAACGCCATGCCATAAAAATTGGTTCCGGGCACTTCATCGAACGCCGTTTCGCAGAAGCCATTTCATCGAACGCCGTTTCATTGAAGACGATTCAGCGAATGCCGTTTCATTAAATATTTATTCCGTCCCATAAAAGAGATCTATAATAACCCAGAAACGGCTAATAGATAAGGCTCTACAAAACTCATGTACCGTTCTCGCATACATTCCCGTTATCCCTGTGTGCGCATGCTTGTTATGAGAAGTATTTGTATGCGGCGAGGGTGTCTTTCGCTGATATCGTGTGATTAGCAACTTTGCACATGTTTGGTGGTATAAACAGACGATATTTCACCCAGCTCTGCCCTGGTCTGCCCAGCCTTTGATAACTGCACGGCAGCAACCGGGAAACAATGCCGTGCAGAGCTGGCACAGCCGCTTCTTTAAATTTGTAGGCACGTTGAACCCCAGATTCAGCCGTTTCCTCACCCGCGTCCAGCAAGAACATCAAGCGACAGAAGACAAAATTGAATCTTTGCTACGAAGCCAGAAGCCACCAAAGCAAAAAAGAGCAATCGCTGCAACAGAAGAAAGCAACATGTGCATTTGCCTGAATCGCCCAAAAATGCCGGTCAAAGATTTCCTAACAGCGATAACTCGTAACCTGAAAGATTGATTGAAAGGTCGAAAGCTTGAGTGTTTTATGTGTCCATTTTTCGCCCATGCTGCTCCACTTGTTAACCACTCATTCCGTCTTAATACACCCCATTTATTACCTGCTACGATGTAATCTTAATTTGCTTGCTGTGCGAAATCGTGTTAGCTGGAGACCACGTGTATTATCGGGTCGACGTCAAAACAGCACACGACGAAACGGCACGTGACAGGAGAGCACTGACTTAATAGCACGTCGTCAAAAGCGCACGCGCAACAAGAGCACATCGACAAAATAGCACTGCGGCAAAACAGCCCAGCGACAGAAGGGCACGTATTTTATGGAACGCCTACATGGGAAATTGTTGAGATTTTAACATGCATACAAAAATTATACAGACGCAAAATGCTCTCTAAATTTCTCTTCACGTTCCGTTACTGTTTCTCGGAACAAAATATTTCGGGTTTAATTATTACATAATGTAGGATGTTTGAAATGAAATGGCAAAAGTCCGGTGTAATGTTCATACTTGCAAACATTGTTGAAGAAGAACAAGACATTACGCAAATATTAGACAACAAATATTTACAAGAAGTGATATTTGCAGCGTTCCCTTATAAAAATTATACATGCTTGATTTTTGCGAAATTAAATACTTCATCAACTTCAGAAAAAAAATTCCCTCCGCCGTCGCCTGCTGTCACCCGTAGCACTATGGCTTCTGGCGCCATTTTAAGAAATCAACCAGCAACAGTTATGAAAAGTTCTACTAGATAGGTTCCACGTTCTACTTGGAATGCACGTGGAGTAGGGCAATGTGGTTCTATCAACGTTGGAAGTAGGGCTCCTCGATTCACGCGCGTCTCCGCCGCACGGCAGCGTTGACATCGAGACACCCGGCCTGGAGCAGTGGAGCGCGGGAAATTTAAAATGATTTAACCAAACCTTTGGCGTCTTTACCTTGGGAGGAGCGCGACGCAAGAGGACATAGAGGTGAGCGGGAAAGCGAAGGTAGGCATTTACTTGGCAAAAGTCGATAAACACAGCTGTCTTTTGTCGACATTTGCAACGAAAGGAGCAGATACGCGGCCAATTTTTTTATTGATGTGAAGGCTTTCTAAGCGCAGTCGTCTTTTCATCATATCTTTTACCGGCGCCGTAGTGAATTTTCACTTCGCTTCTTGTTTTCGCTTAACCTGAAAGATCAACAAGAAAACTTTCTGTTGTCAACATCATAGAATTCGCGGCACAGGATTGCCGGGACTCAGGGATGGCCCGGCCCGGCTGGGGCGGCACAGCCCGAAAAAATTGATTCAAACCTGGGCCCGGGCCGTGTACTACCCGGTCCGAGCCCGGCCTGCGAGTGCTCTATGCGAGACTGTCTAGCTACGCCACCTCACCCAACTGTTTAGTGCTTTGCTCTTGCGTTGTGCTGTTTGTCGTGACCTGTTTCGTCGCCGTGATCTTGTGTCATGTGCGCTTGTGTCGCTGTGCTCTTCTGCCGCTGTGCCCTTTTGACGCTGTGCTCTTCTGTCGCGTGCGGTTTTGTAGCCTGCCCTTTTGACTCCGGGCTGTTATGTCGGTGGTCTTCTGTCGCGTGCCCTTTCGTCGTGTGCTGTTCTGTCGGTATACCGTAGTTTCATTGAGGGCCCATTAGTCACGTGCTTTGAACTGGGGAAGGGTGGCGAGCAATAACATGCGCAGAATTTGGCTTCGAAGGGGGCCGGAACCCTTGTAAAAAGCACAAAAACAACGCGACGAAAGGCCAAGAATCAATAGAAATCTCTACATTCGTTGATGGTGCAGTATAGGCGAATGTGTAATCAATTTGTATTCTTAACGGCATTGCTATATGGCTGACCGGGTTGAGAGCAGACGTCCAGTTTGCGAAAGTTTGTTGGGTTGTAGCTTGTGAATGAAGAAAAATGTTCGGTTATCTTAATTGGACAATAAGACGCGTGAGTGCCATTGTTGCCACATTCTCCTCCCCTCGCGAACCCTGAAATTCGCAAGGGACCGCGGCCTCCTGACCTTCCCCCCTTTTGCACCCGCCGGAAGTGGCGAGGGATGAAGCCATCAAATGGTTTCAAAGTATAGCCGCAAATGACCGACGAAAAAAAGTCAAACCTTTTAATGCACCGATGGAAGGTGCGTGCTTTTGGATGAAACGGGCCTCACCGATTTGGTAAAACGGCGTTCAACGTAACGGTGTCGATGAAACGAGCATGCATTCGATGAAATGACGTTCGAACGGCGTTCGATGAACTATCCTGGACCCCATGAAACTATCGTTGAAAAGTTGGAAATATTGTGCATGTCATGAAAATGACCTCCTCGGCTGGGAAGCATCACTATTCTTGTTAGATGACGATTCATTATTCATTCGTGTGCAGGCTTCGTGGGCTCCAGCTCTGGCAAAATTCTGGTTGGTGGTTACGACATCAAGACCTGCACTAGAGACGCCCGGGAGAGCATCGGTTACTGCCCGCAGGACAACATCCTCTTCGATGAACTGACAGTCGAAGAGCACGTCATGTTCTTCGCCATCGTACGTTCTCCAGCTGGTACTACTTTGGCATGCCTTGGCCGTTCCGGAGATTACGATAGACTTTGCAGAGAAACATTTTGCTTCCGTTTTGAAGGCATGTCGCTCTGCCCTCGTGGTGCTTGTTTTTCAGTCCACCATCTTCGTAAACTTCGAACACGGTTCTGTCTGGAGCCCGGCGTTTGCGTGATCGAGCCTCCTCAGTCAAAAATCAAAGAGTTGATAGGCGGTTCCTGATATCATTTTAAAAGGCGAAAGCCTTGTGTGCCCCATTTCACGGAAAACCGTCGTTGGTGTAGGAGTTTTTGTCCTGCACAGGAAATGACCACTGAAGCAAAAGAGAAAAACAAACACGTTTAAGTTCGTATGAAATTTCAACCCCAGTCTACAGGAAAAAAACCAGCAGTGCATGAAAAATTTAGAATAGTGCATGGCGGGCTCGTTACGGGTGAACGGGATGGTACGGGAGTAGAACAGATGCATCTCATCCGATCAGAACTCTGCTTCTTGGAAAGCTGTGGCATGGGTTAAGTCTGCTTGTAGGATTATTTCGGTCCGAAAGGCGGAAAAAAAAGCGAAGAAAGAACCGCGAGGACGATGTAGAGCAGCATGTTCAAGTCATTCGCGCCAAAAGGCAAAGAAACAAAGCAGTAAATGGAGGTGTAAATAATTCTGTGATCAAAGCATCACCAGGCTTTCTTCTTCAGAGCACTTCAGCAGACTGCGGTTACCTGAGGAATTGTTTTCGTCGTGTTGAAAGCGGAATTGTCACTTACCGCTGCGTCGTTTCACTTGAGAAAGCTTTGCGGGACGCGAGCTGCTTGCTAAGGTGGCGAGGAGGTAGTTCTCCGACCTTGTAACTGATGCGGACTATCACTGTTGATGCTGGTTCGTACCGCCTTTGTTCATGTGCAGTGGAGCCGCCATCGCATCTTACGAGCGATGTGGCAGGCCGTACAGTGTGCGTTTCCACCGAGTTACAGCGGCTTATTCTCTCCTCTATAGTATACAGGGAATCGAAAAGAATGATTTTCACCAACTTCATGACGTTATTCGGTAAACAGCCGGAGACGAATCTTCCTATCGGGCGTTGTCATGTTGCGCAGCATTCATGCTTTAGTCTCCTTTATCGCGCCTATTATAAATCGAAGCTTTGTGCCTTTGCCAGCCAAGGGTTTTGTCGCGACTGTCGGCGTCAACAGAAAACTCCTGCGAAAAAATAAAAGAAATTACTGGCACCGCCATGAATCGAACCTCGACCGAATAGAGAAACGGAGCGAGAGTCCCTTGTCTTACCAAATGAGTTACGAGCGCACGCAGAGACGGTGGAGGTAGACGGTGTACTCACCGAGCACAGCTGCTAGTTTACCGCCTGCGTTCACGCTGAATGCCTCGTGATAGCGTCACGTGACCTCTCGCGCCGCTGTGCGCTCCGCCCACGGCACGTGTAGCGGCCGTGTGTGCGCCAGTGGCTAGTCCATTTCATCCCCGGAGAGTTTGGACTCGTGTGCAACACCGCTACCAAACAACCTACTACCATCCTGGAACGTATTTTGATTAATGTTAACGAAGAATGTAGCTGCGGTGAAAACAGTCTGAGTGGGTATCATACCGATCATAAGGCCGTTCTGAACGTCGCGCGGAAGTGAAATAATAAAGAACGTGTTACAGGTACAGTGTAACCTGCGATTAACCCAACAGGGCCGTAGTCACCCGTGGTAGGAGGGTATAAAGCATCGCTTCCAACCACCTCCACAGGGTGGATCGGCCCGCACTCTTTTCTTTCTCGATTTTTCGGTGTCACATTGAGGCCAAAAGTGATGTATCTGGAAGTGTTATTGTCATTGCACGAATCGCTGTCTACGTGGCTTTTGTATCTGTTGAGTTGAAGAAAGGAATCGTTTACTCGCGGTGGGTGATGCCTTCGGGAATATTGTCCTCGCCCTCAAATTCAGTATGGGGCTTTTAAAGTACGAAGTCAGAGTTCAGTGTTAACAAAACAAAGAACCGGTACGAACACAAGTTGCAGTACTTAGTGATGCGGGCTTTTCTCGTCTGCAAAAAATTATAACATCAAAAGAAGGGAAGTGAGAACATGGGTTAGATTTAGGTCTATCTGGCAAACCAGCAGCTCCGAAGCCTCATTTGTAGCCTACCGATAGGCAGCATGCTCCTCCTCCTCCTTCCCCCTTCCTCACCCTTGTGCTGAACTTGGTATTCGCCCCTTGCGATCAGGATGCGATATTTGCAAGACTATTTCTGGGATGGCATCCAAACGCCGCCCGCGGTACAGTGTATATGACAGCGGCATTAGTTTGGCTGTACACAAAAGCAACCTCAACGCAATGCGCACAACTCCGAAATTTCCAGTTTAATTCTGCAAACTTTCAATCTTTAAAAAAAACCCTTTGGTATCTGTTCACAGGTAAAAGGAATCCCACGAGACAGGGCACGCAATGAAGTGCTCACAGTTCTCTACGACTCGGGTCTTGCGGATCACCGGTCGAAGAAGGTCATGGATCTTTCGCTCGGTCTCCAAAGGTGTCTCTGCACCGTGATGGCCATCGTGGGCACTCCAAAGGTACGCCAGTGGCTAAGACCTGCTGCAGCATTTATGTGCCGTATCACACATCGATTCCTTAGTGCGTCTATAAAGCAAGGGGGACTGAGAAAACGAGAAGGAAGTGGCGTTGAAAGACCATGCAATAAGCACAGCTTCTGCTCTGTACTATCATTGCCAGTGTATTGCGCGCCATTGCAAATATTTCAATACAGCAGTAGCTAGAAGCGATAAAAACGGGAAGGAGCAACGTATGAGAAGTTTAACGCAACATGCTACTAATTACCCTAGGCTTTACTCGTTAGGGAAAACGTGAATGGGGATGTGAAGTCTGAAGTCGTTTCCCGCAGCACTTGAGCCGTACATCATCAAACGGCCACTATAGATTGGCTGATGCTGTTAAAAACAAATTGAAATTTTGCAGATGTTTAGCGTCATCTTAGTGTGGATGGATCATGTAACGTACACAGCGAAGTCAAAGCGTCGTTTACTCAAATTTGGCTGTGCGCAATCAAAATAAAAATTCCCCGCATTTCCCCGAGGGGAAGAATGTGAAAGTGCGAATGCAGGAGTTGAATTTGCGCGGTTCGGTAATGTTCGCGAAAGAGAGATCACACACACACACAACTACAAAGAAAGAAAGATGCATTTATTCACAGACACCTATTTGTGTTGTCGTTGTACTTGATTGCTAGAGCGGATCTCAGCTTTGAAATTTCGTGTCAGTACTCCTTTAAAACGGGTGCATTAGCCCTTTTCACGCCCGATTCCTGGCCAATCCCCCACGTGGGTATGTGCCATGCACAGAGACCTATTTGTGTTGTCGTTGTACTTGATTGCTAGAGCGGATCTCAGCTTTGAAATCTCGTGTCAGTACTCCTTTAAGCGGGTGCATTAGCCCTTCTCACGCCCGATTCCTGGCCAATCCCCCACGTGGGTATGTGCATGTCAGCGGCCAGTGTTGGGAAGTTGCTATCCCCCGCTGGTACCACTGCTGGGAATGACTATCCCAGGGCGGTCGCCAAGGTTGTGACTCGCCTTCCTGCTCGTCACCGAAGTTGGGAATCAGCCATCCCACCGCTGTCACCGCTGTTGCGACTGGCCATCCGAGCGCAGTCACCGGTGTAGCGACGTTGCCTCGCTCCGTCCGCTATCGACGCGGCGCAGAGCAGAGCGAAGAAGTTCTCCAGCCGACGTAAACTCAATGTAACATTTATATACAGTATGTACAGGGTAAGCAAAAGTTACATCATTCGCACAAAGGCGACAGCACCCTTTCACTCGGTGCTTCCGAAGAGACTGGTGCCGGAGAGAAGCCGCCGAGGAAAGCCGACGATGAGAGCCTCCGGACTTCTTTTATAGCCCGGGAAGTTCGTTGTGGCCCCAAGAAGTTCGAAAAGCTCCAATCAGGGCTCTCGCTGCCTGAAGTTCGAATTCCGACGAATGGTAGCGAAGCGGTGAGTCAGCTGCGCCGCCAATGGGGAAAGGGAGAGCGATGCCGCCGCCGTCTCCGTGCCTCGCCTCCGGGCGTAGCGACATGCCCTTGTTTGGGTCGTTCTCCGCTGAGGGAATCGGCCGCGCCGCAGCGTTTCGAGATGCAGGAGTCGGCCGCGCCGCAGCGTTTCGAGATGCAGGATTCGGCCGCGCCGCAGCGACAAAGGGAGAGGCGTGACTCAGCCTCGCTGTCGGCGCGTCGCCTCGTGCAACGCCTTTGGGCCAGGCGCTCTGGCACAACAGCACCCCCGCCGCCAGACAATGCGCCGTGAAGACGAGCTGCCTCCACGTGGCTCGGATGCTGGGCGCGCTCGTTCGCCAGGCTCATCCAGGTACACCTCCAGTGCCCCAGGAAAAGGGCGGCTCCACCAAGTTCCTCTCCATGAACGGGTACCGCCCGCCAGGTCCGGATCGCAGGTACCTCGCCGTGCTGCCCAGGTGTCTCGACCAGCTTCGTCCGGCTCTTCCGGTCTGTCCTCAGCACCGGTTGCTCATCGTTCTGGAGCTTTCAAAGAACCGACCGACAACAAGCAACACCAAGCGCACGCAAGCACCCTCTGTCCTCTGTCAGAACACCAGACTCCAAAGCGTGACAAACTCTCCTAGCTAAGTGTCTATCCCCAATTTGGACCCTCTACACCAAGAGGCCCATGCGGGACGTAAAACTCTTAAAAGAAGAACTCGCACTAAGTGTCAAACGTAACACACGAACTTAAATGATAACTAAGGTGGATTGCTTGAAATCACGCAGTGCGGAAATAATCAACTGAGGCAGCAAATGAGGGCAATAATTTTGCTCCCATCTACCTGCTACGCTAAAATCTGCTCACGAAGAAACGAAACGAAAGACACGGGGAGGACGAACGCAGCCTTACTTAGAACGCACGGCTTAGTGCGTCTGAGTTAGCGGTTCCGGCTACATAGCATGCAAACTTCTGCACTGCTCACACGACGCAGCCACATTCCTTTACGGAAGTACTGTAAGCCTCTTCCCGACAAGTTAGCTTGCGACTTACAAACTGGTCGTTCCCGGCCGTTCGCATCCTCGGGGCATAGTACAACTTCCATGCCACGATCGCTCGTATCGAACTGAATAACGAACCTTTCGAAAAGTCGGGGACCGTTAGAACTGGCTCCTCGCTCAGGCTCGTTACAGCGCTTAAAACGCGTCCTCCTACTTTGTGTCCTTTCCACCTTAACTGGCTGACTCGTTGTAAGAGCATCACTAACGGACTAGCCAGTGTGGAGTAATCTTTAACTTAAGTCTAGCCCTATCCAGTCAAACTCTAGAAGTCCTTACCTCTGACTTAGTCGTTGGTCAGCGATAGCTTACGACTGCGGCCACTTAACGACTGACGGTCTTCGTCGGCCGCGCTACCACAACCGCCTGCCTTAGTTACGTCACTTCGGCGCAACCTATGTGACACTGACTGTTTGACTGATAGTCCTGCTTCTTTGCGTCTGCTCAGCACGACTCGTGAGTGCTCTACTTGCTCCTACCCAGCGCGTACTAGAAAAGCTGGCGCCATCGTCGAGGTAATGGAGCGCGCACTACGACAGGCCACAAAACACCCGATCCGTTAGTTTTGAGAAGCAATATTGCTCGTGTTTGAGTCCGAAGCTGAACATGACGGGAGGGACTCTCCGAACGGGGAAACAAAGAACGCAGCGTTACAACTAGCTCTTCCCCACAAGCTAGTTTCGTCGTTCGAAACACGTTCTTTCCCCGGTCATATACAAGCCTCGCAAAGCTGACGCCCGTAATATCGCGCGGAGCTGACTTCAAGGTCAACCTAGCGGCAGGCACGCATGCCTCGCAATTGCGTTTCCGCTCAAAGCAGAAAGCTCCGAACGTTCGCTTTCGCCCTGTGCGTCTTCGCTCCACTGGCCTGAAATGCGGGTGAAAGTGTCCCACCTTGCTTTCAAGCAAGTCATCGCGAACTGGGGACAACATCGAGTTCGCCTCGCAACGCTCGGCCACCTGGGTTTCCCTGCCGATGGGGATGACGCAACCCGCTTCGGCCGTCGGCGGCTCCACTAAGCTACTGCCAGAGCTTTCGGTCCGCTTGCCGCTCGGCCTTCGTTGCTCGCGCGTCTCTCGTGTCCCGCTCGCAGGCTTAGCCACATGGAGGAAAGAAAAGCTTAGGAGAGGCCCTGACGTCACACCCAGCGCAGCCGGAAACGCCATTTCTGTAAGTCGAATGGCGGACCATTGGCCCTCCATGCCATTGGCGGACTCTTTTTGCCTCTCTCTCTCGGTGCACCTTCTCCGCCTCCTCCGTCCTGTATCGCCTCTCTTGTCGTCTGCATCTGCCAGCGCCGAGCCGGCGGAAATCAGCTGATAGGCAGGTAGAAGGCCGTTTTGTAGCGCGTGACCGTGAACCTAAACGCGCGGTTACACTGTTACACGTCTTCAGTGTGGCCGCAGCAGGTTTGCGAAGCGGCTCGCTCTAACAATGCCGCAATGCTCGGTGCCACGCTGCAAGTCGCGATCGGTACCCAAGGAATTGGGCGTCACTTTCCACCGGTTAGTGCATCATTCCGCTGACAAGTATTGCTGTACATTGGTGTGCATTCATCCTTTGTTTGCAATCGCCGCCGTTTATAGGTTCCCAAGCGATGGAGAACGCCGCAAACAGTGGGCGAACGCCGTGCGGCTACCGGACTGGAAAGTGCCCAAGTTTGCGTTGCAGTTTCACTGGCAATCCCAGAGATGACTAGTCAATTAAACGGCCATTCTATATATATATATGTAAGCAGTACTTCATGCAGATTTCACGCTAAAAAATTGTGGAATGTTTTTACCGTTGTTCGCGTGCCTTCGATAGAATTTTTTGCGAAGGAGGAGGAGGAGCAGGAGGAGGAGGCAAAACGTTTTATTGAGTAAAAAAAAAAATGAGAGGGTGGGTGGCGTCAATAAACTTTTTTTCGACAAGTTTCAACTTGTCTCAGTGTCAATAAATTCAAGGTGATATCAGTTGAAAACGTTCATACACTAACCTCGCAGTATGAAGCGTTGAAAAGCGAAATCCAGAGCGAGACCACAAAAAGATCCAGATTCCAGATCCAGCACTCTTCCAGTCAACAGACGGACACCTACTAAGGTAATAGGACGATGAAATTATATCAACTGGGAATCTACCTTGTAACAGTTGCAAAAGCACTGCCGCGCATTGCCGGCCTAGCAAACTATATATTGCAGCGGCGGTAACCAAAAAATTGAGTTGCGAATCGTTCGGTTGCAAGTCGCCTACGTACTGCACACCGTGTATCACTTCCCGAAAATCTACCAGACGGGTGTCCGCGCGTACGACGGGACGGCGCGTTCACGATATCTGCACTTCAATAGGCGCGTCGTGATCGCGACCGGAGCAATAGCTTGACGCGGTACAAGGTGCACTTGCAAGTAGAAATTACATGACATATTCCCATCGGCGCAGCTGTCGCAACTCGCAGCATCCTTTTCGAGTTCCGCAAGACCACAGCGCAGCAAAGCGAAGCAGCAATCTTCGCAATCGGACGACAAGGCAGGCGCTGCCTTTCCTCCATGACTGGCGAACGGCGGGCGGGCTGTTGCTAGGACGCCGTTGCTAACGCGACTTACAATGGCCGCCGAAAACACGTGACTTCCTCCACACTTTTGCCAATGCGCGGGTATAGCTGGGGGCCTCTCCTAAGCTTTTTTTTCCTCCATGCTTAGCCACAACATCGCCCGCGTTAGAGCTCACACCCGAAGGAACACCTTCTGTTTCCGGGGGCTCTAGCGGCTTCGTCTGGCTAGCCTCGCCGTCCAAACTTTCACGAGAAACCTCGCTAGCTCGCGCAATGTGCGCGATCCTGTTGGAAGCCGTCTCTGAGGCCTCCTCACAGAACAGGGAGGATTTTAGAGAAGCAAAGGTCTAACTTCGCCTGTAGTGCCAGAAAAAGCGTAGTGGCGGCGTCGTGAACTACCCAGTACGCCCGCTTGATGGCGCTGTAAACACGGCTTTGTAAACATGGCGGATGCTTTTTGCACAGGCCGCTTGAGCTCCTTAATAACATGGCTGCCCTCGCACGGCGGCCGCCGGCTCGCTGCCATGGAGCTCCATGCTCGCTGCTCCACGGCCAGACTCGACTCTCCTCCTCCCGCGCGCGAAAGGGGCGTCCAGTCCGGCCGTGGCTGCTCCTGCTGGTTCCTGGCTGGCACGCTGGTCGCGTGTTTACTTGCGCCGCGCTAGTGAAGTGATGTTACGCCAGGTGACCAGATGGCCTCGACTGGCACAGACCACAGTGAGCAGCAAGTGAGAACAAATCGTTTATTGACATCCGCAAGTTTACAGAGGCCAGGACATCATTTCATTTCGATCGCTGCAATTTTCATGACTTTATTTTTTTGCCATAACAACTCGTTCACTTGCGCTAAGATTTCGAACGAAGGGCACGAATGAGGTATTGACGGCGACAACGGTTTCGTTTGCACCGTCTTTCTAGCGGAGTGCATAACACTCACCTTCTGTTGGAAGAATCAAATATTCTGGCCTCGACAGCTGTCTTCCGATGCGTAATTTCCCACATTTGTCACTCAACAAGCACTCAATTCCCGTGTTTTGCCAGTCCTCTCAACAGCGGATGGACGCAAAAGCACATAACAGCAATAACAGTCACGAAACCAGTGCTCCGCGCACATAGAAACGGTGGGCCGTTGCAGCGGTTTCAATTTGAATTGGCGGCTTTGTGGTTGCGAATTCAGAAACGAGGTGGTGCACCAGTCGGCTGTTCGTAAAAAGTTGCGCACATTTTTGCTCAACGGATGTTTGATGTGGAACTTGTTAATAATAATTTTAAATAACACATTGTAAGCGAACCGTGTGGGCTCTTTGAGTCACGGAATGAATGTTTTGTATTCTATACCAAAAGTAACCTTTCGCTTGCGTCGTCTGGTGGACTTGATGGTCGAAAACAGCGCTATAGGTTGGTCACGTGGGGCGTCGATTTTTACGCCGCCTATAGGGAAACCAGGGAACGTCCAAGCTTGCGAGCCCTGGCCTCCTCTGATTCTGAGCGTTCTGCCGAGATCGTTGAACACGAGACCGACACATGAACACGATCAGCGGACCCGCACGGCCCTCTATCGGACGTCTCAGAAAATGCTTTATCTACTTTGGGTACGCCATTGCTCTCCGAGAAGGCGGTACAGTCTCTGTCAACTTCATTCGCTACGAGCTCACCGGATTTCTCTGTCGGCCCTGTCGGCAGCGCTTCGACCTTGAGCTCGTCTTCGCGTAACTGCTCATCAGAAACCGGTGACAACGTATCGTTCGTCTCGCCCGGCTGCGTTTCTCCACTGAAGGATTTCGCGCAATCCCGTTCTGTTGCTGGCGGTTCCACTAGCCTACCGCGATAGTTTACGGTCGGCTCGTAGTTCGGGCTAAGCTGCTCGGCGTCCTTTCGCGTCTCGCTCGCTGGGGAAGAGTCAAGTCTCTGCGAGAGCTTCCCCGCTTGCGAACTCGTAAGTGCCATGCACTGGCCACTGCTCGCGGACTGTGCGCGCGTTTCGAAATCTTTATTTCGAAGCGGCTTCTCTGCCTCCGCGCCGTTCTCGCTTTCCTGGCTCGCTTCTCTGTCCAAGAATACGAGTGCGGTCGCTTCGCCTTTGGCCTTGGACGCTCCGTCTTCCGGCCCTAACCTCTCCACAACGAACGGCGACCGTTGGTCCTGACTTTTCGGACCGCTCGCCTGAAACGTTGGACAAGTCATGTTAGGCGCCGGCGAACCCTGCCGGAGCTCCGACTCTAGCCTCATCAACTCGAGCCACTCGAGCTGCCTTTTGGCTTCCCGTTCCTGCCTTTCAGCTTCCTCCCTCCGTTCCTGCCTTTCGGCTTGCTCTCTCCGTTTCTGCCTTTCGGCATCCTCGCGCTCACGGCGCTCTTTCTTTTCGGCTTCCTCGCGTTCACGCCGCTCTTTCTTTTCGGCTTCCTCGCGTTCGCGCCGCTCTTTCTTTTCGGCTTCCTCGCGTTCGCGGAGCTCTTTCTTTTCGGCTTCCTCGCGCTCACGGCGCTCTTTGATTTCAGCCCTGGCCTCATTGACTTCCTCAGCCGTTACGTTCTCCTTCCGCATGATCTCAAGGATCGCATGCTTCCGTTTCGCACGGCCTAAGTCAAGGCTCAGCTCCTCGCAAATTTCGATGAGTTCCTTCACTTTAAGGTCCTCCATCGTTTGCACTGGCCTCTTGCTGCTTACCCGCGTTAGAATTCCCTTGCCGCTCCTATACTATCGAGCTACTAGTAAGGCACGCGCAAGTAATTCTCTACGCTCCTTTGTTTACCTCTCGGCACTAGCTCTGGTTTCAACACACTCTCTAGGCATGAAACAATAAAAGCTATACACAGTGCTTCACCAAGCCCTTCTCTAAACTACCATAACCTGTGCTAGAGAAGTCTGGTGAACTGAGAGAAAACGTCGAGCGCTTACCACACCAGGTAGTAGCCGTTGCCGGTCGATCCCGCAGCTGCCATCCACTGTTGGGAAGTTGCTATCCCCCGCTGGTACCACTGTTGGGAATGACTATCCCAGGGCGGTCGCCAAGGTTGTGACTCGCCTTCCTGCTCGTCACCGAAGTTGGGAATCAGCCATCCCACCGCTGTCACCGCTGTTGCGACTGGCCATCCGAGCGCAGTCACCGGTGTAGCGACGTTGCCTCGCTCCGTCCGCTATCGACGCGGCGCAGAGCAGAGCGAAGAAGTTCTCCAGCCGACGAAAACTCAAAGTAACATTTATATACAGTATGTACAGGGTAAGCAAAAGTTACATCATTCGCACAAAGGCGACAGCACCCTTTCACTCGGTGCTTCCGAAGAGACTGGTGCCGGAGAGAAGCCGCCGAGGAAAGCCGACGATGAGAGCCTCCGGACTTCTTTTATAGCCCGGGAAGTTCGTTGTGGCCCCAAGAAGTTCGAAAAGCTCCAATCAGGGCTCTCGCTGCCTGAAGTTCGAATTCCGACGAATGGTAGCGAAGCGGTGAGTCAGCTGCGCCGCCAATGGGGAAAGGGAGAGCGATGCCGCCGCCGTCTCCGTGCCTCGCCTCCGGGCGTAGCGACATGCCCTTGTTTGGGTCGTTCTCCGCTGAGGGAATCGGCCGCGCCGCAGCGTTTCGAGATGCAGGAGTCGGCCGCGCCGCAGCGTTTCGAGATGCAGGATTCGGCCGCGCCGCAGCGACAAAGGGAGAGGCGTGACTCAGCCTCGCTGTCGGCGCGTCGCCTCGTGCAACGCCTTTGGGCCAGGCGCTCTGGCACAACACCAGGCAGCGCGCGCCCATCTCCCCCCGTTGCCAAGGAAGACGAGGAGATTCCTGGCCAATCCCCCACGTGGGTATGTGCCATGTCAGCGGCCAGGCAGCGCGCGCCCATCTCCCCCTGTTGCCAAGGAAGACGAGGAGCGCGCGCACCCGCAGCTGTTGCTATGTGGACGGACGGCGGTCACCGGAATTCAGGGTCGCTTATAAAGTGCATTCGCACTTTAAAAAAATCGGCTCAGGCCATTCATTTTGCTTAACAAGTGCTTTATTGGACAGTAGCTGAAACAACTAGTTAACTAGGTTGAACTTTTGCGGTTTATATCGCAAATAAACTCGCAGGAAAATGCAGGTGGTATTCATACTTTTTCATACTATTTTCTGACGGCACTGTAACATGATACAGGCCGTCTGGTTTTCGCACTTTACGGGTGCCTTTAGTTTTAAAAAAAATGTCACGAGAGAAATTGTTGCACACAGCCTAGTCCCTGGAAGAGAGTAATCTGGAGTATGTCGGCCTATAGAATTAACGCCGCAATTGAAAATCGACGCCCATGGACAGGCTCTTAGGACGCCGTATACGTTCCGCCCAGGTCATCATTCTGGATGAGCCGACGGCCAACGTGGATCCTGACGCACGTCGCGACCTGTGGGAGATGCTGATGAAACTTCGCCGCGGCTGCGCCGTCTTCCTGACCACACAGCACCTGGACGAAGCCGGTGTGCTCGGAGACCGCATCGCCGTCATGTCCAGTGGCCGAATCAGGTGCGCCCGTTTCCGTATACATAGCTTGCATGTGATTTCACCAAAGCCCTCTCTGGAGTACTGCTCTCGGCCTTCTTAACGCTGGTTGAGATGGCAGCAAAAGATAAGTTCACAGCCACCCCACTGTGTAAATAGTGCACTCTTATGGTGGCTACAGTGACGTCTCTGCGCTTTGCTGAGAGCAGTGGTGTCAGCAAGTCGTAGCGCCCGCTCGTCTACGCGTTTCTTGGTAGCCGTTTTTGTTTGCTAAGTCCACTGACCCTTCCTTGATGGGGAGTGACTGCACGTGCAATAGACAAGGCCCGCCGCTGTGGCTCAGTGGCTAAGGCGTTGCGCTGCTGAGCACGAGGTCGCGGGCTCAATTCCCGGCCGCGGCGGCTGCTTTTCTGATGGAGGGTAAAAGCAAAAACGCCCGTGTGTACGAGATTTCAGGGCACGTCAAAGATCCCAAGGTGGTCAAAATTAATCCGGGGCCCTCCACTACAGCGCACCTCATCGCCTGCGTTGCGTCGGCGCGTTAAACCCTACAATGAATTAATCACCTACAATAGACGTGGCCATATTTTCAGTCATCATCGTTGCAAATTCTACTGTCTCCTCCCTTATACACAGTGTTTTTAGAGCAAATTTTGTAAGAATTAGGCTTGGCTTCGCACACTTCTCTCTATGCGGATAGCCTAACGAACATGCCCGCAACTTGGTACGGGGTACCTTGATTATTGAAGGGATAATTAATGGAAGTACTTAATTGTGTAAACCTTTGAGGGCGCATAGCAATTACGAAATTGAAGTCCTGAACAGCCGCGCTTTAAAATAAACTGAGAAAGAAAATCACCGACCAGTTCCTTCTGTGAAGGTGATTGTCCAGCAAAGCTTTGTGCATGGGGGGGTTGCTAACGCACTGCTTCCCGGCTAGTGTGTACAAATTTCGTTTCCGCCGCCAGGACGTTAGCGAACCCCAGCCTGTCGCACATGTTGCAGCTTGAGCCAATATGGCAACCGAGGAAATCTCTTGAGGACTTGGCAGTACGCGCACTTGAACTTCCCTGACTCACGATATGCGTCGTCGGTTCTCGCTTGTCGCTTATATGCAGCCTTAAGCGCGCCAAAAAGTATTTACCTTGTGTCAAGTAAAAAAAGGCGCCCTGTACATTAGGATGAACCCAAAGTGCCTGAGTAGTCGGCCTCGAAGAGACAGCCTTATAGTTTGAAGAAGCCCTAACTAGGCTGCCAGGCGGCGCCTCCAATCGAAGACACTCATTGGAGAGGAAAGAGAAGTAGCCGCTGGAACGAAACCGCTTACAATGGTACACCCATAGCGTTTATTGAGAGCCTCGTACGCACCCAATATCAATCTAATAGCCTCCCACGCACGCCTAGCCAATCCTCTCTGGCGCATTTCTTTCTTCGTCTTCCTCGTCTCAAACTTTATATATTCTCGAGTGACCACGGTCCCCTTATATATGGTTCGTCACACTCCTTGTGGCCATATGGGCCGATTATTGTGCCCGACTTGTCAGCGCACTCTTCATTCTTTCAATATCGTCGTTTCACTCGCCCAAGCCCCGCTTGTTGAGCTGTTCCTGTTAAAGCTGAATTTAGAATTGCATACGTGTAACCAAACACGCCAACACGCCAACCGATCCAATTTTTGTAAGTGCCTTCGAAGGGGGTGTGTAAAACTGCCTCCCGATTTTGCCCTATTTTGATTCCTGGACATTTTAGCCGTGGTAGACACCCTAGACACAAGAGGTGAGTGTGTGCGTGTGTCTTCAAATCTCCGTCAAAGTGCCAATTTTGGTGGGTACGCTTGCAGGTGCGTCGGTTCCCCCGCCTTCTTAAAGCAGCGCTTCGGCACCGGCTACCATCTGGTGGTCAATAAGCTGCCGAAGTGCGATATTGTGAAGGTCAAAAGATTTCTGCGGAGGCATGCCCCCAAGATAAAGCTCCGAAGTGACTCGGACCGCGAAGCCATCTTCGTGCTCGGCCAGATTGTGTCAACGCGGAAGATCATAACGATGTTCCAGGTATATTATCTTCCCCTGTCCATCTTCCGGCTTGATTAGTAATTCGGCTTTTCGATTACGTCTCTACAGCAAGCATTAATATATTCACAAGAAAGATGTCTGAACATGCGAGTAAAAAGAAGCAATCCTACCTCTCGCTACAGCTTGGGGCCGCCTCTATTTTTCGGCATGCCCTGTAACACCTTAGCTGAATAAGCATGCCTTTCCTTTGGGCACTGTCTTCAAGTGCTGACTCGCTCTAATTTTCTCGCAAAGACGCCGGAACACCCTCACCTGCACTTGCCGCGTTTCGCTGAAGTGTGTTGAAGTGCTAATAACCAGGGGTCGTCATCTACTGCAGTCCATATGCTAACAAAGGCTCACTCGAGTGCAAGGCCCAGTTTCAGCATATGGTACAGGTGAACCGTCGTCAGCTTCAGGGTATCAATAAGGCTACAATGTGCACCTTTAGTGAACGTCTCGCATGAGCGCCCTCGCATGAATGTCCTCGCATGATGCAATACTGCGGGTTCAGGCAGAGAGAAGCACTTTAGAGAAGAAACCGGAAGGGACATTCAGGATGGCAGTTAAGCGCGAACGTGTTTCGGATGCCGCGCAAGTCACGCCGCTCACAAGTAACAGACCGTTGAGATAACTACCTATCTCAACTTTTCCCATATCATCTCATTGGATATAAGTTCATCTCTGGACATTTATTTCCTTGGGATTTGATTGCTCAAAATGTCATTTTCCAAAACTAGCCACTGCTCTGCTTCGCGAAGAACCTCGGGAGCATTATTATATTTTAAGACGTTAGGGAACATTTGAGATCTTGCTTTCGGGACTGCGGATGTTCAGAGCTCGCTTTTCCACTAGAACAGAAAATATTCTCACGTGAGATCTGTCAGACGGCTGACATATTCGCGCAACAGGATAGTAGTTGCGTCAGTATTTTCTTTACTTATACAAAAGAAAATGGTATATATATAAAGAGACAAGCGGAGCGAAAATGTCTCACGCACTTTCCTCTCACCAAAATTATGCCGCGACACTTGTGCACGATCATTTCAAATGGTCCTACTAGGAATTTATTGTGCAGTTCAGCCCGCTGACATTATTGAGAGCGTAAACAAATAAAACATTCCGTTTTACGTCGGTTCCCACATATGCGTGGGGTCCGCCAATTTCTCTCTCAGATTGTTCCGAATGTCTTTTTTATGTATTTACTAGCTTGGGTATTTACAGGGCTTGCAAAGCCATAAACACTTAGTTTGGTGGCAGGGCTCTTTCTTAAGCTTCCTGAGTCTTTTCACGCTGTTTAGAAGTCGTCCCTGTGCTCCAAGTTTCGAAGCGCGTCCCACTTATAACTTGCCACGTACCACATAGACTGCTTTTTTTTTTGTCGCAGGAGATTGAGAAGTGGGGCCAAACTTTGGGCATGGAATCCGTTGGAGTCAACATGACATCACTAGAAGACGTCCTCGACCGAGTAGGCGACGAGCAGCACGTTCATCGCAAAGCTGGGAAGCGGGTGGCTCAAGCAACTGGCAAGGATTCTGAAGACGGGTCGGAGTTCGACGCTAAAAGTGAGGAGGCCTTAAAATAGGCCTTCGCGACATCTTGAAACCCATACCTCGGTTCTCGCCCCGATCTTTACGCGGTTTGCGCAAAATGTGCCCGCTTCACGAAAGGAAAGGTGTGGGATTGGGGATATGGTTGCTGGAAGCGCTACTCTGTTACTGGCAGCTGACTTATATGTGTTTTAGTGGTAAGCAGAACGAATGTATTGACGCATATGAGGTGAGACATATTCATCCTTGCGAAAAGCGCAGAATGCTACCTCTGAACCCTAGTACAGGAGGTCCGGCTCTATTTGAATTGACTTTTTAAAGCGAAGCTTTCACTCTCACTGATGATGTCCGTATCGAAAGTCATCTGTAAAAAACTTAAAACGCTTCTCTGCGAAGCTTGGCGATAGCTCCGTTAGGCTCCTTTTACTAAAGGTTAATGGGTAGCAAAGGGAGGATATGACACAGGCGTGCAACGGCGTGACATATATAGACCTAACGTAACGCCATGTGCTGATGTAAACGAGAGCCGCTGCCCACAGGTCGTCGTATGGGGAAGATGACTTTGCTCTGCACGCCGTAAGGCTCCTAGCAGAGGGACGTCAGGCCTAACGTCGCATTTTGAGGTTGAGGAAGGTAGGCCTAAAGCCACATTTTGAGGTTTAACAACTTGATTCGGCACCCACTCGAAAACGAACTCACTGTACGCCAAGCATGTACCCATTACACCGTAGACCCCAAACTAAAACGTTAGGCCTAAGGAGTGCATACCAGAGAGTTACTGGCGTTATTTTAGAATAGCGGTGCATACCTCCAGAGTAGGCCACACTGGCAGTGTGGGATTGGTCAACGTTTCCCTCACGATGAAGCTACGCGTTCAACCATCGTTATCGTGAGACGCAGGGCGCATAATTTTTTTCGAACTTGTTTCTGTTGGAATGCGTTCATAATGAGTAAGCATTAAGGGCGCATCTATGTCGAAATTTTCGCACGGCACTGCTTGGATTTCTTGAGTCGCCAATTAACTGTAGTTTCCCTTCTTTGGGAGGAATTTTGTTTTCGTCATGATTTTGTCACGTATCACGACGAAGTTTTTTAACACAGATTACATCTTTTCCTCTAAGGTTTCGCAGCAATGCACAGTAGAAATGCGAAAAGGGCACCATAACGAAAAATAAGGGCTTGGTTACTATGCCCCGGGCTCGTGTAAAGTAGGTGGACACGCTAGAACATACGAAGCAAAGTCGACTGCCGTTAATACGAAATCCAATGGGACGTCACTGTCTTTCAATTAAGCACAGAACACGAGAACAGAATGCTCATCCGTCCTTAACAGGCCTCCCTTCTCGATTTTGTCCAGAATCTCGGCTTTCAATGCGGAATGCCATGATAGGGTGGGCTTAAGAGTAAAATCGCAGCATGAAGGTTCCAGCACACGATTTGCTCGTACGGCGATTAATTTGCGCAACAAAGTGGGTTGATGACATCAAAAGAGAGCGGTGCGTATGATGGCTCAAGTGTCAACTGACTTGCCGAGCTGTAAACTGTGCAGTGCCTCATATGCGGTGGCACCGGAAACACCAGAGATTACTGAGCCGTTCTTGCGCTGCAAATTTTTTATTTTAACGAGAAATGACGGTCACTTTAATGCTGTTTATTAGTAATAACTTACAATTAAACAATACAGTTTGTTTTATCTTCGAACTATTGAGCATTTTCTTCCACTATACTGCGCGTCAAATTGCCGGGACCACTACATCACTTAAAATAACCAAAGTTCCAATCAAGGAACTTCAAATATCGAAAGCCGTATATATAATTACCCCTTTTTGGACGCATTGCTTGATGGCTATGTTGGGGCGGGAGAAGAAAAGACACGTTGGATTATGGTGGCATGTGGATTTACTGGCTGCAGCTGTATTTTCTCGACGGACGTACTATTACCATTGATGTTAGCAGGATGAGTGTAATTGCTCGAAATTCGGCATTTTTGTTCATTGAATGCAATACGGCGCGACGGGTGTGACTACACCAAGCGCTTTGGGCGCCTCTGTGAATGTGATGCAAGGGAAGTCTAAGCTCAAATGGCCTTCTAGAATCAAGATCAATTACATCGCGCTCCTCGGTTGAAGAAGCCCTTCGTGTTGGAGCTCTGCGGTTTACTTAAGCCCACCTGCGGGTCTCCGTATATGAGTAAAAAAAGCTCATCGCGCTTGAACAATGAACCGTTAGCTTTTGCTTCAATGGGGATTATATTCGGAGGCCACCGCACCGACGTCGTGAACATTCGTGAACCGCGATCGCAGAGGCGGTGGCCAGCGTGGTTGCCTCGATGAAGACGACGCAGCCGGGCGTCCTTTCGCTCGTCTGGGCTGTGTTGGTGAAGCGTACGATCCACGTCCTTCGCGAAAAGAAGATGCCGCTCTTCAGTTGGGTGATGCCGTTCTTGCTGCTCTCCCTGGCCTTCTTCCTGGAGCGCATGGCCCTAAAGAGCACTGGGCACTCGGTGGAGAACGTGGGCGACACGCTGCAATACACGTTCAACGATGTGCTCGTCTTTTCGAAGGTAAATATAATACTGCGACTAGTAGACGCGCAGGCGATTTTTTACTGGCTTTCAGTAAATTCCCGTCTGTCTTATTGACCTTCTAGCGCCCTGAAACGAGTTCTCCATCGCATTGGATCTGAACTGCCATGAACTTCAAATTTGTGACGAGAAACTCCGTGGCTTTTATTCGAAGTCTTGGTCAGCGCAAGTATGCGCGCACGCATACACACGTAATGGGCCTTTTTAGGCTGAGTTTAAGCCGAGTGTTATCAGTCTGTCGTCCCAAAAGAAACCTGGAGGCGTGAGGGAAAGTGGCGAGGGGGCAAGGAGCCCACTAGCAGGTGTTGGAAGTGCGCGCCTCAAGAAAAAAAAAATTGGGCCCATCTCCCCGCGAGGGGGACTCGAGTAAATTCGTCGCATAGGGGGTGGGTGTATTGCGTTAACGTTTAGTGTTTGGGGAGTTGGTGGTAGTGAATGCGTTGTATCAGCAGCTTCTTGACGTAGTTTGAATGAGTCAAGGATATAAGGCGCGTTCGTAGCCTCCCATTCTGTGTCGGCTTTGTGGCGCAGTGGGAAGAGCACCATGTACCTCGCGTTCCGCCCACAGGTAGTGAATGCGTTGTATCAGCAGCTTCTTGACGTAGTTTGAATGAGTCAAGGATATAAGGCGCGTTCGTAGCCTTTGATTCTGTGTCGGCTTTGTGGCGCAGTGGGTAGGGCACCCTGTACCTTGCGTTCCGCCCGCAGGGTCGTGGGATCGAAACCAGGCGCCGATAAGTATTATTTTTTTATATAGTATAGGGGGAGGGGTGCGGACCTGTTGTTGAGAGCGAGGAGGGTAGCGTGATGCGGGAGAGGAGGAGTGGGGGAGAGGGCGCACCTGCGCGCTGAGCTGTTGCGGACGGACGGCGGACGCTAAATGTGAGTTAAGGAAATGCTCTGCATTTAAAATGTGGTTGGAAGGATTTAGGACGTGATTTAGGACGTGAAACGCGCAACGTATCCGCTGGGCCACCCCAAAGGGCCGAGGAGTACGGGGTTAGCTGCGGGGACCAATAATATGTGCTGATAATTGAAAATAATAATCAGCTTTAATGACTTTCGCAGCAGAATGTATCGCTAAAGATTTCAGATAGTATAGTGTTCTCGAGAAAGGCCTTCCCAAGGTGCGTGATGCTCGCTCAGGGCTCAGACTGAGCATACGTTCCGAGCCGCAGTTGTAATCGTTAACGTTTTTTTTTCTCTGCATTTCCACACTTCGCCTGATCGTGCTGTCAGTAGGCGTGACACATGGGGCCTTTGGACGAAACCTGTGAGGAGTGAATAACTCAATCACGCTTGGTGGTGCCGTGCCGGATACTTCACATGCGTCCGTGCATTTGAGCGCTTCCACGAACGTTCTGTTCCATTTCGCGACGACCAACAAGAGCTCCGACTGCGTTCGCAATATTCATGCTTAACTCATTTTTCTGACGGCGCACTTCGAGCGCAAAATGGGAGTCTACGGCGAAACCGAAAGTGGGAAAGGCCAGCAGTGGTAGTAGTAGTAGTAGTACTAGTAGTAGTTGTTGTTGTGAGAAGAAGGGGGAAGGGGAAAGGTATGAAAAGTTGAGAGGGAGTTCATGGGTGGGGCCCGACGTTCAGGGCTCCATATGTAACGGCTGATCTTCAAGAGATGAGCTGGTAAGGGCTGCCTCCCTGTCTCGATAGGATTAATCTATATACTATTGTTTTCCTGGGCCAGATGTGCGGGCACGCTCAGGTTGCGTGAAATAGCGTGGCTATCTCTACGCATTTTGCGCACGTTTCTTGGAAGGAATGGCGGAACATTTTTTTCCAGTCGTGATTTAGGTGGGTACGTGTTTGTTTATATTTGCCTTAGGATTTGAGCTTCTATAGCATTTAATTCCTTGTGTGGAGTAGGAGAGGCACTTTTCTTCTGCTTAGTAAGCGAGAGTCTTTCTCCATATTTTTCGGGAAGTCCGGCGCTGGCGCCATCTAGCCATGGCGGGCCTAACTGCTCGCTACAAACTGTCTAAGTGTATTCAGAGATTGTAAGCCTCCGTCTCGCCACACGGCGCGCGCTGATTGGACACCCGAGAAGCGCCGGTGGGCGGAGCAATCGCGCGCTTGCTGAGGCGGTGGCGTCCTCTCTTGCGTTGAACCGTATTTAAGAAATTAAATGAGTGACAGCGGCCGTAAGTTGTCTTCATGTCACACGCCACAGCATTCTAAACAGTGGGCTTTACAGGAAAAAAATCTGGTGTTTAAAAACATTTCCGAAGCAGAATTCAACAATTTGTTGTTATTAATTTGTTGTTATTCATTTGTTGTTATCATCTTAGTCCATTTTGAACCGGTTTTACACATCATACACTTGGTTTGTGACCATCATTTGACCACTTAATTTACCATGACGATAAAAGGTGGGCGATCGGAGCTGCAAAAGCCCGACCCCCTAAGGTGCATCGCCCCTTAAAAAACTCTTCCCCTGATGGAGGTATAATCGCATTCAGGGCGCGCAACGTCGCAGTACGTCAGAACGTTCTGACGGCCTCGCCGCAGAGTGTCAGTGCCGTCACCGCGCTAATTTTAGGGTTGCGCAAAGCAGTCGTCAGCTAGTCATCAGCGGCATAAGGCTCACTTACCTGTCCCTCCCTTAGCGGGAAAGAGAGGAACCCGCTCGTGCGAGACCAGTGCGCCCTCTTCAGTGCGTCTGTGAAGCGGTTTCTGCGAGGCACGGCTGGGTTAGAGCGCAGGAGCGCGAATCGCCCGGCCGTGTGCGAGGCTGCCGGCAGGTCTGGGACATTTTCCTACCCTTGAGCACATAGCAAGAACAATACAGGAGGGGAAACGGCCAGGTAAAGTCCTATGCACTTGGTCTAGTTTAACCTTCGGCATCTGTCGCGGAAGAAGAAACTGCCTGGCCGCCACGATGGGCATTTCCCTGCCAATCCTCGGAAGGAATGGCAGCCGCTATAATTTCGTCTATCGGTACTCCGCAAAACACTCAGGAACATTTCATATTTTCTTCACACATAAAGTATGTCCACTTTTTGACCTTTTTCTGAAAAATTTTGTACTCGATAAACTTTTCTGATGACCTTTCACAAGGCTGATTCTAGGAGAGGTAAAACAAGTACCTTCATTGTCAATCTATTTTTTATGCTTCCCTGAGTTACGTGCATACCACTTAACAGTTCAAAATAACTCAATTTTCTCTTAATATCTTACTTCGTTAAAACAAATTGTATACGTCTTGCGACGCCCTGCTTCTGGTGGCGGCAGTTCTATCCAAATTCGAGTTCACGCAAGGAAAGGCGTAAGACTAAAGCTTTATAATTGGTTTCAAACCAATAACATATCAATGGTAGGACGCCTACAGCAAACCTTGCACACTGCAACGAAATAAACATAATCAATATTTTATTGGTTGTGTTCGAATGCGTAAGGCTAATTCCTCGGAGGCGAACTTGCGGCTGGGCCCTATGTACGCAACTCCCTCCATCCTTGGAGTATAACATGGCATTTCTCGCACGCCAGTCGAAAACAGTGTCAGCCGTGCCATGCTCTCTAACCGCTCCAGTGGCCATGTTTTCGCACTTCCAGCAGCGTCAATGGCTGCGTGTTAGTCCCTTTTTGTTACGGCAATTGATAATGAGGGAAAACAATTTTTAAAGACGATAGCCTTTCTTAAGCTACTTGAACGGGAAAATGTTCGTCTGTCTGTCTGTCTGTCTGTCTGTCTTTGTGTCACTCGATTCAGCCAGCCGGCCAAAGTAAACCAGGTGCTGCACAATAGTCTTATGTACTCGCAGCCAAATGTAATCGTCCAAGTCTGATGTTAAGGTTCATACTTGTCTACATTGTTGAACAGGAACAATGCATTACGAGAATATAAGGAAGAAAATCGATACATGAGTGATTTTCACAGTGTTTTTTACTAAAAAAATTATGAATGCTTGCTCTTTGTGATAGCAAAAATTAAAATACTACATTACCAGAAGAAAACCGGCGCCTGCTGTAGCCCGCGCTACCTGGCGGAATTCACAAAATCCAAACGGCAACAGCAACGAAAGGTTCCACTAGATAGGTTCTGCGTTCCGCTTGCAACGCTCGTGGAGTAGGGCAACAGGGTTCTATACATACAGTTTCATACTAATATACACTAGAGGGGAGCCGCGCCACTGTCTAGGGGAGCCGCGCTTCAGCGAGCGTGCCGTCATGTACTCGGCAGGTACGTTCCACTTGTCCTTGGCATGGCTCACGAACAGGCTGAAAAGTTGGCTTTGGCTGCAAAAATGCAACAATATTACTGCAGAAGATTAATAAAATTTGTTCCGTTATTATAAAATTAAAGCTCCAGAAAGATTTAATTGTCAGGGATTATTTAGAAGCTTCATGGATGATGAACAAAAGAACAATGCTACCTTTTTGGCTTCAAGACGAAAAAGAAGCCATGTGGCTAACCAAGCCAAGGAAGCGAGGAACGTCGCTAGCTGCAATGGCGCCGCCCACGGCGGCACGCGAATGCAGCGCCAGATTTCCCTCTAGTATATTGTCACGAAGACAAGGACGATGCAGTTGTGTTGAATGAGAAACACGTTTATTGGAGCGAACTTGTGCTCCCCTAACAACTCAAAAGAATACAGAGGCGGCGAAGCAGCGGTCAACAAAGTGACTTGCACAGGCGAGTGTCGTCGAATCGAATGCCCCGGCGTCCGCACTGCAGGCTTTTTATCTTTTGGCGCGCGTGGTTCTCGAAACGTCGACTCGCATCGAGAACATAGTAGATCCAAGAAGATTATTCTGGGCTGTTCACGTTAGATCGGAATGCTCTCCCTATCACAACAGATAATACATGCGGCACAGAAAGAATGGAACACGCGCTTCCCTTGGCGCAGAGATAACACAGACCGGCGCAGCCGGGCGGTAAAAGCAAAACACAAATAAACAAACCCAATGTATGGTTTGCGGCAATATATTAGTATGAAACTCTATCTTTTAGTCGAGTTCTGCGATTCACACGCGTCTCGGCCATACGGCAGCGCTTGCATCGAGGCACCAGGCTTAGAGCAGTGGAAGGCGGTAAAAATGAATTGACTTGAGCAAACCTCTGGTGTGTTACCTTGAAAGGAACGAGACAGGAGAGGAACAGCATGAGAGGTGAGCGGGAAAGCGAAGGGATGCATTTTTTGCCAGGTGCAAACGTCGACTATCGTCTTCCGTCGACATTTCCAACGAAAGGATCAGATACGCGGCCAATCTTTGTACCCTGCTATTCCCATTTGATAAACGATGCCCAAAAATAGGCATTTTCGCCCGGTCTCTATTTTTTTATACCTGCTTCGCCTTTGCGTGCATTACAGGAGGGCGATACATAAGTTTGCATCAAATTTGAGACCAAATAACAAAATAATTCTTCAAAGCTCAGTAAAAATCGTCATTATAAACAATGAATACAATCGTATGTGGAAGATAGTTTCACTCGTATTGATCTAAGAAAAAATGAATTGCGCAAGGCGTCACCTTTAAAGGAAAGATAAAAAATTACTTTACGATTTAGTTTCACTTTGGGGTATGTAGAATTGCGCTTGGCGCCTTGGCGTTTTTGCCAACGAAGTTGAAACCGTTGGGGGGTACAGGTATACAGCTTTGCTGCAAAATTGTCTCGTCTTTGAAGCACGAAGCTATCTAGCGCGAGGAGTAGTAAACAACTGTCCCGGTGTTTTTCTAGTGCGCGTTGCGTTCTATCGCGAGGCGTAAACGACTTTCCGGTGTTTTAGTACCCTGACTACATGAGACGAACGACGATTACGACTATGTCGACAGGTGACGCCAAGAGCCCCAGCCTCTAAGGCGCTTCGCCCCTAGAATTTACACCTAACGTTTCGCCTGCTATCTTTCATGTCTTACCATTTAAGTTAACTTTAACTTTCCCTCGTGCTAAGTTGACGATCCCAATTACCTAAAACGAATCCCAATGCCCTATTCTGTATGTGTTCGAGCGTATCGACCATCTCTTTGGTGTACAGATCCCAGCAAACACATGCGTACCCCAACATTGAGTGCACATGAGAGGAATACGGTTGTTTTTCTTGCCATCATCAGTTTTTTTGCCCGTAAAAAAACTGAACCAAAGTGACTGATTGAGTGATTTTTTTCAAGTTAGGGGGAGGCTCACTGAAATTTGTCTCAGAAAACCCAACACACGTGCAGCCTTAACTTTTGTGTCGTGAACGTACCTAGTTCACCTCAAACGACTCGTTAAACAAACTGCTAGTTATTTATATTCCCTCGCCGTTTTTAAAGAAGCGTCATTAACGCTATACTTGTTCAATTGGTATGAACGTTTTCTTGTAAAGGTGACATTAACGCACTTTTTAACATTCAACGACATTTACGAATCGGCACACCATGACGCTATGAGATTCAAATCGTGCTGCAGGTATTCGGAATCACGTTCATTCTCTATAGTACTGTAAACTACAGTCATCCGTAAACAACGAAGATTTGAGGCCAATAGTGATATCACTTATACATAACAGCAACAACAGAGAGCCCACAACTGAGCCCTGTGGAATTCATAAGGTCAAGGGAACATATCCAAAAGAAAAGCGTTGAGAACGACCGACTGCCGTCTTAGAGGGAGATACTGGCTTATCCAGTTTATCCATGCAATAATAGATTCATTCAGTTTATAGCCAGGCAATGGAACAACGTCGAATGCTTTTTTGTAGTCTACGAAAATACAGTCAACTACTTTACGCTTATCTATTGCTGGAGCTAAATTATGCGCGACCTCAACAACCTGCATTGATAAATAAAAAACCTGACCAAATACGTTTTGGCTAGGCTGCTGGTATGTTTAACCAAATGTGTCATATCTCAAGTGAAGCTGAGCTCAGATTCAAACACCGAAAGTAATTTCAAATCCACGCTTCGTCATTGACACGGCTCTGTTGTTATATCAGATAACATTTGTTTTTAAATAGGCAGTCATAAAATCAGACGAAGAAACAGTGCAGGGCACTGTGTTGAGCCTACAAATGCACGAGCTCAGCCTCTGGTATATTTAGTACGAACAGCATATTGCCCCATTGTTTTTTGCACCATTATTTATATTGCCGGAAACTTGCGCTTTTTCGCGCCCTTGCCTTTCTTTGGGGGTGATTCCTTGACATGGCGCCGATTGAGCTCCTTCGTGGTGACCGCTTAGTCGACGCCCTTGTAGGCCAGTTATTGTTGGTGAACCACGGCCATCTCGGGTCGGACATTCCTGCCCGGTCGATGTCTCCAATGCTCTCCATTTCTCGAGGGGGCGCATAGCCTCGCGCTGATGCGACGACGAGGCCGGCGGGCGAGGCGCGGTAGCGCTATGACTGGCGAGGCTTACCTCACCCGTTCGTGTGGCACAGACTTCTTGCGGCAATAAATGACATTCCCATGGCCTCAAAGGTTAACTCGTAATGTCCATTGGGTCTTTGCCCCTTTTCGGTTCAACTAATACCCCTGATTACTACTTGACAAACGAAGTCCGTTAATTTAAGGCGTATAAACACCGAGCGGATGAAAAACACGTCTACGTCGTTCAGCTCCCTAAAAAACCCGTCGTGCGCCGGCCGGTCCGCTTCTAAACAGCAGTTGCGTAAATGTTCTCGGCACCCAGAGGCGTTCCGTTGTTCGGCTGTACACACCGCTTGCGGAAAAAAGGACGGATAAGCAGAGACCTTACGTCGGCTGGTCTCCTCCAGAACACCGGTTGCCAAATATTCTGCGGCCGTTAGCTTGCAGTAATTCGGATGAAGGCCGCTAACCGAAAGAAAAACGTACATTCTGGGACCGTACGTCGGCCGGTCTCCCTTATAACAGGGATGCCCGAAGAAAACGAATATTCTGCCGCCGGACGCGCGGTTCACCGCTGAAAGAGCGAATGCACGGCAGCCGCACTCCGGCCGGTCTCCTTCTGAAGACCAACTGCCACAAGAATACGAATATTCTGTGGCCGGTCGCTTGCCATGCTTCGGGTGAACAGCGCTTCCCGAAAGAAAAACGGATGCCCTAAAGCCGTACGTCGGCCGTTCTTTTTCTGAACATCGACCGCCGAAAGTAAACTATATATTGTTACGAAAAGACGATGAAGAGGATAATGCAGCGTTGTTTGTGATCCCAGCCTACGACGACGAAGAAGATATCTGGGTGCGCGCTGCCTGCGTGGGCTCAGGCTTTGCCCCCATGTAAATAAGCTGTAAATACATCGTTCCACTGTCTCATCGTTCATGTCGTCTGTACTGCCGCCACGTAACATTTTGGTGGAGTGTGCGGGTCGTCTCATCGCCACCCTGGTCATCGATTCGCAACGTCTCGGCGCAAGAGCAGTCGTCGAGGGAAAGCGGGCCGCGCCGGTCAGCCCCAGCCCTTACGCGACCTGAACTCGACCACGTCCCCCGCCCCGTGTCCCCAGCCCGTGACCAGCCCATCCAGACCTGCCGTGACCAGACGAGACGAGGCGTGGCCAACACAAGATGCCGTGTCCCCAGCCCAGTAGTCCGACGTGGTTCCGGCTACCTCAGACGTTTCATCGGTGCCTTGAGGAGATCGTGTCGCGGGACCAGGCATCACCAACGACGTCATCATCCCATGTGGCGGCAAGGACTTCAGTGTACATTGCCATCTCATCTTTCGTCCTCGCCACATAACCTACTACTGCGGCGTCGACCGGGGCGGTCGCTTTCAACCGGGGGGCCATGTTACGAAAAGACGATGGCAAGGATAATGCAGCGTGGTTTGTGATCCCAGCCTACGACGACGAAGAAGATCTCTAGGTGCGCGCTGCCTGCGCGGGCTCAGGCTTTGCCGCCATGTAAATAAGCTGTAAATACATCGTTCCACTGTCTCATCGTTACTGCCGCCATGTAACAATATATGACATCCGGGTACCTGCCGTTGTGTCTGAACACAGGCGGCCGGAGAAATACCGAAGTGCTGGTGGCCGAATATCGACTGTTCAACGCACTATCAGTGGCTGCAAGTACCTGGATGCTGGCCGGACGTGCCAGAAGGCGGCCGTAGACGGACCGGTCATGGGACACTAACTTTCTGTGCTGCCTGGAACTGCGCACGCAACAACCGCTGTGCCTTTGTTTGAAGGACCCGTTGGTTCGCAACGGCTTTACCACCCACGATATTTGCACCTGCTCTGGTGACGTGACTCCGCCAACGTACGCGCTCTCCGAACCTTTTACATGAGTTTACGTCATTCTCGGCAAAGTTTGAGTTTCCTTTTACGATCGATCGACAGCTCATACGGTATTAGCGCAAAGCGTTCGTCACCAAAGTGCGCTGAGACGTCTTTGAACACACCCTACGCGGTTGTCACCTAGGGTCGTCGGATAGTAAGTCTACTAGGTGAGCTCATTGGGGTGTAGGCCAATATGGCCATAAGTACTCACCTGACCCATCCAATGTCTGTGATATTGCTTAAATAAATATATGTAGGGAGGAGTTCCTATAAATTTTAAACATCCGATACTAATCGTTACACGCAAGAAAGCTGGTAACATTTCGCATACTTACGATGTAAGAGGGACTGTAAAATCACGTATATCCAATGCTATTCAGAGACATCAAAATGCGCAAATTGTACGAGAGAGAGAGAAAGAGAGAAATGACTTTATTGGTAGAGGCAGCGTGTAATAAAAATAATTCAATGCCCTTCTACTCTGTGAAGAACGATGACCAGCGAAGCTGGACGCAGTCAAGGATAGCAGGAACCAGACCACGTTTACTTGTAATTTGTGGTTAAGCACCCTTCCTAGCTAATTAGCTGAGTGAAATGTGGAAGGACAACAGTTTTGCTCCGGTGGACAAACATGAGGCTGTCTGTTTCCTTCCCGCGTCGTTGGCGTCGTACTGCCGTGGACGTCCGGTCGCATCAGGCAGTGCGACCTGACGTCCACGCTGAAATTCTCCCAGCACACCCGCCGCGGTGGCTCAGTGGCTAAGGCGTTATACGCTGCTGAGCACGAGGTCGCGGGTTGGATTCCCGGCCGCGGCGGCTGCTTTTTTGATGGAGGTGAAAAGCAAAAACGCCCGTGTGTACGAGATTTCGGCGCACGTTAAAATCCCCAGGTGGTCAAAATAATCCGTAGCCATCCACTACGGTGCACCTTATCGCCTGCGTTGCGTCCGCGCGTTAAACTCTTCAGTCAATCAATCAATCAATCAATCAATCAATCAATCAATCAATCAATCAATCAATCAATCAATCAATCAATCGATCGATCGATCGATCGATCGATCGATCGATTCAATCAATCAATCAATCAATCAATCAATCAATCAATCAATCAATCAATCAATCAATCAATCAATCAATCAATCGATCGATCGATCGATCGATCGATCGATCGATCGATCGATCGAATGAATGAATGAATGAATGAATGAATGAATGAATGAATGAATGAATGAAATTCCCCCAGGACAACGACGTGTCATCGGAGTGTGCGTGCTTGAATACCGAATGCGCATGAGGCCCCCCCCCCCCCCCCTCCTCCTGACCGCCCTTCCCCACGCCCCCCCCATAAACGGGTCACCGTCGAAGTGCGCATGCTGAGACGTCAGACCCCGGCCGAAACGTCGCTGCACAAGACCTTCAAGATATGACCAAGCATCACCTCCTGTAGGCCATGGACTAAGATATGACACGTGGCCTACCCATTTATAAGTAACGAGCTGCCGGCGTTAGCTACAGTTACGTTGACGCTAATCTTACCGCACCGCCGCAGCTCCGCCCGCTGTTATCGGTTCATCTGGGCTTCACGCCGTAGCTGGCTGCGCGTGCGCTTTGCTGCGAGACTTCATCGCTCCCTTCCTTTACTTAGCTCTCCTCTCCCACATGGTTTTATCGCGCTCGCGCACGGGGTTGCATAGGATGGGTTTGATTGATTGAGGGGTTCAACGTGACCACGCTAGACAGGCGATGAGGCGCGTGGTAGTAGAGGGCTCTGGATTAATTTTGACCAGGTGGGGATGTTTAACGTGCGCCGAAATCTCGAGCACACGGGAGTTTTCGCTTTACGCTTCCATCAGAAAGGCGGCCACCGCGGCCGGGAATCAAACCCGCGTCCTGGAGTTCAGTAGCACAGCACCCTAGCCACTGAGGCATTTCTGCATACGATTGCAGCCCCTGCCAGGTTCACATCTCCCGTATAACCCACCAGGACGCCAGATGAGGCCCCACCAGATGGGCGGTACCATACCGGGAACGTTACTTGCAACACAAACAGCATTCACTCTATCCTACAAGAAGCCCCACCCCCCCTGGCGCAGTATTGCGCGGAACCTCCTAGGGCTAGAGTTTCTTCATCCCGCACTGAACATAAATTTCATGATGGTGATAATGACGATAACGGTGATGACGAGGATGGTGGGGTGGTGGTGGTGGAACCACATGACATGTTGAAACCAAATAAAATTTCACCTGCATTTCTACAAATCTGTTTTTTGCTGAAGGAGCCACCTAATCGTTTCGCCAATGCCTTGTTTTGGAGAAAAAAGAAACTGGTATTCATTGCAAAACTGTCGTTTATGAGAACTTAACAACTCCGTAAAAGTGTGAGACGGTTATTTTCACGAGCACCTAAGTTTATACTTTTCCAGCTTGTCATCCTAGTTGGGGTGCTTTAGAACTTTCTATTTCAAATGCAGCCCGGCAGAAGAGCCGAAGAAAGAATTTGTTGTGGTGCGGCGCAGTTTGCGCTCCACTCTCAGTGAAGTCGTCAAAGGGTTCGCAGGGAAGGCTGGTTACAGCTACCAGCCCAGATCAGGCTCCTCGCCGTGTCCGGCCTCGCTCCTTCATTGAACACAGACCGATTACATGTTTCGTTCATAACAACGAGCTATGTGTAACATAAAGATTATCTATCAACCCGTTCCTGATAGGTGTCCCTAATAACTGAGAACGATAATTTGGGACCATTATAACATGCTTCCGGCAGCTAGACCACCATCTTATGTTAGAAGCCGAATTACTTCTGTAACGTAAAATATACGTCACTCCTTAAATCTTAAGGCGTGTTAGTGTTTTCTCAACAGCAAATACGAGATGACCCGTTGCGGATGAGCTTGAACACAACACAAGGAACGTTAGCGTATACACCATGAGGGATATTGGGGGATTGAGGGTTTTGCTTGAAACTTCGCAGCGTACTTCCTGCCTTTTTTGTAAATTATTTCCAGGCATTCGTACAGGCCGACACGGAGGAGCGCTTTTTCAACGAGCAGCTGATGCCCTTGCTGAAAACTCAAAACGTCGAATTCGAGACGCTTGACACCAGCGTCGACATAACCAGGACACTACTCAAGACATCCAAGGAGACGCTGGCGAAGTATGTCTTCGACGAACACTTTGGTCTGCAGATGACAGCGAAGAAGGGGTAAGAGTCCCACTTACAGCGTTAGCAATCTTCGATCTCCATGCTCCTAGACAGCCGCCAAAATCACTGCCGTGCGATGTTCCTTCCCAGGACCGTGCTCTGGTACAACGGTGAGATCCAGCACACGGCCCTCCTGGTCACCACCCTCTACAACAACGCTCGCCTACGAAACGTGACTGGAAAGGAACGCGCGGAGTTCGCTTTCGAGGTCACGAGACATGGAATCGGAGACTTGGTGCCTAAAAATGCTGCCGAGTACGCCGAGGAGAATACGTACCGGGAGCTGCTGCCCAAGGTCCTCCGGTCCATCTTTTTTCCCCTGTGCTCCAGCCTCATGTGCAGCAACTTCGTTCTCTTCCCCATCGCCGAGAGGGCGCTGCAGGTGAGCACCTCTCGGGGAGAGCCCGGCTTAGTTCGGGCATTCGGAACTGGACCACAGTGCCATACGGCACAAGGGGGCTGTGATGGGGAGCAAAACGCATCGTTTTTTACTTGCAGCTGAGCCAATTCGATCAAGAACTGTTGAATTTATGAAGCTAGAACAAACATTGTAATTAATTGGAGTCGCAGTTTGAGTTGCGATTTTAGAAACGAAGGGTATTTGAAGCAAGAAGTGCTGCAAACCAGCATTAAAACTTAATGGGAATAATCTAAAGGAGGAAAATCAGTGCTTTGTTCTGCGCAATAATTCGTCAAAGAAAACCTTGTCCGAATGAAGTGCTTGCAATGGACGCCAAACAGTAATTTTGATTGCAGTCTTATAAATCGGCAAGGCATACAGAGGGTCGCCCTAGCACATAAGAGCTTCCCCTACAGCCTCTTTTTTTTTTATTCAGATACCCGTAAGGCCCCGAAGGGCATTACATAGGGGGGGGGGGGGGAACAAAGTGTGGGATACATTTCAATTCAAGAGCAGTCAAGAGCGGGGATGTAACAGGAAAAGGTAGAAAAGCAAAAAAAAACAGTAAATGGAAAATAAATACAAAGCAAGCGCACATGATACATGGTTCATGGCTCTGATAATTTTAGTAATCTTACTAAATCTTATTTCTTACGTTTTGTAATCTTACTTCGGGACCTCCTCCTGGTATAAAGATTGCATGTTCTTTTTTGTGTGAATAATAAAACACCATCGAATCGAGTCAAATCGAACACACCATAAAACGAAAGCGCAAGTTCAACTGATTTGTGTAGAATGCTGGGCCGTACTTCATATTCCTGCGTGATGGGTCTCCCGCGAGTATTTTACTACAGCAATAAAAAGAATGCGCGCGCAAGTCGTGCGCGTTCACGGCATGTAAATATTGTGTAGCGGCGCTCCTGTGGTTATGAGAGACATAAATACCGTGAGTGCCATTCATAACACTTTAGTGTCGCAAAAACATCCTGCTGGGATATGTTAAATCTGCTCCTCGAGCGGTACTGTAGTAAGACACTGGGTTATGTACACTTCTGGACAGCGAGGATTCGGCACTTCTATTAATGCAGGCTGCGCGAAAAACAACCAAAACAAGATCCATAAAGAAGCCGCGCATTATTATAATTGAACCGATGTCTCTGAGGCATCACAGAACAGTGCATCTCTGGGGCTTTCCACATCCAGACGGGCCTCCAGAACACCTCCCTGCACGTCTTTGAGCTTTCGTATCTGGAGCTGTCATTTAGCCATACGGAAAAATATCCTGTAGCTTCCCACCTCGAAATGACCGGGTCAAGGAGGTTTTCCAGGCTGCCTGCACAATACATGCGGAAACTGAGTGGTGGGCATGATCACGTTATTTTTGGCCTTCATTATTTTTTAAATGCTGAAGGATGCGAGCAAACAAACGCAAGCCATTGTACTGGCGCTTGAACCAACTCCGAACCATGCCTTCATATCAGCATACAATGCGAAGGCAGTTGTGAACTTATTGGGACCCGTATACACGGAATGACATGGCGGTGCTGCCTGCGATTGCAGGTGAAGCACCTGCACATGGTCATGGGCATGAGCCCACTGCTGTACTGGCTCACGAACTACGCTTTCGACTTCCTGTTCTACATGGGCACGGCGCTGCTGGTTCTGCCACCCATTGCGTTCTTTCAGTCCAAATACTTGACTGGTCACGACATCCGTGAGTAACATTTCGCAAATGACGTTGCTTGTAACGACCGTCAGAGCAGTTAAGGGAACGCACTATTATTACGTGTGAAATCACTGTTCACTGCTCAAGAAACTACCGTCACTTCCATTCCGTCCAAGAACGGCTTGTTCTGTCTTGAAGCGGCCCGCAGCGTGTCATACGGGGACTCCGAGTGCATTCGTGCTGATTGCGTTCAAAATTGCGTGTCTCGCCGCTATATCACCTGCAGAAAATTAACCAATCATTACATATCAATACATCATTCAATTATTTCTGATAATTGTACATGTGCGTTACCGACAGTCGGCTTGCTTGGCTACAGTGCATGGGGCTCCCAGCGCAGACAACAGAAAAATGCACTTGCGTTTGTGGATGCGCGTTGAATAAGTCTTTAACCCTTTGAAAAGCCTCTGCTACATAGAGAAGAGAAAGGCGAAGGTGATTGATATATGTCAAGCTGTCCGATTACCCTGCAGACGGTCTCTGTAATAATAGACAATGCCATCGCTTAGTGCTGATGCTCCACTAAGAGGAGGCGCTTTTAGCTGCGATGAAGACAAGTGCGTTGCGCCCGCATGGAATGCAGTGTTGTTACACCGTCCATCATGCATCCCAGAGTGCGCGTATCGAGGCAGCCAAGACAGTGAAGGTTTAAGATTCTCGCGGAAGTACAATGATCATCGTCCTGAACCAAAGCAATGTTCCTTTCCGCAGCACTACAAAGGGCTCGATAGAGGATAGAAAAGCGCGCTCTTCCAGAGTGCGATACTTCCGCTAAAACTGATAGCGATTAACAATCTTTGCCAGTTCGGAAAACTTCAACTTAGCTGTGAGAAACCTGTTGCGTGATGCTTCAAGCGAATTTAAACAGATGCACGAGTGGCGTCGCGGGTGCGAGTTTCACTAGCTGGAACACGGAAGCACAACAGACAGTTCACCACTGAAGGAAATGAGCCATGTGCTATAGAGAGTTGCTTGATCGCGCTAAAATCGCGCTAAATAACCTAACGGCATGAATAGTGCACTACAAGCCCGCTATTCTTCTCATTCTCCGAGGCGCTCTTGTTTCGCAGAGCTGATATTCTCGCTCAACTGCCTCCATGGCTACGCTGCCCTGCCCATCATCTATCTGTGTTCCTTCATGTTCACGAGACCGGAGGCCGGCTTCACGACTCTGGCCATCGGGACGTTTTTGATATGTGAGTAGTACTCCCATGCCCGGTTGCGCTGATCATGTATCGAGTAGAGCTGCCGATTGGTACTGCAAAACATACGATGTCGGCAAGCCCACGTGCCCTGCATGCGCGCACGGCCGTGTTTAAAATTTGCGTACATCATGTCTACTGCACTCGGAACAATACTTATTTAAAGCTAACTCAGTTCAACTACTCTATCATTATCTTCGTCAAGGTGCTCGTAACCCCAGCCACTCCGTTTTTCTCGATGCGCACTGACTTTGCAGTTCCCGCTCATCATCACCGTAGATTTTCCTTGTATTGCTCCACCAAAAACATATAACCCCTTCTTGGATCGCTGCACCTGTCGTCGAAAGACGGTAATCTTTAGCGCATCTGCCGATTAACTATCTCTCGTCTCCCACTCTCGCACACCGCACGCTATACTGCTCCCATCCAGCTATTCACATGATGATACCATACAGGTTTGTTCAACACAACTTAATTTGCAGCGTTCGCACTGCTCGTTCCCAATCTGATCAAACAGCGCTCGTCTTTTTATCCTTTGTTTTTTTTCTGCTTGAATCTGCAGGAACCTAACTCATTTGCTTGCTTTTATCACGCGTTTATGAACATTGCTTTTAACGCGCACTTTTTCCCCTTGGTATTGTAAAAAATCATGCACACTCGACGACGATGGTTGAACACTAAGCTTTCTCGAGATGGATCTTTGTTTGGCAATCCCACACTGCGAGAATGTGCTACTCTGGAGGTAGCACGACTTTCTACAATACCCCCAGAAACCCTCGGGTGCATAGTCCTAACGCTTGGGTTTGGGGTGTACGACGCGAATCGGTACTTGTTGCTTGGCGTCCAGTGTGAGCAAATGTTTGAGTGGGTGCTGGTTTAAGGTGTCAAGCACCAATATGTGACGAAAGGCCTAACGTCATTAATCTCAAAGTTGGATATTAGGCCTAACGTATTGTGGCTAACAGCCTGAAGGCGCGCAGAGCTATGCCATTCTGCTCGTGACGGATTATTTGTTGTCGTCCGAGTTTTCCAGACCGCTTCGATCATGTCGAAATCGAGTTGCAGGCTTCATGTTTTTGCTTTCGCTCGATATAACTCGGCTGAGCCGTGTTAGAGCCTGGGACATCTTTTTATAGTTTTAAGTCAAGAATGAGAGTATGGTTGGTTTTTTCGCCGTCAAATGCGAATGAATCTCGAAAAAAAAAAAAACTCCCTGGCCATCTCCACTACCGTGAAACCTTGGAAGGGGCGAAGCATGCAGTGTGCAAGTGTATTCAAAGATTGTAAGTCTCTCTTCACACGGCGCGCGCTGATTGGGCTCCGGAGAAGCGCCGGTGGCGGAGCCATCACGTGCCTGCTAAGGCAGTGGTGCCCTCTGTTGCGTTGAACCGGACGTTAGCAATTTGCATGCCCAATCTGCCCAGTTCGGGGTAGTGAGAGGCCACCGAGAGCGCAATGCAATGCGCGCACCTCACCCTGGGGGCTCGATCTCGGCGATCGAGGCCCCGGCACCAAGTACGGATGTGTTTCCTTGCTTCGACCGACAACCCAAACCGATCAGGCCGAGCCTCGAGAGCCTCTGGGTACCTGAGTGTAAAATTATAACACGTCTACAGACAGCTTATCTTGGGCTTCACGATCGCTGAAAAGGACAGGGAGCGCTCCACAAATCTTTAAATCATGTTAGTTTATTTCGAATTAGTTTTATCAATTATAGCCGTGTCTTTTATACGCGTTTCCATCTAGCGCGAGGCGTGGAAAACGAGTGTCCCGGTGTTTTAGTAGAGTCTCTACATCAGACGACGACAACAGGAGACGCCGACAGCTCGAGCCCCTAAGTGGCTTGGCCCCTAAATGAATATGTCTGAAGTGATGAATGCTGCCTACGGAAATTCGACTGGCAGTGTAGCGGTGTTAACGAACAGCAGAGCCAGGGAACAACAAACGAATATTCAGCATCACCCTGTCGAGCAGGCATTAGAGTAAACGGTAGACCGTGTACTGAAACACTCAAAAAAAGCTTCGCATGTGCAGGGATTGTAAATTTTACAGCCAGATAGCGCAGCATGCATCGAAGTCTGTGAGTTCCGTTGTTCATATTGCTTTGTCTCCCTCTTGTATACTAACACTTTAGCTAGCATATTCCTGATATTTCTTTATTGCGCTGAATAATAAGGACGATTGTGAGCAATTTTGACACTTTTAATCGTTTGAAGCGTTTTTTTTTTTCAAATTTCCTTCGTATTTAAGGATTCTTTCAACTGTTACTTGACCGGGCGGTTGAAATCAGCAGATAGGCAGACAGCCCGACACCCCAAAAGATTCTGGTTAAGTAGCTCAAGAAAACCTATTGTCTTTAAAAAACCTGTAGCGTAAACTTCTATACCAGAGCCTCTTGGTCGAATGTTTTTTTTGCTTGGCAATATACGGGCACATTAATCTCTTAAGATAGGGCTCGCGGTTCACAAGCCATCCGTCGGCCTCTAGGTCACCGGCCGATTTATTTGTCCGTAATCTCCGACAGCTGCGGCGGGCTGCCTCGGATCCGTGTTCATGGAGCACTACGCCGACGATATCCAGAGCGAGTGGTGGGCGCCGGCGATCTTCATACTGCTCCATATTTCGCGGCTGCTGCCTTCCAACTCGTACTCTCGAGGCATGACCAGGATCCTGCAACTGGCCAGGGAGGCCGAGATCTGCCGCCGGGACATCCTCCATCTGGAGAGCCGATGCAACACCAAGGTCGCCCAGTACATGAAGTCGCTGAGGCAGTGCTGCCAGCGTAAGTAAAGACGTGTGGCAGCGCGCGTCAACCTATCGCTGCCGCGTCTCCCAATAGTCGACCACCGCCAACAGTTGTGATAAATGATCTCCGTTGGCTGTGAGACTGCGCATCACCTTGCAGGGGGTCCGGTGATATCTGGACGGTCTATTTCAGCCATGCACGACTGTCATGCAAGGGACTGGCCAAGAAGCTGAGAGGAATCGAACAGCGAAGCTGTATAGCAAATCGTAATTTTTCGTGTCCGTAGATAAAAACACTAAGAAATTGCCGAACGCGAGAACGTTCGGCAATTTCTTATGTAATACCCCTACTCAGGGCATTTGAGGTAAAAAAAAAAAAAACGAATTGAAAGTAGTTCAAAGAGAGAAAAGAGGGGCAGAGTGAGAAAAAAAAAGAACGTGAGCGCAGACATCGCAGCGACGGCCCACGCTCGTGTGTGCGTGCATCGCGGTGACCGCCCAGAGTCAACGGCGCACGTTCGTCAAGCCAAGCATGCCCATTCAGGGTGATTGGCTAAGATTGCGGCGACCACCAGGAAGTTAAAAAAAAAAAAAACGAGATGAAGAGCGTTCGTGTGTGCGTGCCTCGCGGAGACCGCTCAGCGTCCTCGGAGCACGTTTGTCAAGCAAAGCACACCGACTTAGGGAGATCGGCAGAGATGGGCAAGAAAAAAAAAAAAAACAAAACTCCATTCGCCGTTATCGTGGCAACACTTGCTCGGAACGAGAAAGACTCTAGCGTTTGCCGTTAAAGGTGATGTCCAAATATCATTCCTTCAAAAAAAAGTGCCCACTTATATCAACAATGGAGTAAAGGTCGTTGAAGCAGCAAAGACGCAAATCGGCGGGAATCGGGAACTTAAACATTCGTGATGGTCGTGAAGGTTGCGTATAGCTTCACTACCTTCAAGTCTTACGCGTTAATGTGAGCTTCCTTCATTTTGAATATTTGGTTTATTATCAAGGAGTATAGCGGTAAAGTGGGACCCCAAAGCTTACAGGTGGGCTTGCGCGGCGTCGCCCTACAGCAGCGGCCATCACTACTGTCAAAAGTAGTCGTTCGTAGCGATGGCTGAATAGAGAAAAAAAAAAAAAACGAATAGAGAAAAAGGAGAAAAAACAAAAACGGTAACAGCGCACAAATACACACTTAAGCAACATTCTAATGCTAGAATGGCGGCACGCAAATGTCTCCGTGTAGTTGCAGCGAACATTTCGTCAGGCAATATATTGAAAATAGCCGGTATATAAACGGCCTCAAAGCCTTTCCGTAATGGGTACGGACCCTTGGCGTCATATAACGAGGTTGTATAGGTTCAACATTTGGAGTTCGGTAATCCATACACCAGAAATATTTTAACCCGACGATTTGCTTAAACAAAATATCAAATGACGGTAAGCCGCTTGCCCTAACTACTGTCCTCATCGGGCACCTGTGAATATTGGCTGTTTTCTAAAAATACTGTTTTTTTTTTCAGCTCGTGGAGCCGCTGAAAAAATAGCACATGTCATGACGCTCAACACTATAACCCAAAATTTGAGCAAGTATTTTACACTAAGAAAGGCAGAAATATTTAACAACCTACAGGCAGTACGTCTGAGCTTTTTACATATGTGTCATGTGTGTGTTCAACGAAAGATGCCCATCAAAATATACACCTAGGTATTTAACAGGCGCGACAGAGAAAATACGGGTACAGGAACAGGATGTGCCATTTGATGTGTGTATCCTAATGAAGCATTCATTTGGCACTGTTTACTGTCGATTTCCGAAATCAACTAGCCGACTATTTACAGTATTGATTAATATTAGATTGCCTCGAACCAATAGGCTCTATTTCTAGCATCATTCTGAAGATTTGAAAGAGTGAGTCAATAATCTATGACTTGCCAGATACCAGCCGAGTGTCATCAGAGTATTGATAAATTTTCGAAGTTTTGGCAACAGTATCCAAATCATTTCATACAAATTAAAAAGAGTTGACATAATAGATCCTTGTGGTACACGTCTTCAGGCTTATTTATACCTGAGAATGATCCAGAAGGTAACTTTGAAGCAGAGATAGAAACGGTCCGCGGAAACCATAAGGGTATAATTTATTACAGAGTATATAATGGTTCACTGTATTTAACGCTTTTTAACAGCAAGGAATAGCCCAAACGAAACCTTGTTTTTATCTATATTATTATGAACGGTATCAGACAACTTTTCAATTAACAGCTGCCCGCCCGCGCCGGAGATAAACCTGTACTGACGCTCACTCAGCAGATCATGTATTGTTACAAAAGAAGTCATGACACCAATACGTGTTCGTCGAGAATCTCCGTTGAACGCGATGCAACTGAAATAGGGCGGTAGTTGAATGTTGCTTCTACCACTTTTATAGACGGGAACCACGGGTGTGCCCTTCAGACTGTCTGGCCAAGAGCAATGTTCTATTTTGTTCAGCACAAATAAAATCATCATCAGCCTGTCTACACCCACTGCAGCGCAAATTCCTCTCCTGTAAATCTCCAATTATCCCAGTTCCGTGCTAACTGCGACCAATTTAACTTCGCACACTTCTTGATCTCACCCGCCCACCTAACATTTTGCCGCCCCGTGCAGTGCTTGCCTTCTCTAGGGATCCACTCTGTTGCCCGTAATGACCAACGGTTATCTTGCCTTCGCACTACATGCCCTGCCCACGCCCATTTCTTCTTCATAATTTCTACTAATATGTCCTTAACACGCGTTTGTTCCCTTAACCACTTCGCTCCTTTCTTGTCCCTAAACGTTACACCTATCATCTTCAGTTCCATTGCTCGCTGAATCGCCGTCAATTTAAGTTGAATCCTTTTAGTGATCCTTTAAGTTTCTGCCCCGTAGGTGAGTGCAGGTAAGATGCCGCTGTTATTCACATTCATCTTCAGGGACAATGATAGGCAATCATTCCTTACCTGAGAATGCCTGTCGAATGCATTCCACCCCATTCTTATCCTTGTAATTATCTCTGCCTCATGCTTGGGATCGGGGGTCACTACTTGGCCTAAGTAGATATAATCGCTTACCACTTCCACTGCGTCGCCCCCTATTTCAAACTGCTGTGCTCTTCCCAGGCTATCGAACATTACTTCAGTTCTCTGCATATTAATTTTAAGGCTCACGATTCTACTCTGCCTGTACAGTGCAGTAAAAATTCACCCCCGAGTGACGTAGCAACGCAATGCCATCAGCAAATCTGAGGTTACTGAGGTATTCTTCATTAACCTGGCGCCCACCTGTTCCCAACACCATGTCCTGAATCCCTCTTGTGGGCATGCTATGAATAACATTAGCGAAATTTTGTCTCCTAGTCTCACGCCCTTTCTTATAGGTATTTTACTGGTCTCCTTATGGAGGACTATGGTAGCTGTGGACTCATTGTAGCTAACCTCTAATATAGTCGAACACGGATATATCGAACACGGGTATATCGAATTATTGTCTATATCGAACTGATGAATTATCCCCTTGAAAATTCTGTGTAAAAGTATAGGAATTCGTACGTTTATATCGAACGGTATTTTTCCCGACATTGGGTATATCGAACACCGCAAGAGCTGGAAGGTGCTCTTCGGCGGTCGCTGCACCCCCGATTTCCGCTGTCGCTTAGTGCCTTCGCAAAAACACGACAGGGACAGAAGCCGGGGCGTCGGAGCGTCACGCTTGCCTTCTCGTGGATAACTGCTCAGCCAACCAAACCACCTGCGAGCTCGACAACATCGAGCTCAAGTGTCTGCCTCCGAACACAACAGCCAGGCTGCAGCCGCTCGAGCGTCGTTCAAGGTTGGGTACAGGAGGCGACTCCTCGATAGGCTTTTCATGAACCTCCGCGTGGGCACCGAGCTTAAAGTTGACCAGCTGGGTGCCATACAAATGATTACTGGTGCCTGGAACAGCGTAAAGCAGAGCGTGGCCAACTGCTTCTGGAAGGCGACGGCCGAACATTCGGAAGCTTGCGAAGACGGCGACGACGACGAATAGGACATGGTCGACCCGTTTCGCGAGCTGTCGTCCCTTTTCCCGGCTGCTGTTCCAGACGGAATGTCTGCCTGCGACTTCGTGAACGCTGACAGCAATGTTTAGGCTGTTGCGAGCGTCGGTGACGAGGATATCGTAGCTGCGGTTGCAGGAACCCAGGCTGATGGCTCGAGTGGCGAAGATCGTCCGGACGAGGATGCGGCTACACGATCGTACTCCGCCGGTGAACTGGCGGCTGCGTTCAGCCTGATTCTACGTAGTTGCGGCGACATGGGAGGAACTGGGCTGTCATACCTGGATAGCCTCGAGAATATTGAGACCAGCGTCTTTAATTCCATGTACAGGACGAAGAAGCAGGCCAAGATCAGCGATTTCTTTTCACGCAAATAAAGCATCCTGTTGCGTCGTTAGTGCGGAATTAGTTGTCATTCTTGAATGCGCCGATCGGTAAGTGGTCGTCCGCCACAGGTGAGGTCTCAGAGCCCATATTTTTTATATCGAATTTTTCATATATCGAACTATTTCGCGATCCCTTTGGAGTTCGGTATATCCGTGTTCGACTGTATTCTTACGTAATGCACGTCTACACCCTTATTCCTCAATGTCTGCATGACTGCTGAGGTTTCGACCCAGTCAAATGCTTTGTCATAATTTATGAAGGCGATGTATAGGGGTTGAGTGTACTCCACGCATTCCTCTATCACCTGATTGATCGTGTGAATATGGTCTATTGTTGAATAGCCTTTACGAAACCCTGCTTGTTCAAGGTTGACTGAAATCTAAGGTGGCAGAAATTGTATTAGCGATTTGCTTAGCAAGTACGTTGTAGACGACTGAACGTAAGCTGATCGACCTGGAATTTTTAAAGTCCTCCTTTCTTATGAATTAGGATGACACTTGATTGATTGATTGATTGATTGATTGATTGATTGATTGATTGATTGATTGATTGATTGATTGATTGATTGATTGATTGATTGATTGATTGATTGATTGATTATAGTAGGTTTTACCGCGCCGACGCAACGCAGGCGATCAGGCGCGCCGTAGTGGGGGTCCACGGAATAATTTCACCACCCGGGGATGTTTAACGTGCGCCGAAATATCGTACACACGGGCGTTTTTGCTTTTCGCTTCGATCAGAAAAGCGGCCGGCGTGGCCGGGAATCGAGCACACGACATCGTGCTCAGCAGCGCAATGCCTTAGTCACTGAGCCACCCCTGGAGGTGGATTAGGATGATTCTCGCGTTCTTCCGATCGATATCCCGGTACACTCGTGGTCATTAGGCATTGCGTATTCAGGTTTGCCAGTTTTTCTAGTACAATTTGCCCGCCATCCTTGAAGAGGTCTGCTGTAATCTGATCCTCACCAGGAGCTTTGCCCACTTGCATTTCTTTAAAAGCCTTCTCTACTTCTGTCGGTACTGGTGGGATGTCTTATACCTTCTCTGAACTGCTTCCTCGTTCGGTATTATCTTGGATGTCGTGGCTATTGTACAGATCTCTACAGAACTCCTTAGCTACTATAACTTTTTTATCCGTATTTGTGATGACATTCCCTTGCTCGCCTTTAAGTGTATGCATGTGATTTTTCCCGACAGGCTGCCTCCGTTCTTTACAGCATGTTCAATCCTCTCCATATTATACTTTTCCGTGTGTAATCTGTCTTACGCTTATTTAATAACTTCGAAAGCTCCGCTAGTTCTATTGTCTTCTGGGGTAGAGAGTGTCATGCTTTGCCGTTTCATAATTAAATCTTTCGTCTTCTGGGAAACTTCACCAGCGTCCCGTCTAGCGATCTTAACTCCGACTTCTATTGAACAGCCCGTAATAATTCGTGTAAGAACGTCGGTCGCGTCCTATGCGTGAACTCTGCTCCCTCGGTTAGAGCTGAATATCGGGTCTGCAGCGCAATCCTGAATTCTTCAACTATCCGTCTTACGGTTAGCTCACTGCTCGGCTTCTTTCGTACTGGCTTGTTACGATTCTTCTTAAAATATAGCCTAATTGGAGGTCTTACCATCATGTGGTCACTACGCCTCACCCTTCCCACTTCCATATCCTGCACGATGCCAGGTTCATTGCATAGCATGAAGTATATTTCATTTTTATGCCCCCCATTCGGTATCCCCATTCGGCAGACATGACCTGAGTGTATGTTATCAAGTTTTGATAATTTTGTTGTGGCTTAAACTACTTGCGTACACAGAGCACCATTCCACCACAGTATCGGCATGAGATCTCGTGGCGTTGTCGTCGCTGAGAAAGGAAAAAAAAAGCAATGAACAATAAAGGAAGGAAACATAGTTATTGTCGCTCAAAACCATTACACGTCTCATGTGAAAGCCTCGAGAATACACGAGTGTAAATAACAGTGGAAGCTGGATTACAACACAGTAGAGTTGGCAGTTTAAGAGTAGAACAAGGGTAGAACCCCGCCTGTCGGGCGTGTCTGAAAGGTACGGTTTTTCCGAGTAGTAGTAGTAGTAGTAGTAGTAGTAGTAGTAGTAGTAGTAGTAGTAGTACTAGTAGTAGTAGTAGTAGTAGTAGTAGTAGTAGTAGTAGTAGTAGTATTGTGAAGCTGACCTTTTTGACCTTTTTATGTTACAGAAGAAATGGAGAAAAAGAGTCAACAGAGGGTGCCGCAGCCCCTAAAAATGCCCACAAAGAGACATTTCGATTCAGGTTTTCACTCATTTGGTTTATTTAAAGCGGTAATTCCCGATTTTATGTTTGTTATTGCGTACTTATTTGCGGCCCAGCAACGGCAGCTTCCGTGACAATGGCGCAGCGCAATTATCATCCCCAACACTTTGCATGTGAGTAACGTCTGCCTGCGTGGCTCGATGGGATTGTCATCGGCTTCGTAACGCGAAGGGCCCAGGTGCGGTCCCTGCCAAGTGATATTCTCGAAGGCTCCTTGGGTTTCGACAAAGCGTTAAGTGTCACGCGTTACCGCTATAGATACCGTGACCCCGGACGACCTAGGAGAAGGCGGCACCTTAAAGTGCTCGGCACTTAAAACGCGCATCCCGAATCCGGAGGGAACCCACGCCGGCCGGTTAAAGGTCGTATGCTTCGCCAATCCCCTCTCTGGTTGACCCCACCATTTACTGCGGTATTTATTCTTAGTACAAGTGTCCCTTTAAAATCGATAGTGATCGCCGGTGCCGCTTGAGGGCTGAACCTTCTGTTTAACCCACTCGCAATGAACTCAGCCTTTCCATTGGCTGTCAGGGATCGGGTTGACATGAGATGCGTAGGCCCGATACCTTCCGAGATGGGCCGGCTGCCGCGGTGCGCCAATTATTTTATTTATTTTTATTTATTTATTTATTTATTTATTTATTTATTTATTTATTTATTTATTTATTTATTTATTTGTAAGGGCCCACCAACAGCACTATAGGCCTCCTTTGGTAGTGCACTAAAAAAGTAGAAGACGGCAGACAAAACAATCAATGAGATATGGTTACTAGTTTCGGAGTACAGTGAATCGAGCATTGCAGTGTAGCAATGCACGCGCGCGCTCGCACACATACGCACACTCGCGCACACAAATGCATATACACACGCATACACATAACACAAAAAGCGGCCCGCGAAGGCTGGCGCCCGCTCGTGATGTAAGAAACTGATGCGCGCGTCCTCTTGGACACAGAAGATTTCACATTTGTCGGTGTTGATGTGCTGAAGGTGCGCCTGCGCTACGAGGCGGGCCTTAGTGGAAGGCTCCGCATTAATTTCGAATACCTTTCGATCTTTAACGTGCGCCGAAATCTCGACACACCGGCGTTTTCCCTTTCCGCCTGCATCTGAAATGCGACCACCACGGCCGGGATCGAAACCGCGTCCTTGGGCTCAGAACTTGAAAAGGCCGGCGCGAAGCAAGTATAACCTATTTGCTTGCTGCTTGACAGACATCAAGAAGTATGAAAAACATTTAAAAAAATTATGAGAATATTCTCAAATTATTCTCATAAAGAATTCACTCGATCGGGGCATTTTCTCCCGCACCACGTGGCCAAAGGAAGCGCATATGTATCCTGTGAATACACGGGCTTTGCAGTCGCTGGCGAAATTGTTGTCATTTCATATTGAAAAGCTCTGAACAATGAGTTAAGGACGTCTAGGAGACGGGCGCTAAATGCTATTTAAAAAGCCCGGGTGACGAATCAGCCATCCCATGCACTTTACGAGGGGAAAAGGCACGCATAATGGGAAATTTAAAGAAAACAAGGGCGGAAACATGAGTTGTGTCCATTTCAGCCGTTTAGCCTGCGTTTCAGTCGTGTGAGGCCTCTTGCGAGGCCTCTGACCAATGTATGTGCTGCGTCATCTCCATTCGTCTATTTTCAACCAATCCTGGCTCGCTGGAAACGGACACGACACTTTTAAAAGGACACAAAATTAACAAAGCTGCGAATTGCGCAACTGAACCTATCGGTGCTTTTTGTTAATTGTATAGGTGGTGGGAACGCTCATTTTCTGGGTGGCCCAATTTGTGTTTCCCGCGCAGATCTCGATGCACCGGATCCTTCGAAGCACGCGATCAATGTGCTGGACGTGCACCCGTACTCCGCCTACTACGAGTTTCTCAGCCTGTCCGTAGAGGGCGCGGCGATGTTCGGCCTGCTGCTTTTACTCGAGTGGTTGCTTCCGGAAGCGAGCAAGAGGCTTAGTGCCCCGGATGACTCTCTCTACGAGGGCGAAGATGTGAAATGCGAGGTCGTGCAAGGCTCGCCAGCTTCCAAGAAAGAGGTACACCTTTCTTTGGATAACTACACCAGAAAACTCTAAGCCGTGCGGATGTGTTTGTGCGTCCACTGAATAAAATTGTGCCGCGCTTTCATTCGATTTACAAGCACTTGTTAGTGGCGAGATGGTGAATACTCGGATAACTATACAGGGTGTCCCAGCTATCATGCACCAAGATTTAAAAAAAGAGCAATGGCGTAACTCAAAGAAAACCAAGTGCATAATGTTTGCGGTACTGTGAAGAACCGGACAGTATTTTTTTTTTCAATGTGACTTAACTAATTAATTGTAATTAATTATCTAACTCGAGAATTACTGTCCTAATCACTGAAGTGTCAATGAGGCACTTGTAGGTACTCACGAGGGGCATCTAACTGCGGTATTTTCAGCGACAAACTAATTGCGTACTCATTTATTCTGACTGATAACGAAAACCCGCGAAATATGAAAAATACCTCGTGACGGCGCTTCCACGCGCATTGTAAAGCAGCGTCCCCAAATAAGCTGATTGAAAGCAACTGCTTCGCGTGTTACCCGCCCAAAGAGACAGCTCATCACCTTGATAATGGCATGCATGGAAGGAGCAGCAACAGCAAGATTCGCGGGGCGCGTGTGCAGATAAGGCACAGACTCAGTCGCGATTTATTCTTTCTTTATTTTGTTTATTTCATTCTGGCTAACTCATAGGCAGCCTGTTTGAGGGCGTTGCTGTAGGATGCACGTGGAGGCGCTGTCACGTGGTATGTTTCATATTTCGCGGGTTTTCTTTATCAGTCACAATAAACGTGTACGCAATTAATTCGTCGCAGAAAATACCGCAGTTAGATGCCTCTCGTGGGTACCTACAAATGCCTCATTGACACTTCAGTGATTAGGACAGTACTTCTCGAGTTAGCTAATTAATTATTAAGTATCATTAACAAAAAAAAATACTGTCCGCTTCTCTACAGTACTGCATACATTATGCACTAGGTTTTTTTAGACTTACACCATTACTCTTTTTTTAAATCTTGGTGCATGATAGCTGGGACACCCTGTATATACATAACGACCAAACTATATCGTCACTAAACACTAGCAATAAAAACATTTGCTCAGGCATACTTCTGCGCTTGCGGATCGGTCTTTTGCCTTACCGTCTATATCTGATTTCATACGCAGCTCTTGCCTGACAACAAATTAAAACGTGCACCGACCAGGAAAGTTTGTACTAGCTTCAAAAAAGCCCTGTTGGCTCCCAACAGTAGCCTTGTGCACAATAAATTTGCAGGCGGTAGTAGTCCGGTTATGTTAGATTTAAGATCTTGCGCAGAGAACGTGCTTACACATTTGCGAAGGGGCTGTTTCGGGATTGTGTAGTCTGGATTCTCAGTGATTCGAAACACAGGCGCGAAGTCTATTCTAGTGAGCGGACTACAGACGTAAATGTGTTGCCTGCAGTAATTCACCGAAAAATTAAAGATGCACGGATGGATATTAAAGAATGCGTGAACATCTCGGTGCCTAAACGTGGGCTATAGCTGGTTGGAGGAATGAAGCCTGATAAAACAGCGCGGCTAGAGGAAGCAGCAAAGATACAACGCTAGTCCTGTGTATTTCTTGCTTTGCGCCCTGTCTCTAGCCGCGCTGTTTTACCATGTTTCAGTGAACATCTCGTCCCTCTCCCTCACAAACTTGAGGCTCGGCAAGATGTGAACACGGAAGGCCAAGTCCGGAACGCGGCGTTTCTTGCACGTTCGTCGTACACAGCGCCACGAGCTCAAACCATCCCAGTGGTCCCGTTTTCTCGCTCTAGCGCCGTCGCTCCTTATGTTGCTCACACCAGTCGCGGCACGTCGTAACAGTCTTTCCTATTACTTTGTCTTTGTCGCCCGCGTTGGCTGAAGACTGGATTCTACCACGCCTTATCTGCCTTATTTGTAAAACAGACCAAGTAGCTCACCGTTTGTGGCCCGTAACGCGACGTCATTAACAAAATTTAATAAAAAGGCAGATATTGTGGTTGTTCTATATTTCACAAACCAAAATCGTTCTTGTTTTGTAAGACAAGAGGCATGGTTTGTCTTAAGTAAAACAAAGTTTCATAACATGGCCACAGTTCATGTAAGCATTTTTGTATATTCATTGTTATAATACTCGCGTCTGTTCATTTCGAGCAGCCCTCTCGGTCCAAGGGAGAAGACACTGGCGTCCTTCTTGAGAAGCAGCTTGTGTCGAGTCTAATGTCCAGCGACTCGCCCCGAAAACAGGTGGCACCCTTCATGGTTGTGCACCGACTCTTCAAGGCCTACGGATACATGGGGGACAACCTCGCTCTAAAGGTGGGTTTGTGCCACCGGGGAAGTATGAACCCGGAAGTGAAGTTTAGAACAGCATCATTCACAGGGCTGTGAAGCAGGACGAAAACTTCGTAAGAACGCGGCAGCGCAACAGGCTTAACGGAACGAGAAGACAGACGCTTGCGCTTACTGGCAACCACAATACTTTATTGCAACCCAAAACAAGAAGAAAAAAAGGAGAGGGGAAGTGGGAGGGAAAACCGTAAAAAATCATTTTTAAAAAGGTGCAGCAAGGGTAACGGAGCACATGTGTCATTTGGACAGGTGAACAATCTTTTTGATGAAGCGAAACGCTTGGAACCCCAACACGAGTTTTATCGCTCGCTTGGTGTTACAAGTGTCTAGATTCGTGAAATAGATCTTCTATCTGAAAAAAAGGCACGTCTCGTTATCCTTGCTGTGCTTTTGTAGAAATGCATTTTTACATTTTCCTGGCCCTGGCTCCCTTTTTGCCTTCTTGTATGGGGTTCGACGACCGTGTATAAAGCTGGTGCCCCGGTCTAGTACAATTATTTGGTTGCTAGTAAGTGGAAGTGTTCGCCTACTTTTCGTTCCGTCCAGTCCATTGCGCTGTCGCTTTATGCCGATGTCATGTAGCAACCAGCTCAAGGTTAAACTCATCTGGGGTAAAAATACAGTACAGTGAAGTTACAATTAGCAAGCACGTGAGTAGGCGCGTGTTAGAGCTTACCAGAATACACGTTACATTAGCAGATAGCGTAGGATGGGAGCATACACAGCAGTTCCCCGCGCAGCTTGTGCGGAAGAATTTGAGGGCCTCCTAAGCCCGGCTTCGTATCGTCCAGGCTTAGCGGGGGCACGTGGAGAGACCACTTCAAATCATTTCGAAATCGCTGAATACTATTGCAACGTAACCTGCTCTGAAAGTGCCATTACGGGCGAATAAAAGGATGTTTCTTCGCCCGTTTTCTTCAAAAAGAATTGGTCATGCAAGAAGTGACGTCATTTCCAGTAGCGGTGGTTTGGAACCGAGGGATACTACACCGTACTGCAGCCGAACAGAAGCCAGGATTCGAAAAGGATTTTGATACCCGGGGTGGTGGCTCAGCGGCCAAGGCGTTGTGCTGCTCGGCCCAAGGACTCGGTTCCATCCCAACAGCGTTGGGTGCTTTTCTGAGGCGAAAAGTGAAAACGGCCGTGCGTCGACATTTCAGCGAACGTTAAGGATTCTCACCCAGGTGGTCAAAATTAATCCGGAGCGCTCCACTACGGTACGCCTCATAGCCGAGGTGTAGATTCAGCGTGTCAGACTCCAAAATCAATCAATCAATCAATCAATCAATCAATCAATCAATCAATCAATCAATCAATCAATCAATCAATCAATCAATCAATCAATCAATCAATCAATCAATCAATCGATCAATCAATGGATCAATCAATCAATCAATCAATCAGTCAATCAATCAATCAATCAATCAAGCAAGCAAGCAAGCAAGCAAGCAAGCCTAGAAGACTGATAAACGCGTTTTCTGCAAATGCTGTATTAGAAAAAATGAACCGCCAGCCTCGCCGAGAAGCTCTGATGACCTCCACGAGAGGTGGTCGTGGCGTGCAGTTTGCCAAACTAGGTAGTAATTGAAAGTTGTAGAGGTGTCTTCGACTTACCAGAGCGCTGGAAAGGGACTATAAGATTGCGGGACGCTAAAGTCCCAATCGTAAATCGTATTTAAGGCAACATTTCGGAGCCAAATCTTCTCTGCCTAAATATTTTCATCCCGGAATCATATCACAAAATCTCCGTAATTCTTTCTTGTAGCTTTCTGGATTGCAAATTGGAAGAGGCTGCCTGTTAGCCTTGCATATATCCGATAGTGGCCCTCTTCAGCCCTGTGCACTGTTCAGGCGCAATATTCGTAGTATTTTTGAAAGCAATCTCGGTGAATGAAGTCCCTTCGTTGTTATTCGAATTCGGCGATGAAAATCAGTTACGCCAATTGCTCTTAAATTACTCGGTTTGCTAACTTTATACGAGGCTTTATCACTAATTGGGGCTGTGAGGATCGAGGGGAGTGATATATAGTTCCACATGAAAACGGCCTTCGAAAATAGTGGAGAACTAAACTGGGAAAGAGAACGGTATCACGACACGTTTTAAAACGGGATAAAGAGTACTGACAGAGCTTTACGGTTACCACCAGGTGATGTGACGTCATTTCGTTGATGAAGCGTGATTTTCAGCTTGTCGATGCAAATGATACAGGTCCTTCCACGGTCCACCATTGCCATTGCTGCGTTTCTACACCTCATGGGCAAACTAAAGACCTTAGGTGAACTGGTGCAACTAGTGAATCGACACATGGGGAATCTAGCTACCTCGAAGCAGTGGCCAAACTAGAGTTCCTCTATATTGCTATATAGCTGCTGATGATGACGATGATTAGGGGGGGGGCCATACCTTTGTATCGGGACGTCGGTTGTAATTACCGACTTGCCTGTGTAATTCTACTTATTTGCCCTACCCTTAACTAACTGAATGGGTTAGCCCTACTCCCCCTCCCCCCGGTTTTAAACAACTCCCCTCCCTTTCCCCTTCCTGCCCACGCGCATCTGTTTACCTTCTACCCTTCAGTTCTAAAGTCTAACTCGGTATATTACTCTTCCAACGCCCCCCTCTTTTCCCTACTGTGACCACCACTCCAGCCGCCTCTTCGTCACCCCCATGTGCACAGCAGCGCCATCTAGTGTACCATCCGCCAGGCAGAAGTTTGCTGAAAATTTCTAGCAGTGACATTTGGTTACGAGATCTTGTCAACGGAGCCAAGGAATGTGTGAAACTCATACATAAAGCTGCCTTGGCCGGCCCAGCCTATCTCATAGACTAAGTTGGGCCCTCCCTTTAATTTAACATGATCTCGAACCCGGGATGTGTTCTGGTCTGCATCTCCGTATGCGTCTGAGGTGCATGCGCATTGAACTCATCCTGGGAGTAGCGCTACGTGTGAGATGCCTTCGATAAACAATAACGTCACACGCTAACAAACTGACTTTACAGTGACCCGTTACAGCAAATTTTGTTCTAACAAAGCTGCACACAGTGAGCACTTGCAACCCCGCAGTCCCCCGTGAGAAGCGGAACTACGGCCTTCCTGCTAGGCTACTGAAAACAGGCATGAAATATCCCTTGTGGGGACTAATCCCCCAGCTCTGTCTGCCTCTCGAATTAATGTCAAGGGCCATTAAGTGTGCCACAACACTCTTCCAATTGTTCTAGCATTGCGTAGACACGCTCCTGAGACGATGTGAAGAGGCCGCCCCCTTTTTTTTGGGGGGGGGGGGGAGGCGGAAAGAGGTTGGGGAGCTAACCTTTTGTGTGCTTTTGTTATGGTAATGGTGCTGAAACTGGCCTGATAAATTTTGGTGACCATTGAAGAATGTGAGATTTTCGATTTAAACTTATTGTTAGAGCGATAGCTCACTGCTCTAGGTACAAATCCAGAAAACGACCCTTTCCGTAAACCTCACCTTCAAACTCAGCCATGGTCAAACTTGTATGCAGCCTGTGCCCTTGGAGGTTGCTTACTAAAAATGAAGTGGCTCAAGCTCAGTCTTTCGTGTCGCCGCGACCAGAGGCGCTGGCTGTATCAAAATTCACTGTGCGTTCGAATCGGGAGCGCTGACGGTGGGAAGCAACATCTGTGCGTTGTCTGCGGTTCAATTGCAGATGGGGGAGTTGCTGCTGCAAAAGTGTAACTCAGGACTATAGCCGGTATTCAAGGCGCGGCATGCATGCAGGCAACCAAGTGTGCGCCGCCATATCTGTGGTCAAGCGTCTGTTGCTAGGCGATGTTGTGCGCACGGCTCGCAGATCAGGCCCCCCTCTTCTCCTCCATGCAACCGTGTGAGTGCGCCCACGGCCGGGCTAGAGCAGCGGCGTGCGCGCGTTGGTGGCGGAACTTTACGTCGAGACGGGGCTGCATTGTTCTCGCCGCCGCCGCCGCCGCCGCCGCCGCTGCGAAGGCCGTATCAACACAGCGCGCGCCGCCGCTCTAGCCCGGCCGTGGTGCGCCGTCACTCGTTACGTCGGGCTCCGCGGGATGGCGGTACTTGTCCATGCTAAGCACGACTCTGAAACACGTGACTGTTTCACGTTACAAACTCTCCCTCACAGAACGCACAGTATTCCCTCGAGTTCAATGTGAGTGCGATTAATAACATCTCTGTTGACGCCACCTTTTAGAATCAGATTGGAACGGAGCAAATGACGCACGTGGGTGTTTTTTTTTCTTCGGCGTGCGGGCGCAGTGGCCCAAGCCGCGCCGTGCCCTTGGCGCATCGGCCATGTCTGTGGCCGTTTCCAGTGTTGCCAGACGAAGAAATTGACCGCTAAACTTTTCAACGAATAGCACCTATAGTTCCGTCCTTGCCTAAATAAAGTTAGATCCCTGCTAGCTAATGGTCTCGTTCTTATACAAAGCAAGCAGAACCGAGCCATCCCTCGACAAACTTGGTTTAGCTGCGTTAACCACGGATAGTGTTGCACCTGAAAGCACTGTGAAAAGTACAGAAATCGGCTCCAGGGAACAGGACTTCGTGATCTGGTGGTTAGCAGGAGGCACTTCATGCAGATCTTTGACCGTGATCCAATCGAAGGCATTTGGATGATGTTGCGGCTCGCTGGTGTTTCTTGGGTTGACCGTACATCATGTTTTCGTTGTTCCTGTATACTGTATAGTCTCGTACACGTAAAACCCTGCAGCATACTTCGTCTTATAGGTTCAAGGTCTCTGGGAGTGGGAGACCCTTAGTTTCATTTTTTTTCGTTAAATGTCCCCAGTTGTGACAAGTCAGAGTTATCTGGCGCTATTTTTTGAACGCAGGGCCTTAGCTTCACGGTGCGCAAAGGGGAGTGCTTCGGTCTTCTGGGTGTGAATGGCGCGGGCAAAACGACGACATTCCGCATCCTGACGGGGGAGCTGCTGCCACACAGCGGCGACGCCTGCATCACCAACGTCTCTTTGCTCCAGTCTACCGGCAAGGTATACGTTGCCCGAAGAACGTCTGATAAAATAATTATGAGAGTAAATGAGTAGAATCTCGGCCACTTCCATATAACTGCACAAAAGAATTGTACTGCTGACATTGCCATCAAACACGATTGACATTTGCTGCTACGACTCCCGAAGGGCAAAGAAGCGTACTCAGGTATTAGGATCCCTAGATTAAGATGGAGTTGGTTATGAAGCCGGCATGCGGCTGGCGGGAAACGACAGAAGCGGACGAGAGCGATGCAACCATGCATGTCCACACAAATATATACTATAGGGCAAGCTGTCGCTGCAATCGCATGCCGTCGTAGGCGCCCCCTACGAAGCTGGAATCATTCCTCTCCTACTTGACTTGTGTGGTGTGGCCACATGGTTTGTTTTAGCTCCTGACGCATAAATCAATAAAAAATGGTAACATTTTCTTGTTCGTCTTGTATGAAGCTCTTGAGAATCTCTCACAAATAAATCTTTTGAAGCTTTACTTCTCTATCAATAAATCGATTTTATACACTATTTTATACTGATATTGTGGTTTTTTGCAGTCACTAACAACGTGTCAGTTTGTTCTTGAGCCATGACAGGTAGCGATTATGGCACGCTCGCTGAAGCGCAGCTCGCTTAGGCAATGTCACCCAAATTTGCCTGCGGTATAGAATATGTGACACTCTATGGATGCAACTTCTATACCGTAGCGATGATGGCACGCTCGCTGAAGCGCAGCTCGCTTATGCAATGTCACCCAAATTTGCCTGCGGTATAGAATATGTGACACTCTATGGATGCAACTCCTATACCGGCCTTTATAAAATGGGCTGCCAAGCGGTGCCGCCAAGGTGTGATGTCGGTGTTGCTTGGTCTTTCTAAACGAGGGCCCATGACGTGATGCGTAGGGAGTCGGCTTTTCTCTGCTGCCCCGCTCAACCTTGCGTAGTGTCATTGACCTGTAATCGCGCTTCTCCGCTCCGCTCCAGGGTATCCTTCCAGAAGTCCTTCGTTGACGCAATGCGATGTCGAATTTGGTGGGGAGCGACAAGCGCTAAACAACAGTCGGGACCAAGATTGTCATAACCTCATATCTTCTATCTCTGGCCCCACTCCCTTTCTTATGGCGGCACTTTTTGATTTTCCGGTGGCTCCCGAAAATTCTAGTTGCATTTTATTGCTCTTTTTCTACTTCGTTTCCTGTGCGTTCCATTCTGTCTTCGCTCCCAAACTTTTTATTTGCGACGCCTTGGCCAACTTCTTTCCCTTTCCTTTCTGCCAATGTTTTCTCTGCTCTTAACAGCAGCCATTCGTTGTTTTATTTGCTTTACTAACTTCTTTCCTAAGCACTAATCTTGCCTTCGGCGTGGCGCTACCTCAGCTAACTACATTGATACAAGCACTTGTCCGAACGGCTTCTAATCCTTCTTTCGTACTATTAGGCACATACGCGCCGGTCCACAGTTTTCAGCCAGAATTAGTATTCAATGTGTATTTTGCAAGAAGATCGTTTAGGATTGTGTAGCAGAAGGTGAAATTGGCGAAGTAGGTAGCATCGCCTGGAGTCTCACTCTAGTGTCCTCGCCAATGTTCACAAGGTCATGACCATCCTCTCTGTTTGTCGCGCCCGGCAATATCCCCACTCCTCTGACATTATGTTCCGTGAAAGGGGCAGCATCTTTCGACAGTGAACTCTCACTACTTATGTTGCGATGGTGGCTTCGTACATGAGTCTCAGGAGGAGGAGGAGGAGGTCAGTATCGCGGTCCAGTTTGTGCCGCAGAGGGCATCCTTCGTGTGCCTGCTGCGACGGGGAACACACACCAACACTTTACAGCCCCAACTCTGATCTTAGGTACCAAAACCTCAGCCCGGCGATGAGTCCTCCAAGAATCGGTCTTAAGTGATGTGATATGGCACCGCAGAACGTCACCATTCCTTTTCGCTTCGGCTTGGCGGTAGCTCTGCTGCCTTTCTGGTTTAAAAAGTGCCGTGCGAGGGAATCCTGGTAGGATAGGTTGTAGTGGGTGGTTTGTTAGTCAATCCTCCAAGCACATGCGGCGTCATTTTGAGCGCGTGCCATTTATCCCGACTCCCATTTTGCCAGCATGGTATGCTGTCCTCGTACGAAGCTTTCACGTTCCCAACGGAATAGTTCACCTGCTACGACAAATACAAGAAAAAAGGCAAATTAAAAATCATATAGCTAGAAAATTTGGTTTTGTTCGCTGCAGGCGAAGCTCAAGATGCCATGCCACAATAATGTAAGGACATGTTGAGTTCAATGAGCTCGGATCGTATGCTTCGCAGTTCCGGAGTTTCCTCGGCTACTGCCCCGAGAAGGATGGCCTGCTCGACATGATGACCGGCAAGGAGACGCTGGTGCTCTTCGGACGCCTCAGAGGCGTCTCTATGACTGACGAGTACCTGCGCGAGATGCTGGACATCTTTCGCCTGGCAGAGTTCGCGGACAACCTCGTCGGAACATACAGGTGCGCGTGTAACTGACTGCAAAATAGTTCCGCCGTCATATCGAAGCATATGAGCAACTTGGATCTGGATGATCTCGTTACTGCGCTTAAATTTCAGTGTGCCAGCCATGACTGACAACATAAACATCCGCTAAGGCCAAAAACCAGACGAATGACATACGAATGCAGGATGATATTCAACTAAAATTCTATTAACCAGACGAGACATAACCGCCCGAAAAATTGCTTGTGTATCTCGTTGCTTCACTGGAAATGCAGTCGAAAGACGATAGTTTTCTACCGCCTTGCCACGTAACTCCTCCGCTCTCACCAATCACGCTATTCTTCTTCCCAGTTTCTTGAATCATGAATTCGATAAAGGGTTGTTCAACTCAAATGCCCTCTATTGCACTGCTCCGGCGATCTGATGGGATAGCGCGAATCCTTTTCTTTATCTTCTCTTTTTGCGCTGCATGAAATAGCACAAGCTCGAACTCAGTTCTGTTTGTGCTAAGTTTTATCTAGCCATCGTGTGCTATTTTTGGCACTTTCCTCCTCCTTTACTTTTACTATCGTAAAAACAAACGGATGGCGTATCCTAATTCTACGAACGTGGGTGCTCTCGGTTTCATTGCAAACTAATGTGGAACAATTAAACATCTGTGAACCAGAAATCATTGATGTTTGAGGTGCGCCGTGATTCTGAATATACCGAAAAAACAGCCACGAGATGAAAACAAGGTAGAGGTAACGCAAAGAATAGTTTGCATGTTGAATCTGGGTGAAAGATTGTTTTAACGACCGTTTTGGATATAATAGGAAAACGGACGACACGCACCACCTTGTGCTTCGTTGCTAGTGTGTACTCAAATATACTTCACATGGTGTAGCTCGTTGGAAGCTGTGTAAAGGCGTCTAGGTGAACTCGTCCCAAGCAAAATTCGCCACAGCCAACTGTAAATTCGTCATATAGGGGAACTGGCCATAGGCCATGTCGTACTAGGGAAACTCGCAAAGTAGGGCAAGTAGACACTTGTTCATTTCGACGCTGGTTAGCTTCTTCGTCGACCATGCGTTGCGATTCCAGAACGGAAAGGGCAGAAATTCTGAGGAAAGCCTACTGATGCGTAATCTTGCTTACTCCGTTTGTCCATTGCATCAACATTACGTTTTCTCGGTGGAGCAGCACGTCAGCTAAGGCAGCGCATCTACTTAGGTTTCTTTTTTTGAGGGCTAGGCCGGGGCTCGGGCTGTTGGCGTTTCCTGTCGTAGTCGTAATCGTCGTCTCATAGTCACGGTACTAAAACACCGGAAAGCTCGTTTACGTTTCGCGATGGAACGCTTCGTAACGCATACTAAAAAACTCCGGGACACTCGTTTACACCTGGCGCAAGAACGCTTCGTGCCTCAAAGATACAAGAATTTTACAGCACAGCTCTACTGCCTCCTCTATCCCCCAACGGTTTAATTCCCGTTAGAAAAAAAAATGCCAAGGCGCCAAGAATACACTTATACAGTGCATGCTTCACCCCTCCCCAGGTTTCATGTCAGTGGAGATAGCATGGAATTTTTTACCCTGCCTGAGCTGACCGTGTTACCGCTCTGCACTCGATTGACCTTTGTGATTTCGGGATTTAATTTCAAGTTTATTATATATTACAAACTTATTCGCTCACGTCACGCGTATTACACCTTTGTGATTTCGTTACTTAATTTATAGCTTTTTGTTTTCGATTGTGTTTTTGCTTAATCGCGTGACGGCGGTAAGTTCTGTTACTTTTGCGATTTCGTTTGTTCACTTTTAGTTTTTTTTTACTCCTTTTAGCATCTTTTTCTGCAACCAGAGCGGGCTTCCAGATTTTTCTATCGACACCAAATTAAGAGATTGATGTTTTCTTGCTTTTGCTTTTTACAAATATGCACATTTGCAGTATTATAACGATTAAATGCCTTCTATTCGTCAATTATGTATTTTTGTGCCGCTACAATCCACGCATCCCACTGTACGCTCAAGGGAAGCCGGAAAAATGCTCCCAAAATATTAACTGATGGTAGATAAAAATCACCTTATTTTTTTTTAGCGTGATGTCGTCCTGTTGTCGCTGAGCAGTTATAAACGCCGTGAAACTGAGCGCCCACGATGCGTTCACTGGCTTTCACAGTGCTTCGGTAGTGCGTGCTACCCGGTGCTACGCAGTTCGAAGCTATTACCCTATCATCAAATATAGCAACCTCTCCGAAAGACCTACGAAAATGCGGGGTGGTAAGCCCAAGAATTTTGCCCACAAGTGAAAACAACTCTACCTCGTTTTTATTTCAACGCCTGCGGTGTGCTGCAGCCCCTCGTTGGCAATGATGATATTGTAACCCGAGACAGGTCAATGCGCCATGAAGTGAGTAGCGATTCTTACGAACTGATCTTACAATTCCTCCACTTTGGCAGCGCCGGGCCACTCAAAGAAAGTGTTTTTGCTTGCGCATGCGCAGTGCCGGAAACAAGCGCAAGCTGTCGCTATGCGTCTCAATGCTGGGCTCCCCGGACGTTCTTCTGCTGGACGAGCCGTACGTGGGTGTCGGCGGCCCTGCCCGTAGGCGCATCGTCGACTACATAAGCGCGCTGCAGAAGATCACCAATCTCTCCATCGTGCTGACCTCACACAGGTATGCCTAGAAGATAAAATTTACAGCGACGTTGGTTGCAGGGGCGGTTAAAGCACTCATTGCGTAGGAGTTGCAAAATCGAAGTGTAGCAACACGCACGAAAATGCTGGTCCTAAAACGCAGTATTTTCGCGACATTAAATACGTGTGTTCTCCTTGTTTGACAGTCTGTTGCGCTTGTTTCCGTTAACAATATATTTAAACGTTCTGTTGACGCGTTTATTGGTAATTTACCGATAGAGTCCCTCTGCTTTATCTTGGAAACAGAGCCCAAGCAACGAGTGCTCTCGTCGTGTCCTTAGCGATGGCAGAGGTCATGCGGTCGGCTCCACGAGAAAACCGTGCCAGTTACGATCCTGGCAAGCGCGTACCATTAACAGCTGCGCTGTAAAACACACATGAACAAATTGGTCGTATTACCTGAGCGTTGCACGAGAGCGTGAGGCTTTGAGCCATCCTTGGCAAGAAGCACATGGCCACCCTGCGGATATCGCCAGGCGAGCTGCTGTACTGGAGAGGGTCCGGAATGCCAAGCACGCGAAGCGGGCGTCGGAGACTGAGGAAGGACTTAACATACCTAAATGCAATACTTAGAGCTAAATGAAAAGTTAATCAAGTGAAACCAAGGCTTTACCAGGCTAAACCAAGCTTTTGCTTCGCATATCTAGGGTCGGCTGAAATACGCTGCAGCCCTTTCTTACTACTAAATTCGCGTAAACGCGCCCCGAGTGGTCGAAACATGGCGGAGACACTCGAGACTTAATTTGCGCAAGTAATGAAACCGTGTTTACAAATCACTTAAAGGGCGATGAAGATAAAATACAAAATTAGTTTATTAAATAGACTGCTTTGTTGAATAGCAATGATGACAAGAAACTTTAAGCAAATAATGGCGTTAATAAATAAAAGATATGTGAAGCAGTGCCATGATACTGCAGCCATTTCCCGGCAACTTTTTTATGACGTCACAGAATATTGTATACGAGATTGGCGGCCGCCGACGGTCAGGAAACATGACTTCGCGATTCTAATGGGGTATCTAGTCCCGTTTTGTTGCATCACTTCAATGGTAACGTGCAGTTAACAGACCAAAAACTGCTTGTCTGGCTGGCTCATACGACGTCACTCATGCTCGTAAGATGTCACTGTAGAGCCAAATTTGAACGTTATTCAACATTTAAAATTTTTTTGTTATAAAACGTCTTTCGTGGGTGGGATGGCACTGAAAGAGTTTCCAATGGCTAGTTCTTTTTCAAAGTGAACGAGCTTGTATTTTGTCTTCATCACCCCTTTAAGTCGTTTGTGGATTTTGTACTCCCCAGACTATCCCAGAATTAATACTTTTTTGCCTAGTGGGGCCCAGCGCGAGAGCAGTGCGACACTCACGGTTAACTGGTGCTCGTTCTTATCTGCGGCGTTCACCAGTGACCCATCGGCGAGCAGACCGGCAATGCACGGATGAAATACTTGTTCAGGCTGAATCAGGGGCGTGAAAAGACAAAAATTTAAATGTTCGGAGTAGCCAAAGTAGTACTACTTACAATCTTATGAATATTGGAGGACTTCACCCACACAAAATCTGAAAATGCACACTCTATTTGGGATATGCATAACATTTGCAGCTCAAAACCCTTTTTGTCACAGTAATTTGCATGTCCATGAACGTAAACTCTTTCTCGAATAAGCCTACCGGAGTCCAAATGAAAACTTGTCACTCCTCGCTTTCATCGCAATTCTTATTCGTTCCTAATGCCGCTGCTAACGCAACAATGGGTGCTAACGCAACATCGGTGACACATAGAATGCCTAATACACCTCGTGGTTGCACATATTCGCCCTGAAATCCTCCCTCAGATACCCATACCGCACCTCCGTTCTCGTACTTCGCGAAAGGGTCCACGCGGATGACACGACCTAGTATGCCCGTATGTATCTACGGCTACGGGTATTCCGAAATTATTTTTGGTAAAACTCGGAGGGGTTTTTCTGCAAATTTCGGTGTTTTTCAGTCTATATCTTGAAGATATTCGATTCGGCAAAATTAGGATTTTTTCCACTCTATTTTAAATACTCCAAATCATAAGTGAAATGCAATGTGAACACGAACGCCTCACACCACGCACGAACCGCACGCTTTCACCGCGCGATGTTCATAGCCGTGCTGAAACTGGGCCAAGAAAAACCAAAGCTGTTTCACAAAGGCCTACTGCAAAGTGTTCGAAAAGAGAGACAAGTCCATTTGAAAAGTTGCCGAGCTTCGCTCGTGAGTAGCATCAAAACAGCGTCTGCAAAAAAAATGAGAAAAAAGCATGTCAATCCGTCAAGTAAATGTGCGATAGGTGTGGTCTACGAGGTGTAGTTGACCTTTGGTAAACTTTATTGTGGCCAAACCGACCGATGTATACATAACTTTCGAAAACATGCCGTCCAGATAAAGAGCGCGACATCGCCACATTTTTTGTCTTGCATAAAAAAGATTGTACAGCTTAAAACGCGTGGCACGTTTTTGCACCGATTCGTGCGCGTCGGTGGTGCCGGCGCGTTATTCCGCGCCAGCGTCAACGATTTCGAGCCCGCGGCAGCTTCTACCTCCGTCAGAAAATGACGCGAAACACGCGAGCAGTGGGAGAAGCCTGGCGACTTGGGCAGCGCGCGTCTCATGGCAGCAGTGTCGAAGCGATCGGGACAACCGTTAGGACCTGCCGGAGATTGTTTAGGTGTACCACGGCAGGGAATATCTGGCGGACACTTTCCCTAGCTGTGCGGATGGTGCTTTATAGGGCCGTTTTTAATCATATTATCAGATCCTTTCCTGCACAAACAACGTCGTTTGTGGCTTGAGTGGAATTTTAAAGAGCGATTAGATGTGGTCGCTGCAGCTACCCGCCCCACACGGCCGCCGCTGCCGCCGCCAGGTGCGCTGCGCGCACCGTGCACGGGTTTCTGCGGCTGCTTCATCGGCGCGGCGCGCTTTGTCTTGAGAAAACGCTCCATGCGGTTCACGCTTAACTGTGCACCCGGACTGAGAAATGGCAAAATAGTGAAGGAGGCATGCCACGGCACGTTAAGTCGCAGAAGCTATTTGTGTCCAACTAAATAAGGGCCCTCATAAAAATGCTTACCGATATTTCATAAACTTGCTATAGAGATTGCTCAAAAGAATTCTATAAACATTTTGTAAACATTCTATAGAATATTTCTATTGAGTTTCCATTACAAATTGGCCACCGCGGTTTAATTGAAAGTCTATAGAGCCAAGTCAATAGACCTTATGGGTTGTGAATGTGGTTTCTTATGAGTTTATTATGGGATTTTTATATAAGAAATTCAATACTTTGTCTATGCAATCCTTACTGAGTACAGTCCAACAGCCTGTTGCGTGGGAGTCAGGTTTGAATACAGTTTCTGATGCATTTTTATTAAATTTATGGCAATTATGTTTTTATAAAATTCTTATTGAGGATAGTCGCAACCTCCTGTTGCGTGCGAATAATGTTTGAATATAATTATTGATGAGTTTTTATTAAATTTGCCTGGATTAGCTTTCTTAAAAGTATTACTGAGTATGGTCGTAACAACATGTTGCGTGTGAGTCACCTTTGAATACAGTTTCTGATGGCTTTCTATTAAATTTATCTCAATTATATTTCTATAAATGTCTTATTGTGCCCAGTCATCACAACCTGTTGCATTTGAGCTAAGTCTGAACAGGATGTCTGATGAGTTTTTATTAAATTTATCTCTATTAGATTTCTATAGAATTCTTATTGAGTATAGTCGTAATATCCTGTTGCCTGTGAGTCAGGTCTTCTGGCAAGTTCTAACAGAGGAGCTTTGTAGGGGCTCGAACTGTCCGGGGGTGATGTCCGCCATCTCAGGCGCCACCGCTCCCACGTGCTCCCAAGACGAAGTGATGGGACGTCCATCGCGCGATCTCGGTTGATGCGGCGGGCAGGCGGCCCAATAGCACCCCACATATATGCACCGATAAGCTACCGGACCTCCGTGGGTGGGCTATAGAAACGAAATACAGAGTCTGTTGAAACTCAACATGATGAAGGCAATAAGATGCTTGCTGCCTGTTCGTTATAAAACGTTTATTGCCTGTCTAATGACCACAGTCCACACATAAGGAGTTCGATCGACCCTATAGAAAGACAATACAGAGTTTGTAAAAACTCAATATAATGAAGGCAATAAAATTCGTGTTGCGTTTTTGCAATAAAAATTTCATTGATTTTATTTTGGCCGCAGTTTTTAAGATGGGAAGTTTGGTTCACTCTACAGAACCGCAATATGAAGTATATTAAAACACAATGTTTTGAAGGCATGAAATGTTGGTTGAGTTTGTGCAATACAATGTTTGTTGACTTTTTAACGAGCACAGTCTATAAGCGATGAGTTTTAATTGACTTTTTATTGACTCTATGGGAACACAATAAGGGGTTTATGAAAACTCAGCGTCCATTTTCATGAGGGAGAAGATAACCGAAGTTTAGGCAAGCTTACTGGTCTTGAGAGATGACAAAGCAGCCTCCTTGTGGGACCTTGACCATACGTAGTTATCCACGAAAAGCGCGAGCGGTTACTGCGAAGTGCGGGTGTGTCCCCGTCTTTCAAGACACTGTGGTAATTGCAACACACAAGGATCAAAGTGTACGGGGAATTATAACTAGAAGCTTATCAGACTAGAAAAAATCAAGACAAATGCGTCACCACTCCTTAAGTGTCGCTAGCTGATAATGAATTTGTTTTCCTGTCTGGTCGCGGTGCGCATTAGTGCGGTACTTTGCACGTGCAATCTGTCAATGAATTAATTTTTTAAGCAATCGCGGTTGCGAAGAAATGAAGCCGCGTGCCTGTTTAGTGTAGTATGTGTTTGTTTTTTTCTAATAAAATCCAGTTGTGAGTTCGGCGCTGTGTCGTCGTTCATCCTTTGTCCCGTCTCCTCCGCGCTGCTTGTTCGATATGCTCAGCCCAAACCAACTAGCCCTGCTTGCCATTCTTCTGAACTGGTGCCCCACACGCGCACACAAACAAAACATTTTAGAGGTTATATGTGTTCCGCTCCTTCCACGTTTTCTCGCACCATTGTTTCCCGTTGTGCGGTACCGTTACCTCGAAACGAGGCCAACATGCGTCTAACAGCCTGCCATCGGTGCCCACACAGCATGTCCGACGTGGAGTTCCTCTGCAACCGCATTGCCATCATGACCAAGGGCCGACTCATGTGCCTCGGTTCGCTGGCTCATCTGAAGGAGAAGTTCGGCAAGGGCTGCACGATCACCGTCAAGATGCTCCCGGACCGTGCACAGGACACCGCCTACCAGTCGCAGGTCATCAACGGCGTGTACAGGCTCTTCCCCAAGGCTGACATGGTCCATTCCTACGAAGTAAGTCCTTATGAATGACATTGATGCTTGAAGTGCTGGAGGCGCCGCTGTCTTTTTGGTGGAATCAGTTGGCGTCTATCGGTAGATCAGCATTCGCGCTATTAAGTCTGCGCGCCCCCTCTAGGGGCCAGTGGGAGGTTCTTTTAACGTTCAAGTCCGATTGTTTCTCTCCGTGATGGAGCGCTGGTCCAATGCTTGGCGCAGCCGCTTATGATCGCAACCATTCAACTACGAATCACCACACTATGGCTCGGGGAAAATCCCCGTTTTCGTGGCTGTCAGGGTGTGCATGTAAAAGTACGAGTATATTGTCCTCCCAAGTACCCACGAGTAGCAGACTACGGGTATAGGAGAGCATTGCGGAAGAGGGGCTTATTTGAGGTGTGCATGGTATTTGGCTGGAAACATTTCACTCTGGATAACTGTCTCCGTCCTGTCAATTCCGATTGTCAAGGCAGTTAAACGGAATTCGTTATTCTAATTGTCCATCTAGCGTTATCGGCTCGCTTCCCTATGGCACGCCTAATGCGTCTGCCTTTTCAAATTCGTAAGCACGTGTAGGTGGACTCACTGATGAAGCCATCCCGTCGATCTGACGCTATTAGTGTAAAACTTGAGGGCTTCGTATTTTCACAACAGGCCGATTTTATTGCCCCTACAAAATGTCTTCCTAGCAATGACCTTGAATACAGTAGGGAAGAGGAACTTAAAAAAAAGGGCTCGGCATGCAGCGCTCCAAAGGGAAGGCGCTAGGAGAGAGAGAGAGAGAGAGAGAGAGAGAGAGAGAGAGAGAGAGAGAGAGAGAGAGAGAGAGAGAGAGAGAGAGAGAGAGAGAGAGAGAGAGAGAGCTTTATTCCTGTACAGTCTGGGTTCTGGAGGTGTGATGACCGACGGCCTCAACTTGCCGGTGACATCCGCTGCTCGTTCCGTTAGGCTCTTGTGAACCTGCAGCTGATAGCTGTCTGGCGCCACCGGCCAGTGTGCCGGGGTTATTATGGGATATGGGTTTTTGGGCACAAACCGCCAACGGGGTAATTTAGTGAGGGGTACATTGTGGGATAAATTAAACGCAGCGGGGCTTCTCCGCCTCCTCGGGCGGACCGGTTATTTTTCTTCAACGCAATATTCAGACGAAGTGACACGAATGACGGCGTCTTTTCACTTCAATGTTGTGGAAAGCGTGCTGGCTGGGATGCCGTGGTCTGTGGCCTAGGGACTGCAGAGTTTATCTACCGCAGCTGAGTAGGAACTAAACTCGATACTTCGTTTGTTTGTGTCTCTGTGACGTCGCGCAATATTTTCGTGGCGTTCTGACGAAACAGATTCGAAATGGCTCTTTTTTGTGTCTGTTTCTCGAAATGCCTCTGTAACTTGGGAATGGCAAGGAATCTATTTCGCAAGTTCGATTTCATAAAAACCCGCCGCGATGGCTCAGTGGCTAAGGTGCCGCGGTGCCTCGGTGAGCACGTGGACGCGGGTTCGATTCCTGGCCGCGGTGGCGGCTTTTTTGATGGAGGCGAAAAGCAAAAACGTCCTTGCGTACGAGATTTAGGTGCACGTTAAAGATCCTCAGGTGGTCAAAATTAATCTGGAGCCGTCCACTACAGCGCGCCTCACCTCCTGCGTTGCATCGGCGCGTTAAACCCTACAATGAATGCATAAATCAATTGATTTCATAAAAGCATCGAGCCCTGTAGGCACCCGCAGGGGAATCCGAATTTGTTCGTCAGATCAGAAAATTCAAAATATCGGTTTCGTTAGATTGAGTTTCGACTGCATAATATTATTGAGAAATTTATTTACGTGTCATATTTAGCTCACTGTAAGGTTATAACGGTTGCAAAAATAGTACTAGCGGGTGAAATTCGCTCATGTCCTGACGCAGAATGTCACCCACCACGGAAAGTATACCTCGCATCTGATTCACATGGACGTTAGCATATAATTACAGGTCGTTCATGAGGGCCTGTGTACAGATTACACCTGTCAACGGCGTAGAGAGGTTTACCCAAAACATTGCTCTAATTAGTTGGAAGGCGATCTTCGCTATCGTTCGTCGCAGTTGACAAAATAATGATGACAGCGCGGATATATGCATATAACGGTTGCCCAACTGCTTTAATTGTACTATCTGTTCTCCAAGAGGACAATATTCTATCGGCTCTTTACTAGATTTCCCTTCTGGTGCATTGCGACAAGCGGCACTGAAAGTCTTTATCAGGCTATAGAGTGGATTACACGGTGTTCTAGAAACACTATCGTGCTTCATTGTTCCGTAGGACGTGGTGGAGTTTCGCGTGACCGGAGAGCGGATACCCTGGAGCGACATGTTCACGCGCATGGCGCGCATTAAGAAGTTCTTCAAGCTCGAAAACTTCTTCATCACGGACACCTCGCTGGAGCAGATCTTCACGAGTGTCACACGCAAGGAGGCCAGCGCCGCGGCCGCCGCAGCAGCGTCCGCAGCCATTGACGCCCAGTACCAGCTCATGAAGCCTCTCATGGCTTCGAGGCTAGGAATATAAGTGCCGGAGGGCACTTCTGACGAGAAAGTTGTCGATGAACCTGGTGTGTGTCATCTTTGTCCTCGTTGTCTCGTTTGTGCGAGATTGACCACATTTCCTGACTGACCTACTGCAGCCGACCTAGAGAGAAGTTGCGGGTGCATACATTTGTTAATAAAGTTGCAGGGAACACTTGCACCTGGGGCAACGGTCGATAACGTGCTACGTCGTCTTAAATCTTATTTATGCAAGAAAATTGTATAAAAATCAGGTACCACGCGATGTTTCTTGCACATTTATTTCGGCTCTCCTTTATTCTTTGCCTTGTATATGCAGCCCCTCCTACTCGGGTCGAAGGTTTGACCCGCAGTATCAGTAAATAAATAAAAATATACTAGACGGCACGCGTATACGAGTTTCCTAGTCAGTACAGCCAGCCGACACCTGAGCTTGCTTATGGGGGTTTTATCACAGCACAAACTTACCTCAAGCATACCAAACCACCCGATCTGAAATAACAGCCATAACGGACCTGCAATGGTTAAAAACCTCTGTGTAGAAAAATATTCAACAGAAATGCCCGAAACCGACCTAAAAGAGAAGACCCGCAAAACGTACAAGAAGCAGTAGCTGAAACCCACCAAAAGTCAACGAAAATACCCCAAATCCCATTGATAATGCATAAAAATGTCATAGATTATATGCACAAGAAATTTTAATATTCAAATATGAAAAACACCAGAAAAATAAAAAGTGGTAACTGGATTTGAACCCGCGTTAGGATGTTTGCTTCGCAGGAGCGGAACTGCTACACTATGAGACCAACCGGTTCTGAGGGATTAAATTGAGGGCCATATGCCCGTGGACATAGCTTCAAACATGCCCCTAGATGGTGCCATGCGTCGCTTGGCTTTGCTGACTAGGAAACGACTATACGCAGACAGCGCCAATGCCCTTTCAGAGTAGCGAGTGATCGCCGAAGCTTTCTACTACCAAATTGTAGTGGGCTACGGCGGATCCGGAATGGCGTCCAGTTCGGCCGTCGCTTCGGAACTGAGCGGACGTGTTCTTTCGCGCTCTTCCTCTTAGAACTGGATTATATTGAATAAAGTCTGCAGAAATTCGGAATTATCTACTAATGCGTAGCATTCTTTTGCTGCTTTTCTTCAGTGGGAGTTTTCAGTCACGATTCGAAGTGGAACATTCGCGAAATTTGCATTGCGGAAATGCAGGCCGTTATACGGTTTGCCATTTTCCGTTATTGCTTAAAATCTTATTTCTGTTTCAAAATTTCGTTCGACCAATTATCTCTATTAACGCTGTAATAACGATTACATTTGGATGCATTTGAGTTCATGAGGTTAGCCTGCGAGACACAAAGCTTCGTCCCACACAGCAAGTCGTCCTCGGTGCAGTACGGAGAACTGCTTACGAAGCACTTTTTAAACACTCACAAACTTGTCTTGAGCGAGAATAAAAAAGCATGCACATGCATAGCACACGCTCACTTGCAGCTACAGTGAACTAGAATATTATTCTAGTTCACTCAACTCGCAGCGACAAAACCGGAGAGGAGCAACAAATCTAAGATGGCGACGTGTCCGATTGATGCCATTGTCGACGGTGCCTTGCGGTTTGGATGGGCTCTATGTGCTGCCTGGTTGTCAGATGAAAACTAATATTAAGCCAAAGACCGGTATATAGGTGGAGGGGTTATTTCCGACAAACTTTTGGCTAGACAATCTCGACCTATATTCCGACGAAATGTAGGTTATGGGTGCCTTTTGTACCGCCTACCTCCCTAGATGTCATTACGTAATGCTCAAAGACTCCTGTCCGCACCTTGCTCTGTTTTTTCCCGGGGTGGTACCTTGCTTACTTTAGTTAAAACCATTGATAATAATCGTTCGTGCAACGTTGGGTATGCCCAATAAACGTCGTCATGTAAGCGGCGATGTGGCCTACGCCAGTGGGCCATCGTCGTGGAAGGAGAGTCCAACGCGCCTGGCGTACATCGCTTGTAGTACGAGCATAATTGGCCCCGTCTGCAAGGTTGGTGATGAGAAACAAGCTTTATCAGAGCCAACATTTTTGATATATGGCCAACACTAGACACACCCAGAGAATATTCAACACCGACCTAGATTAGTATGCCAAATTCTGGCTGCCATGCATGCTTTGCGGGAATGGCCAAGGGGTGAATGTTCGGCTTGTGTTTTGAACGACCATGGGTCGAATCTTGGCAAAACTTACCGCTAGTTTTTTTTTTTTTTCGGTGAGGGTCTCATAAGTTTCTTTTTTATCACGGTATGTGTCTGCTCCTTCCCTTTCAACCTGCGAGTGATTTTCGACTCTACCTCTGTAGCAAGGCAGCGCTAAAGTTTGTTTTAGATCATGCTTTGATTTGATGAAGCAAACTGCACATAACATCAAGATAGGAAATCAAGTATCGAGGGGACAATTTGCTCAGTGCATTTTTGTATATCATGCTTTCGCTCATCTTATTTGGTGGTCAGGGCTTGAAATCCATTTCGCAGCATTTCAAAATTCGCCTGCAAATGTTCTTAGCAGTGCTTTGAGATGGGCAAGTGTTTTTTTAATGGTGGAGCTAAGGTCCGTATTACTACAGTTAAACAATCGAAAATGACTGCTCATAAACAATAAAAAAACTTTAAAACGATAGCAGAGTTCATACAATTGTGTCCAGCAACGCAAGTCGACGCAGCGGCTGACACGCGACTTCGCCGGTGTCATGCGGTTACTTGCCCTCCCCTGCGTGTCAGCGCATTGCCGCTGAACAAGGCCGAGATTCACGCGACGCGTGATTTTGCATCCTTGTGGCTGGGCCTTGACACTCATCCTTCTCCTTTAATGTCTACCTTCACCGTGGTGGTCAGGCATTCTGCAATGACACTGAATGAAAAAGAATTGAAAAACCAGTTGGAACGCCATGATGCAGTGCCCCCACACCATCCTAAATTTTTAAATTTCAAACCATTCCTTGTTTAAAGTTGCTTTTTCTCTGTGGGTATTCTAAAAACATTTCGTAACCTGCCCTGTTTTAATTGGTCTTCCCTTCCTCCTTCCCAGAATGAAAGTGTGCTTACACCACTGGTTGCAGCTGCATTAATCATAGGCGTAGTCTCTCAAGGGAAGTGGTCAATTATAGCAAAACTTAAGCACAGTGAGACGAGGGACACACAGAGTAGACAGGACACTGTGCTACTAACTCTTTATTTTCACTGAGAGTTGGTCGATTCTATATAGCTGTGAAACCCAGCAAATAAAAGTGAAGGCACAAACAGTATAATCTAGGAAGTTGAGGACAAAAGTGGGTGACATGAAATGCGACTGTAAAAAGGGGCCCGTGCTTGGTCAATTGTAGAGACTGGATAACAATTGCAATTAATTATATGCATTAGTCATTCAGAGAAACTATTCGGTGAGCCTAATTTCACTTGACGACTGATATACGCTTCAAGCTACTGGGGGAGGGGGGGGGGGGTAGGGGGTCTTGTTGAAAGGTGGCATACATGCACAGTCCCTTTAATAAATTCCCTAATGTCCATGAACTGCCTTTTTTAACTCATGAACGTCTGAGTGTGCTTTGTCAGAGGTGTCAAATGTGCATTAATCATTTTTTCCACATTGCAACGAAAAAATGCCATTTTTGTCACGTTGTACATTGCAGGGTTTTCGATTTGTTTCAAGGACTGTGCCTTTAAGCTGCACAATGAAGTAATACTACCACTGTAGCTTGACGCAGCGATCAGTTTACCAGAGAAACCATTGAGGCCCACCATATAGTTTTTTCGATAGCAAATGCATTAGCACTGCTTCCATATCGAACGGAACTGCAGTTGTTATCCGATCACTAGGTTTCACCATGCACGCGCGCATTTTTACCGCCGCCTTTTCATGTCACCCACCTTCACCCTCAAGTTTCTATATTTTATGTTGTTAGTGCTTTCCTTTATTGCTCATTGACTGCATTTGTACCTGTTTAAAGTCAGCTAAATCACATTAGAAATAAAAAAAATTGTTCGTTGCGCTGTGTCCTGCCTACTCGATATCTCTTCTCCCTTTTGAACATCATTTAGTAAAAATTGGGCTGAAAGTAGCCTTCAACACATCTGAAAGTAGCCTTCAACACCAAATGAGACCGCAACACAATAACTGGGTAGGCAATTATTCCAACTGGAAACAACTTCTTCCCTTCCCTTCTTTTCCTGGAGGGCTATGCTTGAAGTTTATAAAAAGCCTTAAAAAACTAATAACTAAAAAGTGAGGTGCACACTCAAGGGCACAACTCACAGCAGTTTGATTAGAATTAGATGGGAACTATGGCGTAGGCTGTTCAAAGCATGAAGCATGGACAGTTAGCAGTGCATGCATAGGTAGTCTCTTTTCCGAAGAGGACATTCGAAGTAGAGTGAGGACATATCTTTGCCTGATGTGTGTCAAATGAACATACTCGTTCGATACTGACACTAACTTTTTTCTAAACGAGGACTGGAGGAGACATGTGCGTTTGGATGATTTAAGCGTGGAAGGTCTGTCACTTGGCCCTGTTGTAACTGCAACTGTCAGCATATCAGGTTTGGAGTAACAGCAGTGTTTGATAGAAAATTTACATATTATAGCGTATATTTTTGGTAGTCAGTCGCAACTCCATAACATGGAGTGGCTGCTTCAATTTGGTGTCTTTCTTTTTTCTAGCCAATCCAAAGAGGATGCTATGGGTCACTACAGGAGGTGAAGGAATGAAGCACATGCCTTTAGTGTAAAATAAAATGCTTTTTCTCATCAACCAACTGCATTTATTAATGTGGAGGTCAGGAGCTACACATTTAACTCGACACACAGAGTTTAGTCTGCTATGAAAGCTTTCGTTTTTATTAAGGGGGGACACTGGTCTTAAAACAACTTCTTTTAATTTTCAAGTAAACTTTGAGAAACTTGTCAGTTTTGTTGCTTTTTTCCCAGTGATTTCAAATATGCCATTATATTTTATTTTGTCAGTTAGCTTTCGAGACAATGAGAGATAATTCGACATTTTTAGTCAAGCAATGGACAAAACAGTGTTGGTCATAAAACTGTAATCTTCCCATTTTCCAATACTGTGAACCCTGCTGAATGCAATAATCAAAGCAGTTTTCTGATGCATCACCGGGAACTAATTTTACAGCTCATCAAACTTCACTGCCTGAAATGCACGCTGAAAATAGTTCCTCGACAGTGGTGCCACCAAAGTTCAAATAGATTCAAAATTAGTTCCAAGCGATGCATCAAAAAACTGCTTCGATTATTGCATTCACCGGGGCTCATAGTATTGAAAAATGTAAAGATTAGAGTTTTATGACCAATACTGTTTTGTCTATTGTTTAGACTAAAAATGGCTAATTATCTCTAATTAGCTCAGGAAATAATTGACCAACTGAAAAAAATACGATATAATGTTTCGCACTAGGCCCAAGGCAATACCCGCCGCGGTGGCTCAGTGGCTAAGGCGTTGCGCTGCTGAGCACGAGGTCGCGGGTTCGATTCCCGGCCGTGGCGGCCGCTTTTCTGATGGAGGCGAAAAACAAAAACGCCCGTGTGTACGAGATTTCGGCGCACGTTAAAGATCCCCAGGTGGTCAAAATTAATCCGGAACCCTCCACTACGGCGCGCCTCATCGCCTGCGTTGCGTCGGCGCGTTAAACCCTACAATCAATCAATCAGTCAGTGCCACTGGTTTTTGCAACAGGGTGCGATAGCAATTCGAGCACAAGAGCCGCCTTCGAGTACTCTGGACAACGTTGTCTGGGGTGCGATCGCGGTTGCGCGGCACAAACCTTCTCATTTTATTTCCATATGAATAAACAAAGCGGGCTGCGGATGTTCACCTTCTTGCACACAGCAATACCGATAGGCAATTTGTGAAGAATGGAACGTATGCCACACAGCGTAAATTATTATTATTATACTTCTTTATTCGGAAGGGGAGACTCAATGTCTAGTCAGGGATGGGGAAGGCGGTGAAGAAGGTGAGAGCGTCTACATTCTCTTGTGTATCCCTGTGGTACAAGCGATAGTCCACAGGGACATACAGTCTCTCTTGGGTGAGCCCGGCCCAGAGGAGGCGATGCCTACTCCTGGAGGGTTTTGACGTATGGCGGAAGATGGGCTCTTCTCTCCGCCGCGAGCCCCGAGCACTCCCAAAGCATCTGCTGCATTGTGGGCCTTATTGGCGCGTGACACGTGGAGCAGGTCACGATGGTAGTCTCCCTGGAGTTCTCGAGGGGTTCTCTCAGGTGTCGTGAGCGGCGGGGAACGTATGCCCGCCACTTTGCGAGCACGTCCTCCGTAAGAGCAGCCCCTACTCTTATTTTGTGTACCAGGACTTGGGCCCCCCCGGGGGAAGTCCTCCTGGCAGTGGTCGTGGGTCATGGGGTGTAGCAGCACGGAGCTTCGCCCTGCTCTCTTACTTGGCAGCGGCTCTGTCGTCCGCAGGGTCTGGGTCGTGCCGTGCTGGGGAACAGGGTGAAATGGGTCGGAGCGGATACTTGCTTCGTCGCTCGCCCGCGCGTGGGCGGCCTCGTTCCCGACACCACCCGCGTGTCCCGGCACCCAGTCCACCCGCACGGTAATGGATTTCGTTGTGCGAAGTCTCTTCGCAACCATCTTGATGAAGTGGCTTGTGGATCCGGTGACTGGGGTGCCGCCGAGTCTTGCCACCGCCTCTCTGCTGTCAGTATATATGGTAAACGCCCGCCCCCGGTGCTCGTCCACCTGGTAGCGCTCTTCGATGTGGTCCGCCGCCAGTAGTACCGCCTCCAGCTCGCATCGCACTGTGCTGGGCGTGGTGTCAAACTGAAACGTCCGCCTCGCCCGCGCTGGCCCACCTGCACAAGCAACGGTAACGTGGTTGGTGGTCGCATCGACGGCGGCGTCCACGAATGTGGCACCTTCTTGCAGGTCGGCTCGCGCAGCGGCGGCGGCGCGCTCCTCTCTGTGGTGGTCCTTCCTGCAGACCCTCGACATGGGTTTGGGGGTGCGGATAAGCTCGTCCTCCCAAGGGGAGATTAGATTTGGTGGTGGCAAAATCGGCGACTCGTCGCTCGCGGTGTCGTTGATGAGACGCTGGATGTATGCGCCGGCATTGGTGGTAGCTCGTCTCGTTGTGTGCCCTTTGTACCGCTCCTCTATGATGTGGCGTAGCGGAGAAACCGGTAGAGCTCCTTGGTTCTGGAGTGCCTGGGAAGAGCCGTGATTGCTCGCAGGCACTCGCGGTGCAGCGTTTCTAGTTGCGCGTGTTGCGCTTGGGTGAGCTCGAAGCAAACCGCCCCGTAGCATGCCTTCGATGTAAGCACCGCCTGGGTCAGCGTACGTATAGCCCGCGTCGCCGCACCGCCGAAGCGGTTGTCCATCCGTCGGATGATATGGAGCTGTTGCCGCCACGTAACCTTCAGCTGTCGTACCCACTCGTCGGCTCCACCCTGTTCGTGCAGTGGGACCCCTAGGATCCGGATCCAACGGGAAGCAGCCGCTCGATGCGGCGACCGCCTAGCCTGATGTCGATGGCCTCCCTAGCCTGCTCCGCACCACCTAGAACGATGTACTGGGTCTTCTCTGAAGAGGCGCGCATGCCTGTAGCTTTGAGCCCCCGTTCAATGACGTCCAGTCCACGCTGCACCGCCGCAGCGGCCGTCTTGACGACGGTCGAGCCATCAGTCCATATCGTAATATCGTCCGCACAGCCTGAATAAAATATCCACACGAACGTTTTGAGCTTCCCAAACATTCCCAAACCTCCTTTAACATGTTTGTGACGGCTGAGAAAAAAATGCGTTGGGCACAGAAAAAAAGCATTCGTCTGATACAAGTCAAGAACAACAAAAGAAACAGAAGAGAGAGAGAGAGAGAGAGAGAAATGACCTTTATTGTGTCGTCCGGCGGGGGGTGCGGGTCAGGCCACGCAGGGCTTCGCCGTCACCCCTGTCTACCTACCTATTCTAGGCATCGGGCTGACCTCGAAGCAATGGGCCTGGCCTGCGGCTCGGGCTACTAGGGGTGTACCCGCCCCGCCCCCTGTCACCGTTCCCGAGGGAAGCAACCGGGGGGGGGGGGAGCGCGAGTCCTCCTTTCGCCGTTGCCGCGCCAGAGCAGCCTCGAGCCGTTGGACGGCCCTGAGCTGGAGTCCGTGCTCCGTAGAGCCGATCATGTCGTGACATCCGTATTATTTCTTGCTGTGCGATGCGCGTGTACCGCCCCGCTGCTTGGTACATAGCGTTAATATTGAGTTTCCGTAAGAGCATTTCAAAAGCACTGTAGGGAAGCTACGCATTTGGAGTTCTTATTGAGGAGCTCTGAGCGCTGAACCTCGTGAATAAGTTAGAAAGGACGACTTACACACGATGTTGGGACCGATGCTCTAAAGAAAGTTGTTTTCTCTCTCCTCGTGTGTTGCAAACTTGTGGGCGACACCACTTGAAATTATTCAGATGTGCCCGAAGGTGCCAAAAATAACTGAATTACTAGAAATACTTTTTTAATGCGCTAAAGCCTCAAAGCGGGCGATTTCTAGCACAGGCACTGCGGGCCATCATAAGCGGAGTGTAGCAGACGACAGCGGCTCGAGTCCCTCCGACGTCAGAGCCAGGGGGCGCCACTCAAACATCTCAGCGCCAATACAGTTAAATTGTTCGTAGATGCGTTTACTTAACTAGTGCGCAAAAAACGACGCATGGTTTTGTTCTTCGTTTGAGATTTGCGTCTAAAGGTTTGACGATAGATTGGATGCACTTTCAGCGAATGATAAACGCAGTTTTAGCTTTCACGCTTCTCTCAACTTTCTTTGAGAAAGGATGGTAAAGTTTTTTTCTCAGGCCACGTGGAGCTCGTCAAAGATGGGCTCGTAAAGAGCGACGAGGCGACGACCCACTACTCGAATATCATCGACCAGATGACGCTGGGCATACGTTGGATCAACGCCATGTGCGCCCCCTGTGCCTTGCCCCGCGCAGTCTGGCAACTGGACCCCTACGGCCATTCCAGGGAGCAGGCTTCCCTCTTTGTGCAGGTCCGTGCGGTAACCACACTCTTTGCAGGAGCTATTCCAGTCTTGCAAGTATTAGCTGTAATGTAGAGAGAGAGAAAGATATAGTGCATTTATAGGTAAAGCCAGGTTAGCTGCGGCTGACGCTGATTATGACAATCTTCGGGCGATTCGCAGAAATGCAGAAAGACGCGCGCGGAAAGCCTTACCGATCGAAAATGTACGAGCGGCAACACGCAAAAGCTCTTTCAAAGAAATTTGGAACAGCTCGCCAAGCGTGAAGGGATGTCATTCTGATCTAACTTAGATCACAGGAAGCCTCTCAAGAGGATATGCAGTCTAGTTCTCTGGCCTTCGTGCACCACGGTCTCAATTACTTACCTTCCCCTCAATTTCCTTGATAATGAATATAACCGACCTGCATGTACCCGAAGTTACACCACCACCAACCACAATCACCAAAATCACCAACGCGAAAGGGTAACTTCTTTCAAGCACCGTAGGAGCAATGAGCCCTCCATGAGCGAACACATCCTTCCTGGACAGGTTCTTCCCGAGGTTCTGACGCCATTAGCTACGCGGCTCTCAGCCATCTAGGTGCTAATGCGAAGCGGTGACTTCTCTCAGTGTTTAACCATTCTAGGGAGACCGGCCACCTTGAACCAGATTGGAAGCGCGCCCGCATAGTACCAGTTTTGAAACCTGGCAAGGTGCCTACGCACACTAACTCGTATCGGCCAATTGCGCTCCTCAGCTGCATTGGTTAACGGATGGAGAAAATGACACTGCAGCACTTGGACTGGGATCTCACTGAGAGAAGTATGTATCCGTCGCAGATGTCAGGCTTCCGCAAGGGCCGGAGCAGCATCGATAACGTAATTTCCCTTGCAACACATGTTAAGCAGGCAAAGGCTCGACAAGCAATGAACCATCGCACTCTTCATTGACGTATAATGGGCTGATGACTGTTAGATGTAATGTAAATGCACAACAGAGAGCACCAGTGTTCTCTTCACGGTTTTGACATTTGGTTGCATTTTACTCCGAAGCAGTATACATTATCAGCCAAGGAAATTTTCATGTCCGCGTCAGCAGAAAAATTCCCAGGATAAATAAAAAAAACTACCGGCACCGCAAGGGATCAAACCTGCATCCGAATAGAGCACGGAGGGAGAGCCGCCGTCTTAGCGACTAAGCTACGCCCACTTTTTTTTTTTATTACCTTTTTTTCGCACACAATGCACGTTACGGATAGATTAAAAACCATCGGCCGGACTTCGGCTGTCGGAAAAACTTATAATAAACATCAAGCGTACTCAGTTCTTCGACTACAGGTCGCCATTCCGAATCAGGCGTCTGCAACTGGTGCACTTCAAAGAGCAAAGTAATACTTTGTGCGAAGTATTTGCTTACTGTGAGGACGTAAGGACTAACGGGGCACACCGCCCTCCTCGACCTGCAAATGGCATGCAAGCATAGAGCCATGATGAGGTAATACTGCACACTGTTGTCACTAGGTACGCAACAAAATCGTATGCCTTCGGGTGAAACAGGCAGGTCTATCTTTAAGGCCCTTAGTAACACATCCCAGAAAAAGATGGCGTCCCAGCACTCCACGAAAACGTGCTCAACGGTTTCCTGTCTGTTGCAGAAAGTGGAAGTTGTAGGACCAGCGACAAACAAGCCTTTCTCCTGCATCCACGTCTTAACGGGAAGTGTACCGGTGTGTAGTTTAAAGAAAAAGGTTTTCAGAAATGCGGGAATGGCCATCTTTTTAACACGAGATAACACGTCCTGTCGAAGAACAGATCTATACACTGATCGGTAAAGTGGCACAGGTAACAACACATCCCTCAAGTCCTCAGTAAGTGCTTTCTTGACACTGTTGCTAGTTACTCCAATGAAAATCGTACTGCTTGAAACCTGAAAGAGTCTACAACCTCCTTCATATAGCCTTTAGTGCTACTACCGTTTTCGTTTGCGGACGAGACAATAAACGTTGGTAACGCTTTTGACAGTAGACTTTGTAAAAGCGTTCGCTGATTTGTAAGCTGATGGAGCGCGTGCTAGCTACACGTCTTACTTGGTGGCTTGAGCGATATTCCTGGTACCATCCCGCCCAAATTGGATTCCGGCCCCAGTTGGGCGTCGAAGACGGACTGCAGCACTTTTCTGATATGATCCTGATCGGAGGATGCTCTCGCCGGATTCGAACCGTCCTTGCAATGGATATTAAAAAGGCCTACGACAATGTCAGCCGCGAAGCCATTGTTCGGATCCTAGAGTGGATTAAACTGCCCAGCCGTGTCTGCACATTTGTGAACGCCTTTCTTCGGGACCGAACCTTCACCCTTCGCTTGGCCGGGAAGGCTACAGGACACTTCACATCTAACCGTGGTGTTCAACAGGGCTCTGTGTTGGCGCCGGTACTGTTCAATATCGCCTTGCTTCCCCTGGCTTGGCGCTTGGCGGGCATACCTGAGGCGTATTACATCATGTATGCTGATGACATTACTGTGTGGTCCGTGCATCCTGACATCTCTGTCCAAGAAAACGTGCTACAAACGGCGTTAAACATGACTGATTCCTGGTGTGCTCAAGTAGGACTTGAACTATCGGAAGAAAAAACGTCATACATGTCAGTGACTAACAAACATGGGCGACGCCGACTTGAGAAACGGCCTGTCCGGTTGTTTATTCATCAACAACCTCTACAGGAGGTCCCAGCTATTCGTGTGCTTGGCCTTGATGTTGCCTCGTCTGGGTCCGCGGCTCCATGGGTGAAGAGTGCGAAGGATCGTGCCGCACGGACAATACACTTGATACGTCGAATGGCGACGAAGGCTGGCGGGTCGCGCACCAGCGTTGCTCGCCTCCTTGTGCGGTCAGTGTTGCAACCCAGAATCGTGTACCAGGCTCAATTCCACCATCTCACGATGAGAGACTGGGATCGCCTCGAAGCCATCAACCGGGATGCCATGCGGGCCATTACTGGACTACCCCGAATGACCCCGATACCAACTCTGCAGGGGGAGGCCCAACTCAATACGATTGATGAGCTGGTGCACCAACGCCGCTCTGCCCGGGTCTGTAAAATCTCGATGACCGGTGCCGCCGCTGCGCTAGCCCGGTACATGGGGTACGTTGTACCAAGTACCACTGTGAAAGGTTCAGACATTCCTCCGTGGAAGCGAGTACAGTTAAGGGCACAGGGTAGGCCCTATACTTCCCATGCATTTTTGGCCATTTTAAGGTACACTTTTCTCGGCATCTAATAAAGGTATCTACATAACGTATATATCATTTTCTTTCAAATTTTGTGCTCTTTTAACTGTACTAGAATTATGAACATCCTAAAAAAACTCAGTTTTGTATAATTTTTTGTCAGTCAGTACCTAAATTTTGGCATTATTTTAGTATTAAAAGTTGTGTAACAAAAAAACTTTTGCGTGAATATTTTCAATTCTAGTACAGCACGTGTGCTAAGTTATGCAGATGACTGGGAAAAAAAATCAGCTCGTTGCCGTGGAAGATGCAGGAACTAATGGTACCTATGTAATAAAAAACATTGTTTTGAGATAATTGAGTTTAAAGTAAAAAAAGACGTGAAAAACAATACTTTTTTGCCAAAAACACCACTGGAGCCATTTATTTTGAAAGCACCAGCTTCGTAATCACCGTCGAAGTTATTTTTTTGCTTTTCAGCCGGTCGTCTGTCCTCCCTTGACTATTACTGTGCACCATCATACAGATCTCTTCACAAAGTATTTCGCTTGTGGTAAACCTCTTTAAGCCACTTGATGGTGGTGTTGTGCCCTGGTTTTGGTCTGAATAATTTCAAAAGCTGGCTCATGCGTTGCTATCATCATTTAATAAAAGAACAGCATCCAATGTTGCAATCATGAGAGCGTGAAGCCCAGAAAATATGTTTTTTCGTACGCGGCTTCGATGGTCAAATGTGTAAAAAACGTGAAACAGGGTCTTTGGATTGCCCTCGCTGAAAAATCAGCTATGCAATGGTTTCTAAGCAATTTCTTAATACAGCTGGTTCCAGTAAAGCATTTTGATGTGGAACTGGAAGTTTTTTGATGAAAAAAATTACAATAAACACTGAGAACATTCTTAAAGAGGATGTGGGCACTTACTACTTGCTTACGGGAAAACTGTTTTTTAGTGAGAAATATGACTTTTTAAGGCAAGTGTGAATATGAAAAATGTGTGCAAGGAACTGAACTTTCCTAATTGCGAAGAAAAACAAAAAGTCATTTTTTCAAAATTTCGCCTTACCCTGTGCCCTTAACAGACAACAAACCAATCGGTCGCCTCCGTCACCCGGTACCTCGCCAGGCCACGGCCCAAGTCTCTCGCCTACATAGCCCAGACGCGGAGACGGCAATTGCATATGTAGACGCCAGCGTCAAAAACGGCATGGTGCACACTGCACTCATCTGCCCCCAGCTACCAGAGGTGGACCAATGTTGCTCTTATGAGGCTAACCCGATGCCACCAGCGTATCTTGCTGAACTAGCAGCAATACACGATGGGATGGCCGCAATACTGCCTATTGTCCAGGCAGGGCCATACTGTCGACTAATAATACGCACAGACTCTACGCAAGCCATCCACGACATCCGCCGCGTAACACAAGCTACAGCGTTCGCAGATGCCATTCACCACTTAGCACGAAGCACTTCACTGCAGATCCGCATAGAATGGGTACCCCGTTCAGCTGTACCCGGCAGTAGGGAGGCAGACACGGCTAGTCGCCCGCATACCTTGATGCGACCACTACCACTTTTTCCCGAAGATCCAAGTGGAAACCTGGCACAACAGAAGGAAATTCTCCGGCGCACCACGCGAGCCCTCATACCTCCGTGTGGTTCAAACCTCCCTGGTGACTTAACTCGCCGAGAGGAGGTTGCGCTGCGGAGAATACGCGTTGGGATGGCCCTTACGCCGTCTGTGACTGCCTCTTGGCCATCGCAGTACCGCGGCCCATACGACTCTACCTGCCCATTCTGCGACTCCGCCGTACAGAATGTGAATGTGCAGCATCTGCTGTGGACCTGCCCCGGACTGCATCAGATGCGATTACGGCACCTTCGTGCAACCGGCCTCCACCCTGGCCGCCCTCCAGACCTGCAGCGCTGGGTTCATGGACCATTTCATAGGCACCTTCTAGAGCTTATACGAGAACCAAACTTGTTCGTGTACCTGTGAATCGTGCACCGTTATGCCGCAGGGTAAACTTTCGAATAAAAAAAAAAAAAAGAAAAGCATTCGTATCCCGTAAAAGCAAAAAACGGTTAACAAGCTGGCGAATATAAATGTAACACAAGCCAACCGCGCCCTTCTTAACTCACCGGAAAAGATTGGTTCTCCTTTAACGCTCCCAAACTGAAGACCAAATGAACACGGCAAACACACGATGCATATTCTGAACTTGAACTCGCGAAGAATGAAGGACTTGCATCACGTACCACAGCTTTGCTACAAGAAAAAGGTTGGTGCACCACTTGTCCTTCACGATAACGTATACATTTGTTTCCAGGCAATCAAATCTGAAGGATGAAGGTACGTACCGCTGCTTATGTAAAGTTTAAAAAAAACAAAAATAGTGTTGAAATTACGTGGGCTGTTCGAATTCTCGGAATAAGCTGACATAGACGCTGAGATGATTATTTCTTCCTTCCGAAGAAATCTTTTATTGAAATGGTGGAATAGGAATAGGAATATTTTTAAGGCTTATTTTTGTTGAAAGGCAAAGGGTGTTTCTCCCTTATGATGTTATTATGTTCGCCCGCTCCATGACTTCTAATCGACCTATTTTCGGTCTCCTGTAAAATTAACCTCGTATACAATCTCGCGACCTGTTAAAATCCATCCAGTTAGTCGGGATGTTGCCAAAATTTTCAGATTTAACTCTGAACAAACTTCTAGCTGAAAATTTCGTAAGACCCCGACTAACGTTGCCAAATTGTGGAATGTGAGTAATGAATAGGATAAGACCCTTTTCAAGGCTGTTTTCTCCTGAAAAAACCTTGCGTAAATTGGCTCCAACCATCTCCCAATTAGAGTTGGGCACACTGGCGCATGGCCTCATCACCTGATTTGGCTCACAGTTCGATCCCCAAAGTTTTTTTGGAGTGCACCTCTAAAAGACTGTGACCGCCCCTGAGAATCGCTTTGAGCCAGTGCACGCCTCACAACAGTGGCTGCCAAGTTCATGCAAAATGTAAAAGATGCTTTCTGTTTTATGTCTCCATTTTATCAAATGCGTAGAACCTACATTTTGAATAAAATGTTCACTTTTTAATAAACACGCGTTGACACCTCCGGTACCATTTCTGGCCAGTCAAAACATCAATGTGGTCCCTTGCTAAGATTACCGTGAGGGCTTGTCAAAGACGTGTCTTCGAATGTGAAGCTGGCAAGACCGATAATATGTGAATTAGCGTGTCAGCTACAATACACTTGCTCATAATATTGGTGCACCATAATTATCCATATCGCAGAGAGATGGGCAAGAACTGGAGATACATATGCAATCACCTAAGCAATCACTGACTACTGCCAATTTATATTTAATACAGCAGACAAGAGATAATGTACACGAAAAATTCCAGGTACAGTCGAACCTCGTTATAACGACTTATATCGGGGAAGTAAATTAGTTCGTTGTATCCGATATTTGTTCTAACCGTAGAGACAAAAATCGGCTCTAATAAATCGGCAATCTCGCTAGCGCCACAATCCTAGATAAAAACGCATTGTTCAAGGCTTTGAACCCGCTATAAACCAGAGATGGCAAAATTACGTCTAACAGTAATTAAATTACATTACTCATTACATTCCTAGAATTTTCTAAAATGTAATTAAATTACACTAGAAATTACAGGTGGCCAGAAGTAATGACGACATTACATTACTATTACTTTTCAAATGTAATAAAATTACTTTGAAATTACTTTGACAGAAATTCATCATTCATGCACTACCAACTCATATATACTTTATTTACACTCACACACACACACACACACACACACACACATATATATATATATATATATATATGTATATATATATATATATATATATATATATATATATATATATATATATATATATATATATATATATACACTGCAATCTCAAAAATATTTGTTTATACACCAACTTATGTACAGTTTATTTGCAGCGCTAGACATTGATATGTTAGATATATCTATTACATCTAAGAAGAAGCTGCGATTCAAAGAGAGCACCGCAAAGGTGTCCCATTTGTACGACGGAGTGTCTTTTGCCATGCTAAAAGGACGCTCCGCTAGCGCGGATGAGGGCAGGGTTGTGTTGAACATAATGAAGAACTTTTTCATTTTCGCGTACCCTTCGAAAACAGTAAGATCAGCGATGCCGGTGCTCCTCCAACGCCCGAGTTCATCGCTTGACGACTGAATGGGCCCGGTCCTCCTCATCTTGAAGCCCAGTCCTGAGAAGCCCAGCTTCTCAGGACCGCACGAGTTCAAAATATTCCAAGGAACTCGGGCAATGCTTTGCAGCGACGAGACAAAGTGTTCGCGCGCTTCCATGCTTATCCCCGCCGGATGAAAAAACGCGCCTTTCTAGCAGCGGGATTACACCAGTGACCAGTGTAACGAAGCCTTGAACACAATCAGCACGTTTTTGTTTAACCCGACTGACTGCCGCCACGGCATTCCCGGAACACATGAAAAGAGAATGAAGAGGCACAAGAAAGTAGGCAGAGCTCTCTTCGAAGCGTTGTTTCCTTCGCGTTCGTAGACTTCCAATGCCCAGAGATTATTTGGGCATCGGAACTCTACTTGGTCAACTTCTCTTGGTCAACTTTTTATGCCGTAAGAGAAGCGGAACAGGCTATATAGTAGTAAAAAGTAATTGGGAAAGTAATGAGTAATTTCCATGAAATTACTAACCTGAAGTAATTCATTACATTATTAAATACCAACACTCAAAAGTAATTCATTACATTTCTCATTACAGCAAAAAGTAATTTAATTACTCTAATTTCATTACTGCCAAGTCTGCCATAAACGAGGTAATCCTTATCTGTCTCCTTGGGGTATTCCGAACTAAACAGACCGGAACGTAAGATCGTGAAATTACAACAGAACAACGTTCGTTCGGCAAAACAGGCCTGCGTCCTTATTTTCTTGAAGGAGGATGTGGCCTTCTGCTGATGGCGTTTCGCAGTCTGGGGGTAATGAAGCTTTTCAGTGTCCATGCAATAAAGAGCCTTTTATTCTTGTGCAGTTTTCCAAGCTACAAAAAAATGGTTGTTTTATCCCATTTCTTGTTACCTTTTGCTTTTATTAATAATCCTCTCTGTCGAATTATGAGCCTCAGGGAAATCAAATATCTTTTCGTTATAGCCGATATCGCGCGGCTATCTAGGTTTCCGTTTTGTTACAAAAAGAATAGCTGTCATTGAAATGAAGTGTGACTAAACAAGGTTCGTATTAATTAACTATATCCTATAATTCGCTATATCGATGTTTGCTGTAATGAGGTTGGACTGTATACTCGGTTACAACTTAAGAACGGCAACGGAAGTTGCGCTGTGCCTCATCACCGTAGCCGGATGTTACTCCGCGCGGCGGAAGTAGAGCGTTACTGGAAATATTTTGAACATGGCGTGAGCCGTTCCCGTGATTTTGTTGTACTTATTATGCTTATAAACGACTACAGCGACGACGAACAAACTGAGTGAGACAAGGCAGACGATATCACGCATTCATAGCAAACCCCTTTCAAAACGCGCGCGCCCGTTGACATCCGGGTCCGTCGCTTAGGCGGAGTGATACCATACATAAGCTGTTGCGGTTCTTAACTTGTTCCCGAGTATAGTAGTGCCCGCACCACTGGAAAGGCAGCCACGACGGATAAGACGTGTACGACTCGCACAATACCAAGAATTAGCAAAAACCAACACGAGAAAAATGGGTCACGTTTAACACTTGTGAACCTCCTTATCACGAGGGAAAGCTGAAGAACACGAACAGAGAGACCAGCCGGCACGCTATCCATGGAGAGACGGAGCGACCAAGCACCGGCGAAGCAGCCGTTGAACGCTCGCCCAGTCACGTTGTACCGCAGCAGTGAGGCTCCGTGCGAGCTCAGCCGCGATGTTTCTCCGCTGCGGATCACGTGGCGTGACTTCACACCCGCAACGCTTGCGCTCAGGCTGCTCAAGGTCGTTGCGACGCGATGAATGACTTTGCTAGACCTGGCGTGGTGAAGCTATCATTTTAAAATGATTGCCAACCTACGAGATAAATGGTTCTTTGCTAGTTGAGTTTTAGTTTTTTCGACCCCACGAGTTTACGAATAGCACGCAAGCTTCTACGTTACACCTGCTGGCGTATGCTTCAGCTGCCCCTTGTAATCTCAGCCTACAGCGTGCAAGACGAACGTAACCACTTCACCATTGCGCATATTGTCCCGTACAAGCTCTTCCTTCGAAGTAGATGAATCTCTTACTTTGTTTTCCGTTTTTGCCGCTAATACGAACACGCAGATAAGACGATCTTCCCGTCCGTCCTGCCCCACCGATACAACTCTCCGAATGTGGTGAACTTCCGCCAGTTCTTTCTCACAGTGAGTACCGAAGTATCCTCGTAGAATCAAATGCGCGAGCCTCGCTCGGAGTGTTACCTGAGAGTTTTCGTGACCGGTTTGATTGCGGGCTTTTAAAGCGCCGAAGCTACGCCTGAGCTACAAGACGGGCCATAGTCCGGTGCTTCGAAATCATTTTGACCACCTGGGGATCCTTACAACGTGCGCCGAAAACTCACATTTTGGTGTCATTTGTACAGGAATGAGCTCAAAGGGGGCATTAAGACAAAGTACAAGTTCGGCTTATCAAAACGACTTCTTCGTCCCGGTAACAACGATAACAATTTTATCCTCAACCTCCCATACATAATCATGATATCACATACATAATCACATACATAATCATAACCATGACATAATCATGAACTTCTGAGTTTTCTCAAGCTGTCGAATCCGGGTGCCTGCGATTTCTGTGCTATTGATTTCCAAGATTATTCTATGCCATTGCAAGATGTTATGAAGAGTGTGTGGCTTTGCATAACCGAAGATAATGAGATAAAGAACGTTAGCACTTGCGGTGTGTCTGTCAACACCTTCCTGTAAATCCTATCGTTTTATTTGAGGTCCACGTTTGTGGAATTGAAAGGAAAGTTTAATCTCTAGAAAACAGGTGTGCGCATAGGGTCTAAAGTTGCCCCTGTTCTTAGCAACATATTTCTAGGAAGAAGTGACAGCCAATTGAGAAGAACTAGGGAGAGGTGACCAGTAAGATTGTCAGATATGTCGATGACTTTCTACAATTTGTAAACCCTGACAGCTTCTGCCAAAAGGTGACGCAGGTTTCGAACCTTTTTAAACAGTGCGACTGTCGACTGAGCTTTAGAGTTCAGTTATCAAAGGAACATGAATTACAGTTTTAAGATCTGAGGCTGTATCGAGTAGAAAAACGTATATGCTGGTCCTACTTCCCGCGTTCAAGGAACCCCATACTAAACTTCAATTCCGCGAACTCAAATATCCTTAAAATGGGGCTTGGTGTTTTTCGTCTGCAAGCATCCCTCACAAAATCGTGCACTGAAAAAATATCCAGTAGTTTCCCAAGCCAGCTAGAAAGGCTAAATAGGGCTGGTTTTTGGGAAACTGTCATTCGCAAGATAATACTTAAGTTAATAAAAGGCGCGAAATCAGAAATGTTCAGAAATCAGAATCAGGCCTGAAATCAAGAAATGTTGCGAACAGGTATGACGTGGACGTGATTTTCTCGGCACCAAACTAACTCACCAAGTTATGCAGCAAAAATAGGGAGAAGGTTATCTCCAAGTGAGAATCCGTCAAAAAAAAAAAAAAAGAAACAAGCATGCCGAGAGAAACACACCTCCCTTATTGTTCGTTGTGCAACGTGTGTTGTGTATCTGATATCGATGTGGCCACACTTATGCAGGACAAATTGGGCGACGTTTAAACACACGTCTGCAACAACATAAAAGCGCTGAAATATTAAAGCACGGCTCCCAACTATGGGAGCGCTGCACCACGCATGGCTGTTCACCCATCTTCTGCGATACCAAAGTTTTGTCCTTGCATCGAGATAAAACCACTCGAGAGCTGATAGAAGCATTTTACAGTAAAAGGTACGGCAATAGATGTGTTAGTGCCCCGTCAATTTTTATAACAGAGAAAGAATACATTTATCTGTGCCATTCATTGCAATCGTAGCAGGTTCTTGGTCTGTAATTCTTTCGCTCTTTTAATGCCCTTACCCTTCCATTGTCGCGTGTACCCCGGTATGTATTTATTCCCTGTAAAAAGTGACTTCCATGGTTTTATCTTTGGCGAGATGAAGGCACCACGTGAGATGTTGAAAGTATATATTTGTGTTTCTTATCAATAAACAAATATTTTCGTTTTAGTGCCGTGTCGTCTCTGTTTTTTCTTCTTTCGTTCCTGTTGTGTGAGCGCTGCCCGCTTCAAGGAGAACAGCTACCAACTAGCCCAATTGCCCATTCTACTGCTGTGTGTTTGCCTAGAAAACGGTGCTTTGTTTCCCCAGGAGCAGATTGCTAGGTCATAAAGTTTTTTCCATAGCTATTTTGTGCCCGGGAGTATGTTGCGAATTGTAGATGGGGCTCCTGGAGCATACCGCACCACTATCATCATCAATGTACATTAGTCTTTCATTGTCATTAAAGAGACGTTCCATGAGGGTGTCGCACGGCTCCATTCCGAGCGGCTCAACTGCAACGAGGTGGTCGCTCCGCAGCAGTAGTATTATTAGAAGTGGAGGTAGTAATAGTAAAAGTAGTAATAGTAGTATTAATAGTGGAAGTTGTGGCGTGCGCGAGGACTTGAACCAAGTATTATGTGAATGTACGATGTATAGAGCAGCTAGGATATCCCTTTTAGCGTCTTTGGGCCTTCCGCTATAGAGGACTAACTTTAAGTGACGTGTTAGGCCCTTGGTTTAACTCTAAACGAACATCTCGTGCGACCAAAGTTCTATTGTCTTTCCTGTCATGTGCGGCCTCGATGGCTGAACATTACTAGCGTCCTTTCTGCCCTCCCCCTACCCCTGCGGCTTGGGGCCATCCTTTTTTAATAAAGTTTGCTTCCTTCTATTGTCTTTCCTGCGAAGCACAGGATTGGATCAGACTCTCTAAAAAGATTTCCAATAATGAGTGCATCATCGGCGTCACGGTCATCATCATCATCGCTTCATCGATTTCATTTTTTTTCCGTACATCTGGTGTAGCCAGCCAGGCGCCTTGGCTAGGCTAACCTCACCAGTATCATTAAAGACTATTCACTCTCTCTCTAGTAATAGTAAAAGTAGTGCTCGTAGTTGTAGTAGTAGTAGTCGTAACAGAAGTAGCAGTATTATCAATTCTAGTAGAAGTAGTGATAGTAAAAGTAGTAGTAGTAGTTGAAGTAGTACTACTAGTAGTAGCAGCGGCAGAAATAGTGATCATTTATTAGGCCGAGAACAGAAAGCGTCGGGGAAAGAGGGTCTGAATCCTGAAATTCACTAAGCCACAAGGCGGCGTGGAGTTCAGGGCCGACCAGAGTTTCTTTAGAGCGATATCTCTGCGACGCCACATCTTTCAAGGTCATTAATCGCGCCATATTGACCTTCAGCCACCGACGCGCAAACTCTGCCTTTAATTCTCATCACTTCACTTGCTGTGAGCTTACCCGCTGGGGTACCACGTGAGTAGGCGAGGATGGAACGGCTGCTTCGCTTGTGTCTCATCATCCAGTACTGCAGTACTTTCCGTGACAGATGTAATTAATGAGGCCCTCAACAACAACCACTTTGCAATAGGTGTGTTTCTAGACATTAGAAAGGCGTTTGATACAGTTCATCTTGAAATATTAAGCCAAAAGCTTGAGCGATACGGATTCAGAGGCCAGTCCCTCCAGTTTTTTAAAAGTTATGTGAATGGACGATACCAAAGGGTAGTTATTGACGAACATGTTTCTAGTTTAAGACCAGTTCATGCGGGAGTACCACAGGGCTCCGTTCTCGGACCCATTCTTTTTACGTTATATATTAACGATTTAACCAATTGTCTTTCTAGGGTAAGTGCTGTAATGTACGCGGATGACACAGCGCTAGTTTTCACCACCCCGTCACTTCATACTGCGGCACATATTTTAAACGACGAACTTTTAAAAATCAGCGAGTGGTTCACAACAAATAGGCTTACTTTAAACACCGATAAAACCAAATATATAGTTTTTAAATCACCCTGCAAGCCTGTAGATTTCACTATGGGCAAGCTGAAGGTCAATGATAAAGAAATAGAAAAAGTCGGTAGGATATCATATTTAGGTGTAATACTGGACGATGCGTTAAACTGGAAGCCCCATTTGGACACACTGGGGAAGAAACTTTCCTCTGTCTGTTTTACCCTGACCAAAGCTAGACAGCATTTTGAAACTGATATCTTGCGCACCATCTACTTCTCTCTGTTCCAATCTCAGGTAACATATTGCATCGAGTGTTGGGGATTCACCTATCACACATACATCAAGCACATAATATGCCTACAAAAGAGAGCCTTGAGAATAATAAACCATGTTCCCCCTCGTACACCCTCTCTGCCTCTATTTTTCAAAACCGCAATAATGCCAGTGCTTACGCTACGAGATTATCGTATAACTCTCTTGGTAAATAAAATAATTTGTAACAACTTCCCCTTTCCCAGAACTATTTTCCAAACACCCGGTAAAAGTAGCCGCTCTGCCTCCGAGGGCAAATTTTTAATCCCCCTCTCTCATAACACATACGGACAACGCCGTCTCAAGTACGCCGGGGTTAAAGTTTGGAATGATCTCCCGTCATCCGTTTTACAATCAACCAGGGTAGATCAAGCTTTAAAAGACTTTTTTTTGCATCACACAACATCCAGCATATCGAAGAACAAAAAGTAAGAAAAAAAATAAAAAAAAAACAAATTGAAAATAACATCAACTTACAATGCCTTGTACATGTTTTTCTTACTGCTGCTGTCCTGGGGACGACGATAATATTTGCAGCTTCTACCACTGACGATGTACTTCATTCCTGACGTGTGGTCTTCTGTATGTGTGTTATTGCAATGAAAACTATGCACAGCTGTCTTATTCATAGTTTAATTTGTTTGTATAGAACCGAACGTTTGTTTTTAGCACTGTAATTTATATTGAATGTGTCTTTCCTATTCATACACATGCTTTTTATTGACAATTTCTTGAACACCTGTACATACTACATTTCCCTCAAACATGTGGTTGTACATAGCATAGCCCCTGATTCCTTTGTATTATGTTTTTAATGGATCCATTACTAGCCAATAGGCTAAGGATCCAGACATTCATGCCTGTATTTGGTGAAAATGAAAAAGAGACAATAAACAATCTTGAATCTTGAATCCCGCGCCGGCTGGGCCGCCTGAACGTGTGTTTCAACACAAGAGAGGCACGTTACTAGGCGAGGTTTTAATGACTGATACTGCGCGGAGGGAGCTTAGAGGAACCACGACTATTGAGAAACACACCACACACGCACAGGGAAGCGCTACTTTGCCGGCGCTTGGTTCCTCAGTCTCGCCATCGATGGCTCCCCGGCTGCGTTTTTCCAAACACTTCTCTGCACAGAGCCCCCACGTGACATGTCTGTTCCCGCGATGCAGAACGGCTATGAAACGTCGTCATTGGCTGCGCCCCAAAGCTGAAGCGACCTAAAACATACCAAATCAGCATTATAAACAAAAACAACACAAAGGTTTGAGTACGAAAAAAAAATTATATTTAGAAGAAACGTCAAGCAATGAAAAGAAATAAACTATGACATAGACTGCTGAGTCTCGAACCCAAGCCATCAGCGCAAGTACTCAGTACTCTACAACGAGGCCACAGAGGGGTCCTTTTACGGGCGATGAAAAAAATAGCCCGCGCAGTGACATCACACAAGTCACGTGGGTGCTCTGTGCAGCGAAGCGTTTTGAAAATTGCTCCGCGACTGGGCCGTCCACGCGTGCCCTTCAGTGCAATCGCAAGGAGGAATTTCATCATCCAGAGAGACATTTAGACGGCAGGCCACAGAATCTCAAACCAAGGCACACTTTCACAGAACACGCTGTGCATAGGCTGTGCTTTCTGCCGCGAAAACTTGATTCCGAAGTGTTAAACACTGGCCATTTTCTTAATGTGCGATCATTGGCCCTAATAAAAACATCTGTTATTGCTCTGGAGTCTTGCTGCTCAGCGCAGACTTAAGCCACTCAGTTGTTCCCGTGATAATCCGGGAAGAAATTTTAGGTTGTCAGGGCGTGAGCGTGCCAAGTCCTAGGCTGTCAGAGGGCCGTTGAAAAAGTGGCAGGAGTGCTGGAAGAGGGATGGGGAAGCATGAGATAGAACAGCGTGGTAGATCGTACCGGTCTGTAGCCGGCTTCATACATAATGTTTAAAGCGCAGACAAACGATACACAAGAAGAGGACAACATCGTCTGTCTGTCGTCGTATCGTCTGTCTGCCGTCTGCCGTCATATCGTCTGTCGGCCGTCGTATCGTCTCTCTGCGCTGTAAACATGAATCAGATCCATGTTGAATTAGTATGGGTTCCAGCCCCCTCCTTGGTGGAGGGCAATGAGTTTGCCCACCGACAGGCCCGCGCGTTAACATACCGGGAAACGGCTGAGGAGGAGGCCAGAGGTGAACCTATGGTCACCTACAGACAGATAGTGCGGCACTATCGAGAGGATAGGCCGAAACTTCCTGCCCCGCACCCAGAACTCACGCGGGAGCAGCAAGTACTGTTTCAAGAGATTCAGTCAGGATCTTTCCCTCACCCTGGCTTAGTAAATAGCATGTTTCCAAATCAGTACGACAAGTTATGCAAGCAGCTCGGTACTCTTCTCCACATGATAGGAGAGTGCGGGTTCAGCCCAAAACACCCCCCCCCCCTCCGCAATTCCTCCACTATGAATTTCACCCTTACCCATAGCGAGCGACGGGAAATCTTGCTGTCCAGCCCCGCCTTGGAGGATCAGCTACGGCTGGTTACCAGGGGCCAGGTGGCGAAGGCAGCATATGGAATCCTGTAAAGAGGGATCCACTCTCATCCAGCGCGTTTAGAGCTGACATGCTCTGCCATAAACGTTTGTCCTCCTCCTCCTCCAACTACCTCAACTTTCCGTTCTACTTCATACATTAGGTTGACGAGGGGACATATCATTCGGGAACGAAGGGAGCTGGACAGGGTGCCGTTGTGGGTACAATCGAGGAGGAGGCCGAGCTGCTGGTGACGCTCGCCTTAAAGATGGGAATTGCCGGAGCTAATCATCGCGGGTGGTAGCGTGAGCTGCCTCTTTCCCGGCAATCTCCAAATAGCATGGAGTCCACACGATGTCTCTGTAGAATTTGTAGCAACACATATGCCTGATCAAAGCTCTGTTAAATGTGCCATGTGTGGATATGTGGCCCTCTCCCACTGGGATCAGTCACAAACGTGGGACAGCATGCCCGTTTTGCGTGCGCTGACCTAATGGGGTATTTGTTAAAAAACCGTAGAGCTTTTTAATACTAAATGATCCTTATTTAATAAGGGCCCTTTACAAAGCGCCTGGGGCACTAAAGCGTACAGTCTTTAATGTAAACATATTGGTAAAGGTGTATGCATAGACATAGCACGTGGGCAGGCGCTTACGCACTACCGAAAATTCCCTGTTGGGCGTTTACACATCGCTTGTTTTCTTTTGTGGGCGTTGCATGCTTGATCAAAGAAAGGCACCAGGAGGTGCTTGGCGATTTTGTTTATTGGCAGCAAAGATGTTGCTAGTGGCATGTGTTAATGCAACCGAAATCAAGTAAGTTCGATACGCAAGCATTCTCCTTTGTTGAATGCTGCCGCCGGGGAAAGATGGGCGAGGTAACTGTTAATTTTTTTCAGAATCGCAACGCGCCCGAAAGGACCCACGAGACCAAACTCCAGGCACTGCGGACGGTGTGGCTGGTTGTCGTATTCAATGTCGTAGGCTGCCACTGCGAAGGTCACTCCTTGGCAGGTGCTCTTCGCTTCACATGCCTGCGCCATGGATAGAAAGCAGCACAGATAGGACTTACTGTACAACTCCTGTCCCTCCTATAACGCATCACCGGTTAGAATCGTGTTACTGCGACATTTATTTATTTATTTATTTACTTATTTATTTATTTGTGTACGTACTGCATACATTATATAGTTCAAAGCAGGACAGGCGCTTTACAAGAAAAACAAAAACAGCAACACACAATAAACATGAGAACATCAAGTAAGGAAGTTAACACTACGGGGTTGTATATCAGCGTTCCAATCATTTATCGCCTGGTAAAAAAAAGAAAACTAGAAGAGGTCTGTACATGCGAAGTACGCCGTCAACTTTTGCGTGTGATCATGACGTGTAGACTTTCATGAAAAAGGAATCAGGTCTGGAATCTGGGATCTAGACCAAGCTTTCTATCGGCGAGAAGAGGAAAGAAATCTGAACGGAGTGTCCTCCGACGTACCTGAAGTAAAGGAATGTTACTATCACGCAGTAAATCTGAGGGGGAATCGTAAGGTGAAAATTTAGAGTACGCGAACCTGGCGGGTCTCCTTTCGATTTTTTACAACTGACTGATGTTAGATGATGCGAACGTGTCTCAACTATGTCTTAAAAAACACAGCTTAAGAAAAGCAGATGAACATACATTGTCAATGTGATCATTCCGTGATAAAGTATTTGTTAATATCAAACCCAAATATTTTGCTGAAGTGACCTCTTTTCAGGATGATGATCCCAACATGAAGTTATAGCCTAAAGGCGCTTTCTTGCGTGTAGTGCGGATTAGGACACTTTTATCTGTGTGTAAAACCATTCTCCAGCGGTTACACCAATCAGTTATACTAGTGAGGCCTTTATAGAGATTTTTTATATTTGACGGGGAGACCGGTGTCATTGCAAACTCTGATGTGTTTAAGAGCCGCGCCCTTTCCGAGCCTGAAGAGTTACGGAAAATGTTGAGGCTCTTGCTGTCGGACTCGAATGTCCTGAAATGGATTGTTCATTGATTACAAACTCTACTATGCAGCCCCCAACCAGCCTTTGTGCTGCTGGAACGATGCTCGCGAAAGGGGGCGACGTGACCGCGGGAACAGACCAGGCGAATTTTCGGTTGGTTGACTGCCTGACTTATACGTACATAGCGCGCGGGTGTTCCCGACAGTCGTTCTCGAATCCGCAGGTGTCCCGCCGAGACTGGTGTAAAGGAAGCTGTGCGTCGTGTGATGCGTCTTTCCCTGCACTACGCGTGGTCTTTCCCCAACACAAGGCCGCTCCTTCTCTACTGGTGAAGGCGCGGCAATCGCCCCTGTGTACCTAATTTTCTACAATATCTCCGCCTTAGTCTTACAACTTAGAAAGGACACCGGGAGGACCGGATTTCCTGTGTACAAGCTTGTTAACACTTCAAGCTAGAAAACTCGATCCCCATTTTTTCTTTCGGGCGTCAAATGTCTTCGCCAGCGGGGGCAGTTGTCCCCACACCGACAAGGTCGCAGAAGGAATGTGCGCAGCTGATCGTGCTCCCATCAAACGCTCACGTCTGTCATTCCATAACTTGACGTCACGTCGAAATAAAGCCTTAAAGTTCAACTACACGTGTTTAATAGTTTAGGGTTGGTTGGAGGACTGTTTTGTTTTAAAGAGGTAATTCCTAGACTTGTAACTGTGGTACGGCTGAGCAACAGCCTATTAAGCATACACAGAATGCCCCGCGGGTCAGTTTGGAGGGGAATATTTACTTTTACAAATCGGTTTGCTATTTTCCATGTGGCTTGCGAACTGGCTGACAGCTCTGCTTTGTGTCCACCTTTACGGCAATCTTCAGAATGACACTGCACCGGGGGAGATATACGAACTGAGAATAACGGTAGGTATGTATTGACACCCATTAGTAATCGTATTGTTTTGAATAACTGTCCGTCTAAACACGTTTGGTAATAACAGTTTTTTTACTACCTTAACAACATTCGTCATCATAAGTACGCCGAAATAACCCAACAGCGTGTCGATGCATTTCGTTCCACTGTATCCCACATTTCTCAGTGAAATAAAATTGAAAAAAAAAAATCTCTGGTTAGGTTAGGGGAAATCAGATTACTTAAGGCATGAGTTAGTATTCGATGCGGTTTTATTAGGTTTAGTCGCTATTGCACGCACCGACCCCAAAACAGCCTGCCGTCGGTTTCCCCGAATATACAGCACGCCATCTAAACTCACTATAGTCCCATTCCCATATTACCATCCGCGGAATTGGTCAACAATAGCACGGCCAAGAATTCTCCTGATAGACATGCCGGTAATGCAGGGTTGTAGCCGGAGGTGTGTTTTGGTGCCAGAACCCCCCCCCCCCCCTAAGTTTTCTTTCCCCCCTTCTTTCGGCGCTTTTTTTCTTCCACGCTATTACATCTGCATCTACATATTATATCTACATCTACATATTAGAATCTAGAGAGCTGCATCTATATATTAAAAGGAAAAGCCAAAAATCGGATAATAAAATGAAAAAGACATTATTTGAGTGCAGGATATCATTCCTTTTAATTATTTTTTTGCAGGTGGCGTGTTGAAAAATATTTTTGGTTATGCCTCTGCTGGACTGTCATCAGCACCCTGATCCTAACCCAAAAAGGCGATATGGCAAGTGCTGCACTGAATATTGACAAGGAAGGAATAAAACCGGGGGCGATGGGGTATAACGGTCAGCATTTTTGCATGCCCATATGGGTGGCTTGCTTTTTTTGTCGGCAGAAAACGTTTTGGAATTTCATCCTTTCGACGTCGGCCGGCTGCCGACTTATAAGCTAATATTCTGCCCACCAAGCTATGCCAGAGGTCATTCCTGCGTAGCCTTCCGAAAAAGAAGTAATTAGGTGCGAATGAGGCAAGTGAAAAACTGAGCAGGATTTCGAAACTTGCGACCTGTCGGTTTCTCACCGCATTCAGCGCACACATCGAACACTAACTTCACAGCCTTGTTTGTGTGGAAGTTACTTCCTTGACCGAAAACGCCCTTAGGAGGTGTTCTCAAGAGCTGATCTTGCCCTTCTCCCCGAAGCACACCATTCTCGTCAAGACAAGATAAGCCTGGTACAACAAAGTGGGTCGTGGGTGCAACAAGGTAAAAGCAGCCCAACACGATCATTATTACAAACTGTCATCCTCAAGGGTCGTGCACTGACCTTGTTCTTTATCGTCGCGGGGCTTTCGAATGTCAGTGCTCGTTCAGCAGAGGTGTTGAACGTGAACATATAATTCTCGCTTCTTTCAACTTTGTCGAAGAAATCGGTGTTTGGTTTACATAACTGTAACAGATGTAAGAGGAAACTGTTAGATAAGCAGGCCCCAGTCTCCATCAGTGCTCTCCATAATTCAACGAATTCCTTGGACCGCGTTAGACTAGGTAGGCGAATGAATGCTGTTGCTCTCGTTTTTAAAACAATTAACAAAGTAGACCCGCCGCGGTGGCTTAGTGGCTAAGGAGTTGTGCTGCTGAGCACAAGAATGCGGATTCGATTCCCGGCCGCGGCGGCTGCTTTTCTGGTGCATGCGAAAAGCAAAACCACCCGTGTGTACGAGATTTGGGCGCGCGTTAAAGATTCCCGGGTGGCCAAAATTATTCCGAAGCCCTCCACTACGGCGCGCCTCATCGCCTCCGTTGCGTCGGCGCGTTAAACCCCACAATTATAAATTAACTAAGTATAAGATGGGGACAAATTGCGGGACCACGTGTTTACGGGACACGATTTTTAAATTCGAGGTCGATTTCTCTTCTGCCTGGCGGCTGAGCTCCTGCTATGGGTATGTTGATGATGCCACAAGGTGTGATGTTTTGCCTAGAAAGTCAGTGTTGGTGTAAAGATTGACACATAGCTTAATTAAATATCCTGCAGATACGCCTCACATCGCTGAGAATGATCGAGCTCTGATGTTTACAATGGTACGAAAGCGGAAGTCTCGTAACCAATAAAGGTCCTCACTACGTGACTAGTATAAACCTTTAGGAAAGTTCAACGCCTCTTTCAGGCCTTCAGCGATGGCCAGCGAAGTTGCAGAGTTTTGCCACTGTTAGCTCGAAAATATGTGGCTAGAGCATTTTCCGTTCTCTGTAAATACGTGTGCCTGAAAAAAACAACCATAGGCACATGGAGATACATATCCGTCTGTGTTAAAAAGCAGAGGTTTTTCACCATGTGGAAAGGGAAGTCCAAAGAAGTCGCCGCTCTGGCTGGATTTGCTACGCTAAGGTTTTGCTATAACTGCTTATTTTATATGTTGAATCATGAGGTCGTAGACTAAGGACACGCAGTTTGTGGGTAGAAAGAATTATGTTTAATTGCAGCATGACAACGCCTATGATGGCTCAGGTTCTAGTGCGCTGCACAGGTGCCTCCAAGGAGCGGGGGCAGTGCGCAATGTCCGGGGAGGGAGAAAGCCACGTGACTCCTAAAGGAAGTGGCGTTCGAGAGCACTATCAATTGTAGCTGTAACCATACTCCCTGCGTAGATGGCCATGGTTCACTATGCAACACACACTGTAGGAAAGCCAGCTTACAAACCCAAAGCTTACACCAGTCCTCTTAAAGTGAGCTACACCTCTGAACATAGCCGGATTGCTCAGAAGACGTTTTTCCAAAGGAAATATAAGCCATCCCTAAAATATTGCGGTTATAGGACATTTTTACTATTTTAGTATTTTCCCTGTGCGCTGAAAATTGTTCGTCTATGCTTCGTCTGTCGCCGGGAACGATCTGATGGACATTATCCAGAGACAACTTCGCTGTGAAAAAACTTGATGGTTTTCGTGTCACTATTTTCATCCGGCGTTCCAGCCCTCTTGCAGCTCACCTCGTATGGAGCCACGTAGTAATTTCCGTCAAAGTTCTCGCAAGGGTTGAAAAGCTTGTAGTCTTCGGGTTTGTCGCCTTTAGGCTTGTACATGTGACCGCTAACCGTAAACGAGACAGCCAGGCCAATGTTGAAGCCAGCCTTGGCCACCTCCGAAAGCAGCTGGCAGCTCGAGGTCTTCATGCAAGGATTGTAAATAAAATCGATTCAGCCATCTGCGCAGTCGAGTGTGAACCCAATATTGTCACTCCATAGCAAATGTGCGGCACGCCGAAAAATAGGGAAACGACCCGGATGATATGTGGATTTCAAACATGAGATAGAACTTACGACGAACCACGGGCATTTCAATACCTCCCTCGCGCGTTTTATACAAAATGCTGCTATTTTTTTTTTGTTAAAGTCTGATTGTTGATGCTGTTTTTGCCGAACATCTCCCATTATAAACGGGGAACATCTTCCATTATAAAATTATCCACGAATCGTTTCACATTGGGTTTGTAGTTGGAATTCGTCAATTTTGTCTAGCTTGCATGCGAGGGATCTGAAGACAGCCAAACGAATCAAGATGAAGCTCTAGGGTAGTCCAGCCCCTTTTTTCATTCGATATTACTTCGTTAGCACTAGTGCAAAAACCCTATTGAATTTCCGGAAATATAAAAATACATAAGGTGTTTTATTTGAGCGCAATTAAACTTTTCGTTAGAGCAACCTGTTGGATTTACACTTTTTTCCAAGTACCACCACCATCAATATTTAAAAACGGAATGTTTGCGCCAAGTCGGCCTTTTGCAAATGTCAATAAAAAAATCGTAGCTTGACTTAAAGCCGAAGAGGACAGCCACCACCACGAACCCGTTAAGATAGTGGCTTGGCTCTGCACATGCACAGCGAATAGCTACGACATTTGCCCGGGTGTACAAAGTAGAATGCAAGACTGCTGAACTGGCCACGATAATGGCAAGTACCGTTAAAAGACTTCAACGTGACCTTGAACGTTGCAAAACAACCTGTTTGTACAAAATCTGCCAGTCAGAGAAACCTAAGTTGCTCGTGATAACATCACAATAATAAAAAGCATTCTGCCAAAGGGCTCTTTCCTTTTTCTAGGCAAACATGCTTTGTATTGGTTGCTAATATAAAAAAATTATTGTAATCGTTCCTGTTTTAGAGCTATAATTTACAAAAGCTTTTTTTTGTCATTTTCAGTATATCAGTAATATTTAATAATAACAAGCCACCGCGGTGTCTCAGTGGTTAAGGCACTGCGCTGGTGAGCCCAAGGGCGCGTGTTTGATTCCCGGCCGCGGTTGCCGCTTTTCAGATGGCGGCGAAAAGCAGAAACGCGTGTGTTCGAGATTTCGGCGAACGTTAAAGATACCCAGGTGATCAAAATTAATTCGGAGCCCTCCAGTACGGCGCGCCTCATCGCCTGTGAAACGTCGCCACGTTAGCCTCACAACCAACCAATATTATTTGATCACTATGTAGTAGCGAGTGATGCGATAGGGGTGTTTAGGCATCCCTTAGTCAACAGATTACGTGAAATTTGAGCCACTGAACCGAAGAGCGCAGCACTCCGGGAGAAATAAAACTCCAACTCTCGCACGCTTGATTCTCTTTTAACCTTGAATACTGCAGTCATTTACACCAAAACTACCCTTTCTCTTCAATTCGTCTACTACGAATTAAACAAAACATCAGGACCCGCTTCCAATCAGCAGCGCCAAGTTCGGCCATTCATTTCTCACCAGACTGAGTCCAGAGCTAACTTCTCCATTCGGGACCGAGAGCCACGTCGGTGGAACGATGCGGCAGTCCCCAAGTGCCCTGTCCTCGTGCGAGACGTGGGTGATGGAGATGAACAGGGAAGGCACGAAGACCCGCCTGCGAGGGCGAGGAGACGGTGAGAAGAATAAATATCTGTGACAGATCACCCATGAACGAGATAAGCAGGGAGTAAAATTTCTTCAACTACCGGTCCCATTCGCTTTACCCATTCGCAGCACAGAAAAAATTACAATTACACACACGTTTCTCCTACGAGCCAGTAAACATTTTAATCCGAACAAAAGGCTTAAGTATGCCTCCCGGTAGGGGCATGTCATTAGAATTATTATCCCGGGTTTGCGTTTTTCCGTCTAATATTTGTATAGACTTTTCTTAGAAAAGTGATCAGCTCAGCACACGTACTCCCAAATTCTAGCCCCACCTAACGCTGCTATTTGTAGGGATGCCCCGGCATTTCGTGGGCATGGCTAAAGTATGCACTGTAGGATCCAATACACGCAATTGCCTTCGTGCTGCAAGCATGAAAAGACGGGATACAGTTCGCCCTCTCTAAATGCCAACACTTCTTTCTCAAAATTAGTGTTCTCAGTGTCACGTGGACGGATGATGAGCTTGTCTTGACTAGCTCAAAGGGATGGACGCATGAAAGCCGTTCATATGTTTAACGCAGCACCCATTTAAGGCACACTTATAAAAACCCTAAAGCAAACCACCCAAAAAATTGCACACAACATATAAACACTAAAACCCCTAACTAAAAATCTCAAAATACAATTCAAATCAAAACCCAGAAGTCTTTACAACAAAGTTCTACACAATTATTCCAAATGTGCTCATTACATCAAGTCCCAGTTCATTCCATTCGCAAAAAAAAAAAAAAAACCCTAGTTGTGTCCTACGACTGCGTCCCCAGTGGACTGGCCTACTCCGGTGGTCGGCGCTGACGTGTCGCACCCGTTGCGTGGCCGCGACTCGGTGGTAGCCGTGCTCGTGTCGCTTCTGTGCCGGCATTCGATGCGCGTGGTCGTTCGTTGGACGGCGTGGCTCCGCGCGTCCCAACGTGTTTCCTCGGTGGCTGCTTCCTGGTAGCCGCTGCCGCTGGAGCTCCCATATAGGTATCAACACGAACGTAGCCCGTCGGGGCCGTCGTAACGAAGGTCAACGAAGCGTGGACGTTGGCCGCAGGTGCCCGACCGCAGCCGCTGGGGGGCCACGAACACACAGCTTCGTGGTGCGCCTAGGATGCCGCAGCCGATGCGAAGTCGGCCCCCTCCCGCCCAAGGCTCGGATGGCATTGTCGATGGCCTGGCCGCGTCCCGCTGGCTCGTTCTATGAAGCTCACGTGCTCCTGCTGCCTCCCAGTTTCTTGCTTCCTTCCTTCTCTTTGTGCGCCCTGCTTTTAACCCCTCTGGGCTTGATCGCGGCACACTCTGATTGGCTTGTCCCCTTTAACGTGCCCATATTTGTTCATCACGCCACTTGCCTCCTGCGCGGCGACCCTGATTGGCTGACCAGTGCCCTGCCATATTTGACCATTATGCCTCGGTGTTTCGGCGCGGCGTTCTTGGTGCGTTCCTGGCGCGCACTTCAAATTTCAGTTTCTTTGTTCCTCTTTGCTTCTCCGGTGGTTTTGATGCATTCCCCTCCGGGGGTCCCCCTGACACATGACAATCAGAAGCTGAGTGCCGCCTGTTCTTAGCACGTGCCGTCACGTGCACCTGTCACGTGATATGAGGTCAGCGCCGCACGCACAAAGTTCCCTTTCTCCGGAGCAGGCAACGTACTAATTCGGGCACAGTGGTAACGCACTCGGTTTCTATTGTGGAGGGCTGGGTGCGAGTCCGATACGCACGCCAATGTAACAAAGTTTCAACCAAATGGGCTTACTACAATGCTTGCGTTCACGGCGGCGGTAACTGCACCGGGCATTTACACCGCCGGTTTTCTTCATACATGACGCACCTAATGTTTTCTGAATATGATCCGAAATCAAAGTACACGAGACTAAATCCACAAGTAAAAAATCATCCCCGATACCGGCATATTCAGGAACAACTAAACCTACTCAACACACTGATAGCCGAAACTGGCATACCATGGGCAAAACCATGCCTACTTTGAAAGTATTGACGGGAACGATGCTAGCGTAAACACCTCCACAAATACCAGAAAATGATGTGTATAGCATAATACATTTCTATTCCTCATGCTAGTAGGTTCTTCCTAGTGTCAAAGATCGAGATAAAAGCTCCAGGAGTCGGACTGGAGGGACAAGATGGCCAACCTGGGGCAGTAGGTGCTCAGCACACGAATGACAAAATGTGTTTGCTGAACTGTCACTGCACCGGGGGAGTGCAGTAACCTTGCGGCGTGCAAGCAGCAACTCCGTGCTGTCGCAGGTATACACACAACCGCAAACTAACGTATACACACATAAGTGGAACGTGCACAGAACCGGTGAGAATGATTTAAAAAAGAACGTTTCGACTATGCTCCAGTATATTCTACGCTGCGGCCACGTGGTCGCCACGTATATCGGCTGTGGCCAACGATGTATTTGCGTTTTGCTGTATATATGGCACTGCACTGATAGATCCACGATGTCCGGCTGTACAGCGGTTTATTTGCGGCCGAAGGGGACAGGATGTACTCGTCGCCTGAAATTCTCCCTGGTGACGAAGTTTCATATCATCGGGGTATATCATTTGGGGCATTGCTACAGGGCGAAATCTCACGCTTGGATGCTTACTTCATTTGGTCTAGCAGTACTTGGAGCATGGACGCGTTGTTGATGGCAGCACCAAGAACAGTGTAGATATCCTTAGATTCCAACTGCGATACCGTCGTGAACGCCGTCTGAAAGAAAAGATTGTTGAGGCATTTTACTTTGCAAAAGCACATAACCACGGAAGGTTGTCACCGCAAGGCAAAGCTTACACGAAGTTTAAGTGAAAGGAATGATCAAATTCTTTTTCTCTTGAGCGTAGACGGCAGTGGTCCCTAAGAAATACACAGGGCCTGCTCGATTATCAGTCCCGGATCATCTGCGGACTGCCCGAGACGCGATCCGGCGCTCGATTTTTCTATATATTCCTATGCGACTTCCGGTCCGAACGCGGTCCGAACGCAGTCCTCCGACTGCCCGCGGACCGTCCAGCATTGGTAAATGGTAAATCAAGGACGCCCGCAGTCACAACCGTCCTCAGCAGAGTATCCACGATGGAGATGGCTTTCCCGTGGGGCGTTTTTTCACACGTAGAACAAAAATGCACGGAACTCTACCCTTTGTCTATCTCGAACTCAGACTACCGTACTTACCCGATTCTAACGCGCACCTTTTTTCCGCAAAAATAAGCCGAAAAATCGCATGCGCGTTAGAATCGGATACGAAACCGAAACTGCCGAAACAGCTGAAATTTTGTTCCACCCATCGCCATCACCATCTCAAGATGGCGCCAAAGCTTTTAGCAACAATTTTTTGGATCAAGGCGCCTAGGCTTTTCTTTCGGCGTTCACACAAATCGTCAAATTATTCCACTTGCGTGCTTGATAGCAGCAATGGCAGCCGCGGCAACGAAGGTGCGCCGCTTTCGCGTCTTACGAACGGCTCCCACGCGTTCACAGCGAGCGGTTGGCTGAAGCGTATGCCTCTGGAGAAGCTCGCGGGATGAGCATGCGAGGCGTGGGCCACGATCCCATCGAACATGGTTGAACGTTCGTTCAGAAGTGTGGCATCGCGAACGCGCTCGACGGCACCAATGACGAGATGTTGCGGTCAGCGGAAGGCGACAAGAAGCTCTCGGAGAGCGACGAGGAGTGAGATGAGTGGGATTACTTCGGGGAATAAATCGCCCGTTTTTCTCATTCGTTTTGCTTGCTTACAAAGTTCCTTGCGCGTTACAAACGGAGGTGCAAGTGGTTTCGGTTTCTTGCCTAGAAAATCGGGTGCGCGTTAGAATCGGGGGCGCGTTAGAATCAGGTAATTACGGCATTTCATCCTGGTGCATCAGTAGCATCAACGAAAGAAATGCTTACTCGACAAATACAGGGCGTGTTCCGCTCGTGGGCCGAAGTCCCCAGACCGTTACGTAAGAAGGGTGAACATTTCGGCGTGTTGAATAAGAGTGCAGTCACCATGAACATTATAGGCCGCATAAACCATGTTTCAATTTGTTTTAATGCATTACTGTGGTTTTATCGTGTTCTAATTTCGGCCAACGTTTTACTGTGGGCTTTCATGGAGATTTTAGAGAGTACTTTGTTTACCTTCTTTTTCTCCCCCTTCTCCCTTTTTCTCGTTTCTTTACCCTCACACGCTACCTCTGCTGTGTACGGGTGGCTGGAGCATTGTCAAGTTGCGAAAGTGATTGATTGATTGATTGATTGACTGACTGACTCTGATTGATTGATTGATTGATTGATTGATTGATTGATTGATTGATTGATTGATTGATTGATTGATTGATTGATTGATTGATTCATTCATTCATTTACTGACTGACTGATTGATTGGGAAGGGCACAAACCGTCACGTTCATTTTACAACACCTCGCATTCTAAAGGCCCGCGGTGCCTCGGGATTTTTCGTTCGGAAACGTCTGGCCTTCACCACTGCACACACGGTACCAATACCGGCGCTCCCTAAACTTCACTGCGGAAACCGGAGCAGTAAGTTTCTTTTGTACAATGCTGTAGGAGGAACTTGCGCAAAAAAGGAATTCGTGTCCAATTGCAAAATGCGTCCTCTCATTGTAATGCATTTGTCTCCTGTTGCCGAACGTGTCCTGTTATTACCATCGCCATAATCTCCACTTCGCATATTAAGTACGGAGCACTTTAGGTGGCCGGCTTCTCGTAGTAGCTCGTGTCGGTGGCCAAGTCACCCTAGTCAAGCTGCGTCACGCACCCGAACAGAGGTTTCGAAAAGATACCCGCCTACGCTGATTGGAATCGAACCTGTGTCCCTCGCATTGCGAAGCGATGTTTATCCCACCCCCGCGTTACTCGTATGTAATATGATTGGATGACCTTTGCGCTGCGTCGTCGCCACGGATGGTACCGTTACTAGGCCACAAATAGGTTCGCTATAATATAAAATAAAAAAATTACGAAATAATGCTTGTTTACCCTAAAAATACGAAAACTCAATCCAGTGTCTCCTTATATGCCTTCTCAGGGGATGCGGCGTCCTCTCTTGACTACCTACGGTATCAACCCCAGGCTGAAACTGAAACTAGTGAAGAGAGGGTCCCACAGCTCCCTTGGGTAATCATTTCTCAGCCCTTGACAGCTTTCGTGTTGAGTTTAACTGCTTTTATTTTTGTGTTTTGTTAGTGTGGCTCATACCCGCGTTCGCATCCCCAATCAAACAGAAATTACGGGGGATGGTTCTTAGGTACTCACCTAAGTGGTGCTCCCGTTTAAGTGTAGCCCAATTCCTCACGTAGATCCCTGCACATGTCCCTAACACGTGCTCGTACGTCCAAGGTCACAAGCCATTCCGTAAGTCCACCTCTAGTCACTCCACACATTCCGCATTCCCGAGAAGCATACTGATATGTTTCAATGGCCCCTTCTCAGATTCCCCGTTCCCCAGACTCATCCTCAACGGAACGATTGTGCCACCTGAACATCGCCGTCGCTGAAATATTTCATTCCAAGCACTGCACGTCTTACCCTGAGAGCATGGAGAGCCACCTTAAAGCCATGCTCTGTCGCACTTTCCCTGTGGATGTTGATCACCGCCGTATGTCTGAAGCCGTACTGGTGCAGAATCTTTATCTCGGAATCTAGCTTGCCGTCCTCGATCGTGACTCTCAGCTTATCAGTCCTTGGGGAGAAAAATATGCACACGGCTCTTTTGGTTTTTAGAAGAAGTAATTGCGCAGCATGAAAAGTGTGCTAACAGTATCTGAAGGGTCCACGTAGGCATCACGCAACATCGTTCCATGCAAAAGACTGACTCCTTGTAATCACACACGCAACTTTTAACAATACCTGTTGCATTTACGCTTACTTAGAATGAATGAAAAACGTAAACAAGGTGAGAACTTTGCGGACACTTTCTGCAGCTGCAGCTAACGTGTGTTTGTTTCGCCGCTTTTTGATTTTGCCATACGTCACGGTAATAGACAGGTAAGGAGGCAGAAAATAGCAGCTGCAAGCTCCTACGAAGGTTCCTGCAAAAAACCATACTATGTGATTTTTTAATACGCGTCTTACTATAGCCCCAGAGTTTTCTTTTTTATGCCTGTTTCATTTCCTATCCGCCTTCTCCTCTCCTTCACTTGTAACGTTACAAAAACAATTTGTTGTGCTGGATGATGCCGACGCACGCAACCACGATCTAAAAGAGTACTGGGAGATTGCAGTGCCATCTCATCGCTGTTTAAAATTAAAATACAAACTTTTCTCTTTTGCAATTTTGTGGTTACGTATAAGCAAGAGGGCCAAAGCACACCGGAATGAAAACCTGATTGCTAGAGCCACACTACAATCTCCCAGGAAGCTCGACACCCCAAGGCTCGCTCTCGCGTTCCCGAGACTGATTTTAAAATCCCCAGAGATACGAACACATCACGCCACCCCATTTTCTTGGTGAAACACGGCGTGCAGGTGAACTTGGGTTCAAGGGTTCCTACAGTACAAATTTTGACATTGTGGCTTGCATAAAACCAATAGGACGCGCATAGCGGGATTTAAACCGCAGAAGACTTTGCGAAACTTTGTTACACTACTTATTTGTGGCTTATATATATATATATATATATATATATATATATATATATATATATATATATATATATATTGTAAGCACTGTAGTTCTCCGCGGTACAATATTTAGGCCTCTGAGCAGGCGCAGGATGCGGGAAGACTGGCTGTAGCGGGCTTATCTCGGTGTACTGAGCCACGTGCTGTGGAGCGGCGTGTTCGGTAGAGGGCCCGCTTTCCATGAGACGCAGTTCTTCTTTAAACAGGTCACGCAAAGTGGCGCCAGAGGAGAACTGGCGATCACCAGAGAGTCCAGAGGTCTTCTGCGCCTGAAGTTCTTCCCTAATGATACTACGTATCAAAGAGCGCAGCTCCGTGTCGGGTGGAAGGCAGGCTGGTGGGGTATCCTGCTGGATGCGAGCGGACTGCAGCGCATCCAAGCGCTGGCAAATCGTAACTACGTCGCGTACGGTGGTGGGATTCTGAGCGACGAGAGCATTAAAGGCAAATGTGCTAATGCCTTTCAGAAGGTGCCGGACTTTGTCGTTCTCCGACATGTCCTCGTTCGCCTGGCGACAAAGCGCAAGCACATCCTCAATGTAAGACGTGTACGTCTCACCTACATGTTGAACGCGCTGGGAGAGTTTCTTCGTGGCGCTCTCCGATCGGCTCGCCGATGTGCCAAAAATCTTGCGAATCTCCTCCGTAAACATATTCCAATCTCCTAGGCGATGTGCCTTGTTATAAAACCACGTCCTAGCCACTTTGTCAAGGCAGAACGGGACATTATAGAGCTTCATAGAGTCATCCCACCGATTAAACGCACTCACTCTGTCGTAATAGTCGAGCCAATCGTCGACGTCTTCACCGCGAAGGCCAGCGAAGGATCTGGGGTCCCGTTGGCCGCTGGTAACGGTCCACGCAGAAGGCGCAGAAGCCGTTGCAGGGGCGGTGCGAGTCGGGACGTCCTGTTCCATTGGCCCGGTTGGCATTTGAAGGCGTCTTCCTGAACGTAGCTCCAGGGGTGCGCTAGGAGAGCCAGAGGGCGGGATCGAGGTGCACCTCCACCACGTGTAAGAGGCCTTCAAGGAGACGTCGCTCACTGATAGAGCGGAGAAGACAGACGCCGTTTATTTGGCGAACGCGCAGCCAAGCAGCACTAGCCTCAGGGATGATAATGATCATGTACAGGTGACGAAGATGAAGCATTACTGAAAAGGATGACAGGTGATGATGATTACACAGAAGATTGAAATCAGCGAAATATTGTGCCGCGGAGAACTACAGTGCTTACAATATATATATATATATATATATATATATATATATATATATATATATGTTGGGAACTGCGGGGTCGCAGCGCAGCGCCACTGAAAGAGTAGGCAGGCTTTCGGAATCGAACTGCCCGTGCCGTGCTGGCGCACCAAGCACGCGCCGCTCGCTTCTTTATTCTCCTCTTTCATAGCCGGCGGCAAGACGCCGGCTAAGAGCGCCAACTGGAGGGCGCTACAGGGCTCCCCGCCCAGACGGAATGTCGAGGCAGGCGGGCGTTGGCAGGCGGGCGTTGGTTTTGGGGGCGAGCAGTGGAATGTTTAGGCCTGCGATGTCTGCGCGGAGTTCGTTGGGTGGCGGCTCGAGGTAGGCCGGTTTGAGGCGGTCCAACGAGACGACTTCTCCGCGGCCATTCAAGAGGATGGTGGCGGACTTCTGGGTCTTGTTAAGGACACGGTACGGTCCATCGTAGGAGGGGGTAAGAGGCGCCTTTACAGCGTCCCGCCTGAGGAAAACGTGTGTCGAAGACGCCAGGTCGGGATGCACAAAGATGCGGTGGTCAGAAGACCGAGGTGGGACCGGTCGCAGGTGCTGCATGCAGTCCTGCAGGCATTGGAGGTACTCAAGCGGCTGGGGCGAGGAGGCCGTAGGGACGAAAAAATCGCCAGGAAGACGCAGGGGTGCGCCGTAGACAAGTTCAGCAGTTGAACAGCCGAGGTCGCGACGAAGGACGGCACGCAGGCCAAGAAGCACTACAGGAAGGTGATCAACCCAGTGCTCTTTATCCAGGCGCGCAGTGAGAGCACTTTTTAGCTGGCGATGGAGCCGCTTAACAATGCCGTTGGCACAGGGATGGTATGCCGTGGTGCGGCAGTGTTTAGTGCCCAGCAAGCGGCTCAGGGAAGTGAACAGGGTGCATTCAAACTGCCTGCCTCGATCCGTGGTAACAATGCCGGGGCAGCCGAAACGGCAAACCCATGTTGAAACGAAGGCTTTTGCGACCGTTTCTGCCGTGATGTCCGGAATTGGTACGGCTTCGGGCCAACGGGTGAAGCGGTCAATCATTGTGAGAATGTACCGGCAGTCACGGGAGTGAGGAAATGGTCCGACCAAATCAAGATGCACGTGGTCAAAGCGACAGCTAGGTGGCAAAAAAGGCTGCATTGGGGTCTTCTTGTGGCGGATCACCTTGGCTGTCTGACAAGCGAGGCACGAACGGGCCCACTGGCGGACATCAGTGTTGATGCTCGGCCAGACGTACCGCTGTGTGCGTCTGCGCTGCGTGGCTCTGCGCTGCGTGGCTCGGATGCACTGCGTGGATGAGGCGCTGCGTGGCTCGGATGCTGGGGTGGCAGATGTCGTGGAGCGAGTGAAACACAGCACGACGAAAGGCAGCCGGAACGAAGGGTCGAGGCGCCACCGCTGACATGTCACACCACAGTGAGCCAGGCACGAACGGATGAGGCACAAGTTGTAGACGAAGGGAACCCGGCTGGTCCCGCAGTGCTTGCAGCTCATGGTCCTCAATCTGCGCTTGAGCTAGGCGTTCCCAGTCCACAGCAGATGCAGCACTGCCGATTGAGGTAATGCGTGAAAGCGCGTCAGCAGCCTCGTTGTCGGTACCTTTGATGTGCCGAATGTCCGTCGTGAATTCCGAAATATAGGCCAGCTGACGGAGTTCCCGTGCGACGTACTTGGAGGAGTTCGTACGGAAAACGTACGCCAGAGGCTTATGGTCCGTAAGAACGTGAAAGGACTGGCCCACCAAGAAGTGCCGGAAGTGCTGGATGGTGGCGTAAATGGCGAGCAGCTCACGACCAAAAACGCTGTAGCGCGTCTCGGCAGGTTGGAACTTCCGAGAGAAGAAACCCAGCGGGTGCCACTCGGAGTCGATTCTTTGCTGGAGAACAGCGCCGATTGCAACGCTGGATGCATCTACCATGATGCGAGTGGGCACGTCGGTTCTCGGGTGAATGAGAAGCACCGAATCGGCGACGGCTTGTTTAGCAGCGTTGAAAGCGGCTTGAGCTTCGGGAGACCAGGAAATCGGGGATGAGGAGCTCTTGGTTGTGCGAAGAAGCTCAGTCGGTGGATGCAGAAGCTCGGCGCAGTGGGGTATAAAGCGTCGCGAGAAATTCACCAGGCCCAGGAACTCACGAACCTGGCGGAGGCTGGTAGGTTCGGGGAAGTCCTTCACAGCTTGAACGTGAGAGGGTAAAGGACGAATTCCCTGCGCCGAGATGTGATGGCCGAGGAACTCGAGCTCGGACGTCCCGAAGACGCATTTCTGGGCGTTGACAACCAGGCCAAATTGTTGAAGGCGTTCAAAGAGTTCTCGGAGGTGACGCTCGTGATCTTGTGGAGTAGGACTCGCGACTAGGATGTCGTCGATGTACGCAAATACAGCCGGAAGGCCGCGCGTCACCTCGGCAATGAACCTTTGAAATGTTTGGGCTGCGTTGCGTAGCCCAAAGGGCATGCGCACATACTCAAACAAGCCGAAGGGTGTAGTGATGGCCGTCTTCGGGATATCGGCAGGCTCGACGGGGATTTGGTGATACGCTTTGACAAGGTCCACTTTGCTAAAGATTGTGCACCCTTCCAAGTGGCTTGTGAAATCCTGGATGTGGGGTAGGGGATAGCTGTCGTGGACAGTCTGAGCGTTGAGCGCCCGGTAATCGCCGCACGAACGCCAGTCTCCACTTTTCTTAGGAACCATATGCAGTGGAGACGCGTGGTTGCTGGACGATGGGCGGATAATACCGAGTTCCAGCATGTGCTCGAATTCACGTTTAGCAGTCGTCAGACGCTCACCGAAGAGGCGGCGCGGCCGAGCTGTGACTGGTGGACCCCGCGTGACGATGTGGTGGGTAACGCTGTGCTTGGGCGGCTGCTTTAAGTTGCAGGGTCTCGTAACCTCAGGGAAGTCTTCGAGGATTCTTGCGTACGGGCATGAGGGAAGCAGCGTGCGGATGCCAGTTGGAGCGACAGTAGACAGTACGCCCAGGATGGAAAGGCGCGTCTTGCTGTCAATCAGGCGATGGTGACGCATGCTGACGTCTAGGTCAAAGTGGGTGAGGAAATTGGAGCCGAGGATGGGCTGATTGACGTCGGCTACTACGAAGACCCACCGGAAGGCGCGCCGCAAACCAAGGTCGAGGGTGAGGGACCGCAGACCATACGTGGCGATAGAGGTAGAGTTCGCTGCACGAAGAGTAGGTCCAGGTGACTTAGAAGTACGCTCGTCCTTGGTGGCCGGTAATACACTGACCTCAGCACCCGTGTCTACAAGGAAGCACAAACCAGAAATGCGATCCATGACCAGGAAAAGGCGGCCAGGTTGTAAGGCGAGGTCACATGCCGCCATCAGTGATCTCGCGTCGCGTTTCCCGACCAGCTGAATGGGGAAGTGCAGTGACGAGCGCGGTGCTGGAAAGTGCGATGGTACCAGCAGATAGACGAGCTTCGAGGTCTGCGCGATCAAAAACCTCCCGGGGAAGACGAACGACGGCTAGGACGTGGGGAGGAGCCACATCGGCGATCAGAGGACGTCCTAAGCGCTTCAATGGAAGCGGCGAGTTGATCGATCCGAGTCTCTAAGCGGGACACGGCCGATGACTCTGCTGTCGAAGCGAGGATAGCGACTGAGGGAGAAGTCGCGTCGTGAACTCTATCGGCAAGCTCGGCGGCGCGGTCGAGGGTCAAGTCCCCTGCAGCAGCTAAAACGATGCGAGTGGACTGTGGCAAGCGCTGCAGAAAGAGCTCCTTAAAAGTGCACCGTTCGAGCCCACGTTGCTCGCGCCCACGAGCTGTCGCATGGTGTTGAGCAGCTGGGAAGGGCGGCGATCTCCAAGCTCTTCGTGGGTGAGCAGATGCCGGAGGCGCGCGCTCTCGGACACCGTGGTTCGGTCCAGAATACTCTGCTTGAGCCGCTGGTACGGAGCATCGTTCAAAGGTGCACCGATGACGTCTGCCACCTCATCAGCCACCTCAGGAGGCAGGTTGCAAACAAGTGGCGATACCGAGTAGTCTCCTAGGTGACGCGGTGCAGATCGAAGACGGCTTCGACCTGGGCGAACCAAACGCGTGGGTTCTTGCGCACGAAGGTGCGGAGACGGAGCTGTACGACTGCGACGTCCGGCGGCGGCGAGGAAGCGTCAGGCAAAAGAGGGCCCGAGGGTCACCTCCGGGTCACCACTGTTGGGAACCGCGGGGTCGAAGCGCAGTGCTACTTAAAGAGTAACAGCGTGGCAGGCTTTCGGAATCGAACTGCCCGTGCCGTGCTGGCGCACCAAGCACGCGCCGCTCGCAGCTTTATTCTCCTCTTTCATAGCCGGCTTTCTCCAAGAGCTATATATATATATATATATATATATATATATATATATATATATATATATATATATATATATATAGAAATAATAACTGCCAGGCAAGAAAACCTCGGAAAGCAAAGGGAAGGATGTAGTTGGTCAAGATGAAGAATTGGGAAAATAAGAAAGTGGAGGTCGTGGGTTCGGATCCCACCTGGACGGCATTTTTTCTCCACTTTCTTATTTTCCAAATTCTTCATCTTGACCAACTACATCCTCCCCTTTGCTTTCCGATGTTTTCTTGACTGCCAATTCTTATTTCTGTCTTATTTTCAACGAGCCCCTCATTTCCTATTCTGATTCGCACCATGCATAGCGAGGGCCTCTGTTCTGGCAGTCTTGGTGCCATAGGGAGCTTAAGAGGGTTCAACGCTGGTTGACCACTCTCGACATGTCGTAGACGCTCGAGTGACGGCCCGGGGGTTAAAAAGAAGGTCCCCTTTACCCCGAGTAGTCCAAGTGGCGCCGGCTACCACCCCCAAGCGCAGGAAACGAAAACACCTGAGCATAAATACCCCAGAAAGGGGATGCTAAAGTAACCCCGCCGGTAGCGTAGTGGTTATCGCACCAGACCGGTATTCTGGAGGTCGTGGGTTCGGATCCCACCTGGCGGGCATTCTTTCTCCACGTTCTTATTTTCCAAATTCTTTATCTTGACCAACTACATCCTCCCCTTTGCTTTCCGAGGTTTTCTTGACTGCCAATTCTTATTTCTGTCTTTATATATATATATATATATATATATATATATATATATATAGCAGAACAGAGAGATACGGGACGAGGGACTCGGTAAAGATACATATCAAGGTTGCAGTCGTCATTGCCAGTGCTATTCGACTTTTTTCGAAATATTTAATAGGGCCGAATGACGCGTGCTTGTCACGTTTCTTTGATTCATTGATAAAATAAGCGAAAATATAAGTCGAGAAAAAATCCGCCGTTTTTCCAGGAGCGGGACTCGAACCCACATCTCCGCATAACCGGCGCGGTGCGTTCGCCATTACGCTATCCCACAGTGGCTTCTTTCTCGACTTTAAAGCGGGGGTTTATATTTCCAAGAGCTCTGAGGCCGGTAAACTAGCGCCGCCCCTCGACTACCGCGGGAGACGTAGAACGTCTTCTTTCCCAGCGGCCGCCACGTAGAACGTGGTCGGAGGTCGGGGTTAGCAATTGGCATATCCGAACTGCTGGAGCCAGTGCCTCGTAATGCATGTAGTAGAACAGAGAGATACGGGACGAGGGACTCGGTAAAGATACATATCAAGGTTGCAGTCGTCATTGCCAGTGCTATTCGGCTTTTTTCGAAATATTTAATCGGGCCGAATGACGTGTGTTTGTCACGTTTCTTTGATTCATTGATAAAATAAGCGAAAATATAAGTCGAGAAAAAATCCGCCGTTTTTCCGGGAGCGGGACTCGAACCCACATCTCCGCATAACCGGTGCGGTGCGTTCGCCATTACGCTATCCCACAGTGGCTTCTCTCTCGACTTTAAAGCGGGGGTTTATATTTACAAGAGCTCTGAGGCCGGTAAACTAGCGCCGCCCCTCGACTACCGCGGGAGACGTAGAACGTCTTCTTTCCCAGCGGCCGCCACGTAGAACGTGGTCGGAGGTCGGGGTTAGCAATTGGCATATCCGAACTGCTGGAGCCAGTGCCTCGTAATGCATGTAGCAGAACAGAGAGATACGGGACGAGGGACTCGGTAAAGATACATATCAAGGTTGCAGTCGTCATTGCCAGTGCTATTCGGCTTTTTTCGAAATATTTAATAGGGCCGAATGACGTGTGCTTGTCACGTTTCTTTGATTCATTGATAAAATAAGCGAAAATATAAGTCGAGAAAAGGGTTGGAGTCCCGCTCCCGGAAAAACGGCGGATTTTTTCTCGACTTATATTTTCGCTTATTTTATCAATGAATCCAAGAAACGTGACAAGCACACGTCATTCGGCCCTATTAAATATTTCGAAAAAAGCCGAATAGCACTGGCAATGACGACTGCAACCTTGATATGTATCTTTACCGAGTCCCTCGTCCCGTATCTCTCTGTTCTGCTACATGCATTACAAGGCACTGGCTCCAGCAGTTCGGATATGCCAATTGCTAACCCTGACCTCCGACCACGTTCTACGTGGCGGCCGCTGGGAAAGAAGACGTTCTACGTCTCCCGCGGTAGTCGAGGGGCGGCGCTATTTTACCGGCCTCAGAGCTCTTGTAAATATAAACCCCCGCTTTAAAGTCGAGAGAGAAGCCACTGTGGGATAGCATAATGGCGAACGCACCGCACCGGTTATGCGGAGATGTGGGCTCGAGTCCCGCTCCCGGAAAAACGGCGGATTTTTTCTCGAGTTATATTTTCGCTTATTTTATCAATGAATCAAAGAAACGTGACGAGCACACGTCATTCGGCCCTATTAAATATTTCGAAAAAAGCCGAATAGCACTGGCAATGACGACTGCAACCTTGATATGTATCTTTACCGAGTCCCTCGTCCCGTATCTCTCTGTTCTGCTACATGCATTACGAGGCACTGGCTCCAGCAGTTCGGATATGCCAATTGCTAACCCCGACCTCCGACCACGTTCTACGTGGCGGCCGCTGGGAAAGAAGACGTTCTACGTCTCCCGCGGTAGTCGAGGGGCGGCGCTAGTTTACCGGCCTCAGAGCTCTTGTAAATATAAACCCCCGCTATAAAGTTGAGAGAGAAGCCACTGTGGGATAGCGTAATGGCGAACGCACCGCACCGGTTATGCGGAGATGTGGGTTCGAGTCCCGCTCCCGGAAAAACGGCGGATTTTTTCTCGACTTATATTTTCGCTTATTTTATCAATGAATCAAAGAAACGTGACAAGCACACGTCATTCGGCCCTATTAAATATTTCGAAAAAAGCCGAATAGCACTGGCAATGATGACTGCAACCTTGATATATATATATATATATATAGAGAGAGAGAGAAAAATGGGTATAGCTTCTAACAAAACTGTTTATTGGTCGACGTTTGGATCGGATGCCGATCTTTCTCAAGACAACATTTCGTATTTCTGTGCACGTATTTATAAGCTCGTCGTCCAACGACGCCGAAAAAAGAGAGAGGGGGGATTTGGGGAGAGAGGTAGCAACAAACACGCTCTCGGCGAGGTGAGGTGAAGGTTTGCAAAAGAGAGAGAGAGAGAAAAAAAAAGACACGAAAGAAAACGCAAAACACAAACAAACCTTAACATGCAGAAAAGAGAGAGGAGTACACAACTCTTTCAAAAAACATGTCCTCCATCGTTCGTCAGCTTGTAGAACGAGTGACAGGTAGCGCCCGCTTCAGAGGGGGGCCGCTCTGCTTAAGAAACGAAAGCGCAAAGCAGTAACAGGGACGCTCTCACACCATCACTGGGAGGCACAGAATTCTAATGGTCACTGACCTTACGGGAAGAGTTTACAGGAAGCGGTCGCAGCCGCACACATATCTCAGTGACGCCAACCCTACAAAACAAACAGGCAGGCTCGTTAAGAGTGTAGGTACGATCTCCGCACTGTGGCTCAAAGCATGCACGATTCTGCCTACCGGCAGGACGGGCGAGCGCCATTCATCATTCTTAGCTCTATTCTTCTGCCCTGCCCGGGCAGCCGACAGGGTCGTCCCTGACCATGAACCAGGGAGAAGGGGCTTAACTAATCCCCTAACCGCACGCGGGAGTCGCGCGGGTCCTTTGTTGGAGTAAACGGCGGCGGGAGCCTCGATGTTTGTGGCATATGCCGCCTGTGGAAACCCAGTGAAACACCTTGCAGCGTTCTTTGTGGGGCTATCAACAAAAAACCCCAAAAGCATCGTAAAGCACCGCAACCAGCCAAACCCATCGCCAGATCAAACAGCGCACCACCTGAACAACCCCAAGGCCCGGACCCAGGGCTCTCAGCCACAAGCGCATTTCCGTCGGAAAACCTGCAGACGATCGAGCCCAAGCCCGGGAAATCAGAACTCAACCCACGGACTTCAACGAGCCCACAACCTTCTGACCCCCAGCCGAGCGCGAGAGACTGCGAGATTCTGGAATCCAGTCCAGAAAACCAGAAAAGCCCTGCCACCCCCGCCGTCAAAAGGTACGATCTCCGAAAACACTGTGGCTCTGCACGTCGCATTTGCATGAATTGACATCCTGGCCGCGCAAATGTTCCGACCTCCTCTCCCTCAGATGACACGCGTGATCAGCTGCTGACGCCTAATTTTTTTAAGATAAGGAAAACAATTGACAAGCGGGTGCGCCATGATCTACATGTGCGTACACTCAAAATATACCTAAAGGCTGGGATCGCCCCCCGGGGCCTTCTTCTATCATTAACACCATCGATGCATACGTTTAACAAACGTGAAACACAAAATTGGAACGAAACTCTTAAATCCGCATCACTTCAGCTAACTAAAATCGTAGTGGATCATTGTGATAATACACTCGCGTCTCTGAGGGCGGAGGAGCTTCGTGCTAGGAATAATATTGTCCTTTCTGCGCTGGAGGCCAGCGAACTGGAACTGTTCGAGAAAAAGAAGACAGATGAAATAATGAGAATCAAAATTAAAAAATTGTCAAGGGATAAAGTTCCAGACTCAAACGAGTTTTCTGTTCCATACTCAGACGAGTTTTCTCAAATCAATTCAGCTCCGCACCACACAGACATTGGAAATTCCAAAATTACACCCCCAATTCCACCCTGCAAGTCGAAAGAAATGTCAAAAACTCAAAAGAACATAGATGAAAACATAATTAACCTCTCCGGGGTACAGCTTACTATTCATGAGCGGTCGTTAATATCGCGCGGGTTGACATTTTGCCCAAGTACCGGCCGAAAAATGAGTTTAGCTTGCTGAAAGATCTGGACAATTTTTCACGAAATTTACGCCTAGAAGAATATTTTTTCGATAAGCTGGACAAGGAGCGCACTGCCCCAACCTCCGTCAATGTAGGGCGGCAGTGGATGCCGAAATCAGAGCGGGAAAAACACTTGGACTCGTACATTGAGGCCGTTCAAAGAGACGTCCTGCGGGCTTATAACGCTCGCAAACCAGGGGCCCAGAACCTTTCTAAAGAGGAGCGCGAGGCACTTAAGGCACTGGGTGATCGAACAGACATTGTCATAAAACCGGCCGATAAAGGTGGAGGTATTGTAATACTTAGTAAACCAGACTACATTCAAGAAGGCCACCGTCAGTTAAATAACAAATTTTTCTACCAAAAACTTGACGCGGATCCAACTGTTGAACATCGGGAAATAATAACAACAACACTAAATAATCTTGTCAAAATTGGGGAAATAGAGCCACGCCTCTGTAAAGCACTTACAGCAGCACACGCAACGCCAGGAAGGTTTTACATGCTGCCTAAAGTTCATAAAGAAGGGAACCCTGGTAGGCCAATAATTTCGGGAAGAGGCACTCTCACCGAACCAATATCAAGCTACAGAGACTCCCTGATTAAGCAAATACCCGCTACCCATTCGTCGTATCTTCGTGATACTAACCACTTCCTACGGGAAATCGACAACATAAAAATTCCTGATGGCGCCTTCCTTGTAACTCTAGATGTAACTTCTCTGTACACAAATATACCTCACAGAGATGGGATTGAAGCCCTGGTTGAATCCTATAGCATACATCGGGACCATGAGTCGCCAAGCCCACAAGTCATTGAAACTTTGACCAAGCTAGTGCTGGAATTAAATAGCTTTGAATTCCACAATCAGTATTACCTACAAATAAACGGCGCTGCGATGGGTACTCGAATGGCACCCAACTACGCTAATATATTCATGAACGATCTCGAAACAAAATTTCTATCAACCCGTGAAATTAAGCCATTCTTTTACAAACGCTTTCTGGACGATGTATTCCTTATTTGGACCGGTACGGAGGATGACTTAATCGACTTCATCGAGTGTTTCAACAAGGCCCATCCAAGCATCGCATTCACTTATACCTATTCAACCACGGAAATCAATTTCCTTGACGTGCATATAAATACAGACAAAGGAGAACTGATCACTACCGTGTACAAAAAACCTACCGATAGGCAGCAGTATCTGCACTTCGACAGTTGTCATCCGCGCCACTGCAAAACGAGTATCCCATACTCGCAGGCCCACCGATTTAGGAGAATTTGTTCCCGCACCGAGGACTTCGAGGCAAACGCAGAAAACTTGCGCAATGTACTCGCGAAGCAACAATACCCACCACCCATAGTCAACGACGCTATTTGCAAAGCGGTCAACCTTGATCGCCAAGAGTTGCTGCACCATGAAAAGGAACTAAACCAGAAGGGGAGAGGCAACCTAGTTTTGACGTTCGGGGGCAACTCCCCAAACATAAACAAAATCTTGAAAAAGCACTTCAACATGCTTCAACAGAGTGAACGGCTTTCGAAAATCTTCCCCACCCCTCCTAGGGTCGTATACAGGCGCCCCAAAAATATTAAAGATTACTTTGTACACGCCAAAACTGAGAGGGCACCCAAGGGTGGGTGTCGACCATGCGGAAAGGCACGGTGCCGCGTATGTAAACACATGCAGACAACCACGGTGGCAGAAAGCACCAACTCAAATTTCAAGCATCTAATTCACGCGACACTCGACTGCGACTCTTCTAATGTGGTGTACCTCCTGGAGTGCGGTGTTTGTGGCATCCAATACATTGACCAGACGGACACGGCATTCCGCATGCGCTTCAACAACCATCGCGCACATGTTCGTTCACTCCCGGATCTACCCTTATCACGACATATTAACTCCGAAAACCACCCGTTCGACTCCATCAGGGTCACACTTTTACAAAGTGGATTTTCTACTACAAGAGAACGCGAACAACGTGAATCTTACATTATTTACAAATTCAACACAGTAAAGGCAGGAATGAATGTTAGCCCGGGCATTATGTCGTCTATACATGCTGTCAATAATCTGGCTGCAGAATAATCCCCTATCTAAATTGTAAGTTTCTGTGTTGTTTAAACAAGTAAACAAGCTATTCTTGTTTTATTTATTCCCTTCCTGGGGTGTCCTCACAGGCGGCATATGCCACAAACAACATCGAGGCGCCCGCCACCGTTTACTCCAACAAAGGACCCGCGCGACTCCCGCGTGCGGTTAGGGGATTAGTTAAGCCCATTCTCCCTGGTTCATGGTCAGGGACGACCCTGTCGGCTGCCCGGGCAGGGCAGAAGAATAAAGCTAAGAATGATGAATGGCGCTCGCCCGTCCTGCCGGTAGGCAGAATCGTGCATGCTTTGAGCCACAGTGCGGAGATCGTACCTACACTCTTAACGAGCCTGCCTGTTTGTTTTGTAGGGTTGGCGTCACTGAGATATGCGTGCGGCTGCGACCGCTTCCTGTAAACTCTTCCCGTAAGGTCAGTGACCATTAGAATTCTGTGCCTCCCAGTGATGGTGTGAGAGCGTCCCTGTTACTGCTTTGCGCTTTCGTTTCTTAAGCAGAGCAGCCCCCCTCTGAAGCGGGCGCTACCTGTCACTCGTTCTACAAGCTGACGAACGATGGAGGACATGTTTTTTGAAAGAGTTGTGTACTCCTCTCTCTTTTCTGCATGTTTAGGTTTGTTTGTGTTTTGCGTTTTCTTTCGTGTCTTTTTTTTCTCTCTCTCTTTTTTGCAAACCTTCACCTCACCTCGCCGAGAGCGTGTTTGTTGCTACCTCTCTCCCCAAATCCCCCCTCTCTCTTTTTTCGGCGTCGTTGGACGACGAGCTTATAAATACGTGCACAGAAATACGAAATGTTGTCTTGAGAAAGATCGGCATCCGATCGAAACGTCGACCAATAAACAGTTTTGTTAGAAGCTATACCCATTTTTTACTATTTGCTACGGCAACCAAAGACAGCCCTTCTCGCAATCAATATATATATATATATATATATATATATATATATATATATATATATATATAGTAAGGAAATGAGGGGCTCGTTGAGGAAATACAGAAACATAGGTCGGCAGTCTACGACGCCAAAGGAGGCATAGGGGTGTTGTTAGGCTCTATTTTTTTTACTGCGGTTAATGAAGTTAAGATTTTTTTTAATATAAGGAAGGAAGAAAGAAAGAAAAACACGCGCCCAGAGTGGGGACCGAACCCACGCCTTTCGATTAGATCTCGAATGCCTTACCAATTCGGCTATCTGGGCGACTGTGTTCTCCTTCACTTTCTGGGCTATTTATATTTACTAGAAGTGTATCTGACGCTTGAGGGTGGTAGCCAGCGCCACTCTGACTACACGGGGAGAAGGGGAACTTCTTTTCAACCCCCGGGGCGTGACTCAAACGTCTACAGGCTGTCATGAGTGGGTAACTGGCGGGAAGCCCTCTTATGCTACCTAGGCATCAAGGCTGCCAGAACCGAGACCCTCGCTAGGCTTTCGCAGAATAATATAGTAAGGAAATGAGGGGCTCGTTGAGGAAATACAGAAACATAGGTCGGCAGTCTACGACGCCAAAGGAGGCATAGGGGTGTTGTTAGGCTCTATTTTTTTTACTGCGGTTAATGAAGTTAAGATTTTTTTTTAATATAAGGAAGGAAGAAAGAAAAACACGCGCCCAGAGTGGGGACCGAACCCACGCCTTTCGATTAGATCTCGAATGCCTTACCAATTCGGCTATCTGGGCGACTGTGTCGCCCAGATAGCCGAACACAGTCGCCCAGATAGCCCTCATTTCCTTACTATATTATTCTGCGAAAGCCTAGCGAGGGTCTCGGTTCTGGCAGCCTTGATGCCTAGGTAGCATAAGAGGGCTTCCCGCCAGTAACCCGCTCATGACAGGCTGTAGACGCTCGAGTCACGCCCCGGGGGTTGAAAAGAAGGTCCCCTTCTCCCCGTGTAGTCAGAGTGGCGCTGGCTACCACCCTCAAGCGTCAGATACACTTCTAGTAAATATAAATAGCCCAGAAAGTGAAGGAGAACACAGTCGCCCAGATAGCCAAATTGGTAAGGCATTCGACATGTAATCGAAAGGCGTGGGTTCGGTCCCCACTCTGGGCGCGTGTTTTTCTTTCTTTCTTTCTTCTGTATATTAAAAAAAATGTCTACTTCATTAACCGTACTGAAAAAGAAAAGAGCCTAACCACACCCCTATGCCTCCTTTGGCGTTGTAGACTGCTGCCCTATCTTTCTGTATTTCCTCAACGAGCCCCTCATTTCCTTACTATATTATTCTGCGAAAGCCTAGCGAGGGTCTCGGCTCTGGCAGCCTTGATGCCTAGGTAGCATAAGAGGGCTTCCCGCCAGTAACCCGCTCATGACAGGCTGTAGACGCTCGAGTCACGCCCCGGGGGTTGAAAAGAAGGTCCCCTTCTCCCCGTGTAGTCAGAGTGGCGCTGGCTACCACCCTCAAGCGTCAGATACACTTCTAGTAAATATAAATAGCCCAGAAAGTGAAAGAGAACACAGTCGCCCAGATAGCCGAATTGGTAAGGCATTCGACATGTAATCGAAAGGCGTGGGTTCGGTCCCCACTCTGGGCGCGTGTTTTTCTTTCTTTCTTTCTTCTGTATATTAAAAAAAATGTCTACTTCATTAACCGTACTGAAAAAGAAAAGAGCCTAATCACACCCCTATGCCTCCTTTGGCGTTGTAGACTGCTGCCCTATCTTTCTGTATTTCCTCAACGAGCCCCTCATTTCCTTACTATATTATTCTGCGAAAGCCTAGCGAGGGTCTCGGCTCTGGCAGCCTTGATGCCTAGGTAGCATAAGAGGGCTTCCCGCCAGTAACCCGCTCATGACAGGCTGTAGACGCTCGAGTCACGCCCCGGGGGTTGAAAAGAAGGTCCCCTTCTCCCCGTGTAGTCAGAGTGGCGCTGGCTACCACCCTCAAGCGTCAGATACACTTCTAGTAAATATAAATAGCCCAGAAAGTGAAGGAGAACACAGTCGCCCAGATAGCCGAATTGGTAAGGCATTCGACATGTAATCGAAAGGCGTGGGTTCGGTCCCCACTCTGGGCGCGTTTTTCTTTCTTTCTTTCTTCTGTATATTAAAAAAAATGTCTACTTCATTAACCGTACTGAAAAAGAAAAGAGCCTAACCACACCCCTATGCCTCCTTTGGCGTTGTAGACTGCTGCCCTATCTTTCTGTATTTCCTCAACGAGCCCCTCATTTCCTTACTATATATATATATATATATATATATATATATATATATATGTAGTGATAGAAGTCGACTGACATGTTTCCCGTTTTTATATATATATATAGATAAGTATACGTCCCCTTGAACCCGAGCAGTCAGAGTGGTGCTGCTACCACCCCAAGCACAGGAGAAAAATTAACTTGAGATAAATACCAAGGAATGTGACCACTACGCTACCGGCGTAGTGGTCATCGCACCAGAGGCGTATTCTGGAGGTCGTGGGTTCTCATCTCACCCACCAGGCATTTTTTTCTCCGCTTTCTTTCTTTCAAAAAGATATATCTGACCTACCACATTTTCCCCTTTTTGTTTCCTTTTCTTTCTTGACTGCCTACCCTTACTTCATTTCAACGAGCCCCTCATTTCCCATTCTAATTCGCTATATGCATAGCGAGGGTCTTTGTTCTGCAGTCTTGGTGCCATAGGTAGCATAATAGGGTTGAACGCTTTTGGACCACTCCCGACATATCGTAGACGCTCGATTCATGGCCCGGGGATTAAAAAGAAGGTCCCCTACACCCCGAGCAGTCGGAGTGGCGCTGTCTACCACCCCCAAGCACAGAAAAAAATTATCTTGAGACAAATACCCAAGAAAGTGGAGTGGAAAATAGCCCGCTGCTAGCGTAGTGGTCATCGCACCAGACGCGTATTCTGGAGGATCTTGGGCTCGGATCCCACCCGGCGGCCATTTTTTTAAATTCTATCTTTGTTTCAAAAAATATATCTTACCACCACATTTTCCTCTTTGGTTTCCTTTGCTTTCTTGACTGCCTACCCTTATTTTCTGTCTGCATTTCAACAAACCCTAATTATATATATATATATATATATGTATATATATATATATGTATATATATATATATATATATATATATATATATATATATATATATATATATATATATATATATATATATATATATATATATATATATATATATATATATAGCGAATCAGAATAGGAAATGAAGGGCTCGTAGAAATAACACAGAAATAAGGGTTGGCAGTCAGGAAAACCTCGGAAAGCAAAGGGGAGGTTGTGGTAGGTCATGGAAACAGATAAAGAATTTGGAAAGAAAGAAAGAAAGCGAAGAAAAAATGCCCGCCAGGTGGGATCCGAACCCACGACCTCCAGAATACCGGTCTGGTGCGATAACCACTACGCTACCGGCGGGGCGATTTTCTCCCCCGCTTTCTGGGGTATTTATGTCAATGTAATTTTTTCCTGTGCTTGGGGGTGGTAGCCAGCGCCACTCTGACTTCTCGGGGTGAAGGGGACCTTCTTTTTAATCCCCGTGCCGTGACTCGAGTGTCTACGACATGTCGAGAGTGGTCAACCAGCGTTGAACCCTCTTAAGCTCCCTATGGCACCAAGACTGCCAGAACAGAGGCCCTCGCTATGCATGTAGCGAATCAGAATAGGAAATGAGGGGCTCGTAGAAATAACACAGAAATAAGGGTTGGCAGTCAAGAAAACCTCGGAAAGCAAAGGGGAGGTTGTGGTAGGTCATGGAAACAGATAAAGAATTTGGAAAGAAAGAAAGAAAGCGAAGAAAAAATGCCCGCCAGGTGGGATCCGAACCCACGACCTCCAGAATACCGGTCTGGTGCGATAACCACTACGCTACCGGCGGGGCGATTTTCTCCCCCGCTTTCTGGGGTATTTATGTCAATGTAATTTTTTCCTGTGCTTGGGGGTGGTAGCCAGCGCCACTCTGACTTCTCGGGGTGAAGGGGAGGTTTTCTTGACTGCCAACCCTTATTTCTATATATATATATATATATATATATATATATATATATATATATATATGTGTGTGTGTGTGTGTGTGTGTGTGTGTGTGTGTGTGTGTGTGTGTGTGTGTGTGTGATTATCGGTTATCGGTTATCATATTTCTTCAACGATGTAGTACCACTATTTGAACACAATATCGCGTACTAAACTGTAGCAGTGAAACATATTAAAGCAACGCGCTAGAGACGAATGTTTTAATGCTCCAGGAACATCTTCGCCCACATTTATGCATTGGCAAAACAAGGCCTCCGTGCATCCTTGGCAAAAATCTCTGCACACTACCGAAACCTTTCGCAGCAGCGGGTGCAATTATAATGTGATTAATTCCCCGAATGCCGGATGTAAGTTCTAGCCAGTTTAATCGTCCGAATAAAGCATGAAATTCATTGTTACCTCTTTGTACGGCCAATAGCTATTACGCGAAAAAAATGCTTGGAATGCTCTGCCGTGTTTCTTCAGGGCTTTTTTTCTTCCGGCTTGTGCTTCGCTAGAGGTATATTACCCTCAACAGGTAAACTGACTCGTCAACGCTGATGCTGCTTGAGGAAGCTCACTTCCATGTTCTTGAATTCACATCCAGATAAAAAAGACAAGAAGAAAGACACGCAGCGCATGCACGTCTCATGGTATGGTGTCTTCTTGCATGGCGTCCGATCGTTTTTCCGCATTTCATCTCACCAAAAATAGTCTTTTTCACAAACGGGTACGCATGCAACTATTGGGAATGCCGCCACGTTACGACTGTTCAATAGATGCGCAAACATAACATCACGCCTGCCGCCAGGATATCTACGGCACCGATAAATCATTGTATAGTGGGTTTTTGAACACTTTTCCTACACCGAAACAACTACTTCAACCACAAACGTCCTATCATAAACATTATACACGACAACAGTGTACGCTGGCATCTCTTTTGCCTGGATAGTGCAGGAGAGGGGCGTAAATTTTGCGAAGTTCCGTAAATCGCAATACAAATCCTGTCTTACGCAACTCAAATTTTAGGGACCTTCTAGATAATATGGCTCTTGTGAGAAGGTCGTCCGAAACCGCTCTGCAGGCGACTAAATATAGTTGCTCTTTCTCTCTCTCTCTGCGAAGACCTTTGAACGAGAACTTTAAAACCGAGAGGCCCTGAGCACGTGGCCAGGGGAATGAGCGTACCAACTGAAAAACAGAAAAGAGTCCCTGGCAATGTGGTAGATAAATGAAAAAGTACCCCAAGATCAATCGTATTATGTACGAAGCTCGGCCCAGTGCGAACGCCTTGCTCTGGCTTCACACGCCCGAAAGGAGGCGTTTCTCACGTCCCTCGCAACCGAGGCCTAGCATGTACTGCACTCTAACCATCTCCGTGGTCACGTTTGCTGCTTTCGCCGCCCCAGTCGCTGCCCGTCGCGCCTTTTGTTGTGCGCGATTATCGGCCTCTCACCACCGTCATTCCCATTCATTTCTGTATAGCCGGAAAGGCGCTGCACTGTATAATGATTTATACCATTTTTGTCTATAACTACAACCCTTACACCCTATCGAAAACAAAGAAAAATGCCCCTTGAAAGGGGTAATCAACGACAAAACGCCTTTTAAAACGGTATATTCTTGCGTTTTTATTAGGGTATGAGGGTACTGTAAACGACAAAACACCTTTTGGGTGTTTTGTTTTTTGACTAGGGTGTCAGGGTGTTAGTTATAGACAGTGATTTACACCGTTAAGGGTGCAAATCATCTTGCAGTGCACACTCCATTTTACAACCCCTACAAGCGGTGACGGGGGTTACGTGACTCGCCGAGACAGCGTGCCACAGGCGCGTTGGCAGGGGCTTTTGGCGAGCCGCGCTCCAACTTGACGTTTCCCCAGCAACGCCGGGAACGGTACGAAGGCAGCGCCGCCTAAGCCCCGTACTCTCCCATGCTCTCTTCTCTCGCTCTGCTGACGAATCGATATGGCCCCTGTATCGGTCACGCAATAAAGCTTTGCGGTGTTTCATTCCTAATTTTTAATTTACATCTGAGGCCGCCCCTGAATCAGTCGATAAATTTTCCAAACTTCCTGGGCGGAGGGGGACACTGACAACTGTACAACACTGCAATACGCCCTCCTTGTAATGGAGCCACCTTGGTTTTCTACCTGCAGTGTACCTTGGCTACGCGCCACACATCACCAATGACATTTTCTTGCGTTCAAAGGTGCACGTTTCCAGCAGCACCTCCTTGAAGACACTAACAAAACACAGCAATGTCATTCAAGATCAAGATACTCACTCCACAGAGTAGGAGAAACCAAACTGGTGGTGGGGGTAGACTGTTGGCCACTTTAGGAATGTTTGTACGTTGTTTTGGAAGGTTGCTTCCACTTCCTTGTCAATCTTTTTGTGAATAGAATCGAGGAAAATGATGTCGCACAGATTTCCACCGACTAAGAGATTCTCAAGCGAGGGTCCTTCGCCGTTGACTGTGCAAACCATGAAGTCCTTCAGTATAGATGGCGCTGCGATTAAGAACGTATGGTCAATCTCCCCTGTCAACACACTGTAAAAATGATTTATACCCTTTTTGTTCAACTATAAAATCCCTAAGTAATGTTGAACAACAGAAAAGGACATTTCAAATAATCAAATTAACGAGGAAACGTACTTTAAACAGGCTTTCCTGCGTTTATGAGGTTGTAAGGGTGTTACAAACGATAATACCCTCTAAAGGGAGTTTTCCTTTGCTTTTATATTTTGATAGCGTGTAAACGTGCTATTTATGTACAGGAACTTGCACCCTTAAGGGTGTCAATCGTTCTACGTTGCCTTTCTCCGATCCGTCTGTAGCATACAGCCGTTTCTGCATTTCAATAAGGGCGGGCTCACAGCCCACCATCAATCACTGCTCATTTCTAAAGCGTAACTCTATTCCCACATACACACGCCCCCTTTGACGATACAAGGATTTGTCCCCATTGAGGATACGAGTGTAAGTGCACTCCTGGAACATGCGCAAAGATATCGGATGCTCCGGACAGTGGAGCCCGCGATCTCGCGGGGTGTGAGGGTGACTCACTCGTAATGAGGGCCGCCTCCTGCGGCGAACCGTCTCTCAAGTGTAGGCCGTCGATAACCTGTTCGTAGGGACATGCTCAATCCAGCATGCACTGAAGATCCATTGAAGACGGACGTGTTCAGCTGGAGTGGACGGCCGTAATCGCTGATGCGTTTTGCGGATGTGTTTTGCTGTTCTCGAGTACATTTTCACCGCGGACTGTAGTGTATCGCCAATTCAGAGTCAAACGCCTTGACTTTCCACAAGTGACGGCTCCCAGGTCCCGTCATAGCTTTTATGACTGAGCATTTATTTTTGTCTAGATGTAGCGCATGAAGGAACACGTCCAAAGAATACTGGTCCCTGCTGACACATTCAGAGGGGCGAGTGCCTCAGTGACATGACGCAATCTAAGTAGTTAAACGTGACACATTGAATCAATCTAGGTGGCGGTATACCTGCGCAAGCAAGCAACTGTGACCTCAGCGTTGCCTGACCCTACTGCGTTTACAAAGCACTCTATGGCGAGTGTCTCCACAAAATCTGGCCGTGATGAATTCAACCAGAGTCGATTCAACCACCGAAGTGAATGCATAATTTTGTAGCGTGAGCTACACTGACCAAGGTTGAACAGTTTCGCGTGGAGAGCCGTACTGCGCATGCGCGAGGAGCGGTGACATCACACGGCGCACAGAACGTTGCTCGTTGCCCGGCGTCTCTCACACACCCCACGCGCCCAGTGTCTTCGCCGACCTCCGGTCGCACGCGGCGGCCCGGTCCACTTGTTCATGCGAGGGGTGGCAGGGTGTGGAACCGATGGCTCGTGCGTCGCAGCAACACCGGCGTGCGTCTGTGGAGCCAGCTTATCTCTGGGGCGATAGGTGATGCTCCGCCGGAGCCGCTTTATAAATATACGTATCACATAATGCGCATACCGGGTGTAAGCATGATATTCAAGGTAATGATATTCAAGTAAGCATGATATTCAAGCTAATTCTAGACAAGCAGGAAAGCTAAGAATAACCAGCTGAACCCTAGCTCATGCTACGTATATCCTGGCACAGCCGAGTTAGGCCACTGCAAATTTTTTCTACTGACATAGATATTTGTAATCGGTGGGTTCGGAATTGATAATGAAGAACTTGAAAACCCGAAGACATAAAACGCGACACACGACTCATTTATTCTACAGATCAACCGCTGGACGGCCTCCTGGGCTATAAGCTGCGAGCTGCAGCTTGACTAGGCCCAGAATGTTTAATAATATGCCTTGGTCCTTCATATTGCAAAATAAAACGGTGCTATTATCCCTAGAACACTGTCTTTTGAGCATTGCACAAGTGCCTAGCGGAGACGCCAATTTAAAAAATCCCGGGGTATTCCGTTCCGTAGGAACACACAGAATTCCTCGGAGGTATTTCTAACAAGGCCCTGCGGCCTCCGTAGTTCCATAGAAAAATGCTTACATTTCCCCCTGTACAGCCTTCCCACAGAACATTTGTTTATAGCAGGAAAACTTACTTCAGAAGGTCTCGGTGGGCAGCAATTGATCGACATATGGTAGCGTCCTAAATGGTCTATAGATATATATGGTGCATACACAACGGTATATATAACTTCATAGACATCAGACATGTGGTCTAATAGACGCAAAGTGCCCTTCCAGGAATGCACAATAGTCAAGCGGGCATTTAAGTGGCTCACTGAATAGCTCAGCCACTGGAAGCCATGTTGTATCAGTGATAAGTTTCACCCAAGATGGCAAGTTGGGCGAGTTCGTACAGATTCATAATGAAAAAAACAACCAGCGCAAGAGAGACGAGGAAGAGGAAGGCTGCAAACACAGCTCTTCACTCACCACTGAATTTTTTTATGAAAAAGTAAACCATTTGCAGCATTCCTGTACCAACTTCTCTCTTGGGGCTTCGCGCCATTTTATTTTTATGATGGTAATTTTGTTTTTGATTCAGTTAAAAGAGTATAGACAGGACAGAATAAGCGAGCGACATAGGATAATGATCTCTCCAATTCCTCCACAGACAAAAATTTCTGCTCCGTCTACTCCTATTATAGGCCGTAGATACCGGAGTATCCTTAAACTCCAATATCCACAAATTTTACAGCGTGTGTGATTTCAGCTTTGGAATTGCCAAGCAGCGAAGTCTGTGCATTCAGACACGACGGAATTTCGGGCACCAAGCACTGCGAGAACGCGTGTGGATCACAGCCCGTCAAACGCTCTCGGGGTACTCCCATGGGAATACGGAAAAAGTTGACCCCCATTCTACTCTCTGACCGTGGATGACTAAGAAACTTTTTATGCATTACCCTCCCGCGCTTCACATTGATTCAGTGCTCGAGATCCGTCCCAGTGGAGCAATGGTTCTCAAACGGGATCCGCATACCCTAGTGGGTCTGCAAGGGAGTTTCAGAGGTAAACAAAGCCCCCCCCCCCCCCCCCCCCCCCATCCTTTAGTCCTTTTTTGACAAACCTTGCCGGGCACGATAAGAGGTGGCTTCGGTACTGTACGTTTAACTGCTCCGCGTTCCACAAGTTTTACGGTTTTCTTTAAGGGGCGAAGCGCCTTAGGACCTGGGGCTCTCCACGTCTCGTGTCGTCACGGTACTAAAGCATCGTGACGCTGGTTTTCCAACGCCTCGCGCACTTGAATGTTTCATTTCCGTGCCAGAAATGCGCACTTAGAAAGCACACCGGGACACTCGTTTTCCAACGGCTCGTGCTAGAACGCTTCGTGCTTCAAAGACGCGACACTTTTACAGCAAAGCCGTATTATACCTCTAGCAGAACTTGGCACAATCTTCGACTTGGAATCGCAGGAGCCTTATTAACACCAGGAGCATTAGGAGGAAGGAGACGAACCCGAGAAATACATATGCATATTAACTGGGATTAGCTACGGAATCGCTGATTGTATGTAATAAATGTATAAATGTATATTGTTCAAACAAAATCGTTTTCTGTCACTCATTGCACATTAGCAGCGATTTTGGAGTGGAAATGCCGGTGTACTCTGCATGCTTCGCTCCTGCCCAGGTTTCACTTTAGTCGAGATAGCGCGGAATTTTTAGGGGCGAAGCGCCTTAGGAGCTCGCTTTGTCCTTGGCTTGTCCCTTGGCGTCTATGTGCACAGTGTTGCGCATGCGACAGGAGCATTGGAGTGGATTGGATTTCATTGTATTAAATTGAATTGTATCGGATTGGATTGTATATACTGTACACACGCGTTGCCACTCATTTACATGCGCGAGTGCGCAATGCCACGGGTGATTTATGGTAAGAACGATCACCAGTGCTTCGCCCACTCGTCATGATTCACTTCGTGGAGATGCGTGAATTTTTTTCGCACAACACGCCGTCCATGCAGAAAAACCAAACACACAAAAGGCTCGAAACATTGCTGGCGCTGAGCGGGACAAGGACGAAAAGGTGCACAAACGAGGGAAGGGCCCCACTGGTTTGTGTAATTATTTGTCCTTGTCCCACTCAGCGCCAGCAATGTTTCGAGTCAAGTACCAACTAGACCTATTCCAAGCTCTGTTAAAAGGCTGGACATCGGTTGGTGACTTTGAGCTGCAAGAGTAAACTGCTTGACAATATCATAATCACCACAACCAAAGGCGGAATTCGAAAAAGTATGTGGGCGACTTTACCAAAACTGCAAATTGTTGGATATTTGAACACGAATCAACCTCGTTTATCATGGATTCTACATCACTCATCCTGGGTTCCCCAATCACTTTTTCCACTCTTATAAGGATCCTTGGAATTCCGCTTAATTGAGAAATACTGCAGTAGAGATTGAACTCAACGACGTATCTCCGTTTGCACCAGCTACTGTCGAATTTTCCTCTGTCAGTGGGACCTAAATCAATGCAACACGCACCAAGCCACCCTGAAAACCTTGCAGACGGCCTCTATTCTCCCAAGTAAATTGCAGCGTGGCTGTAGCGGACGTGAAAAGCTATCGAGCAACAGCTGCCGGGGTAAGGCGTGGCTTGAAAATACGTTAGACGGTGATTTACCTTTTTCATCCCACTCTCACCCTCCCTCTGCTCAATACTTGAGGCCTCTTAAGCAGGCCAACGAATGTTATCACAGTTCAAATCCTGTAGCATACTTCTATACCTTGTTCTATGTCATACTTCAACAGCTTGTATGCTATACTTCTAGAGCCAAATTCTATAGCGTTCAGGGCTGCTACGGCCTGCCGACATCGAATAACTGCAGGGCAGGGCTAACACTCCGGATTAACCTTAGGTTATTTGCTGTTTACAAAAACTGCGCACCAAAACTTGATCGAAGTAGCTATATCTAATTACAAAGAACCATGAAGTCCATGAATCCTTCCTAAGCAACAAATGAAATCCGAACGACACACACGATCCAGCCCATGAGAACTCGGTAACTTTAATACTTCGATGTCAGATTGTGGCATGGTGACAAAAGAAATAAAGAGGTAGAAAAAACGTTCGAATTCAACCACCTCCAAGTGAAGGGTCCATACAATTGTTGCCGTATGGCTGGAAGGTTGACAATTTTTTCCAAGGAAAATATTTTGTTCCCTATGCCTTGAACTTGTCTGTCGCCTTTAAATTTACACCGTCGGGACAGAGTCCATTATCTGACCGTCCGCTGCCTTACCAAATTTCAATACACTTCTTCTTTATGATCAGCATTCCTTGCCGAGTACCCCCCCCCCCCCCCCTTTCAAAGAGGTACGTGTAACGTCTTGCATTTGCACAACAATGGACTATCGGTGGTAGTGACATGCTTAATCGTTACATAGCGTTAACGGAAATAATTGGTCAAACAGAATTTCGAAAAACCAAAAACCCAGAAAAATAAAAATGTTTAATAAATTAAAACGACAAAACCAAAAACATTCACTTGATACATCTCGCCGCAAAAGCAAACACTAAAATATAGAAGCCTGGAAAAAATATTTAACGACTATTGAAAAATAAAAACGGGCCAACCGTGCATTTTCACAAAAATGCATTACTGGCGGTAGTAAAAACTTCTATCGGTATAATGACAAGGATGAAGATAATTGATAGAATGGAATTTTCAAAAACCAAGAATGTGGGAAAAAAAATTTAAATTTTACAAAAATAAAATAACAAAACCAAATAATCGGCCGCGTGCGTGTCTGGTCACTTCCCCGCAACTGTCGCCGAAATACGATAGTCTTTTGCCGTCCATGCCGCGTAAAATCCACTGTTTTGTTACCCCACCCATCTGTGGCGGCCTTCCCTGCCGTTTCGCTCTTCACACGATAAGCCCGGAGATTTTCTAAAGTCATTAAAAATTCTCGCATTCCACTGCTCGCGCCATCCAGTGAAACCTTCCGTTACTGTTGAACTTGGAATGCCGCTACGAGGCATAGGCTTTGTAGGATATGTTTGTATTTTTGACTCCAAAAATATTTCCAGGCGCGCTTTTTATTTGCTGTCGGAAAAATCAAGAAACCATTTATTTTTAATCAAAAGAGCAGTGCAGATAAAACCTATGTATCGATATCTGGCAGCAAATATTACTGGTGTTTTCTTTTTTTCTGAGCAATGTTGGCAGGTATGACATCTGTTCCGAGGTATACTGCTTCGGAATAAATAAACCTTGTGGTTGAAGTATTAACTTCAGACGGCTGTACCGAGCAGCAGACCGACATACATACATACATACAGACCAAAATTTTCGGGTTAAGGTATCCCAAGAAAGGCTGTCGTTTTTAAAATATGCGTCTTACACATCTCTTCTACTAAACGGGGGCTAAAATATTAAATCTCAGAAAGGAACGCTGAAAACACGATTGAAAAAAAAGCGATAATGGGCAAACTGGGTCATGCACGCCACTTGCACAAAAAGGCATAATTGGCATAAGTAGCACATTAATTTTTACAGCGTAAATTGAGAAAATTCATGCAAGAAATTTGTGAGAACCAAAAAATACAAACGAAAGCAAAACTAACGATCTTAGAAATATAAAATAACTACATTAACAATATTTATCTCATAGATCTCTTCCAAAAAACGAAGCCTAAAATTAAAAAGCCCGGGAAACAACTTCGTAAATGCGTGTAAAAATGGCGAAGACAAGGCAATGTTCTGACGCCTTGCATTTGCACAAGAAGGCATAATTGTGGCAAGTCATGCATTTATTCCTTATAATGGTGTAAACAGAAAAAAAATTGGTCGAACTGGTGGAACAGCAGCTTGAAGCACAACGGTCATCCGAACAATGCCACAGCGGAGCCTCGCGTCAATTTATGCTCGTCCCCCGTACACGAAGGCCAACTGTCGAGACGCCAACTGTCGGCGCTCATTGCGTCGTGATCCGCTACTACGCTTCGCCTCTTCTAGATGGCAGCACCATCCTAATGAGTCATAGGGAAGGACAGAAGGCGCGTTCGTAAAGCTGCTCACGTTCCTGCTCATAGCGCAGTCGCAAGAGCGCCACGTACCTCCCGGTGCGGCAAGACAGCTCGAGAGGGCATGAACAAGAATAGGGGCACCACAGCGCCAATGGCACTTTTTTCTGTCTACGTCACTTCCGTGACAGATATGACGTGAGTGAGATCTTGGTGTAACCGGGCATAAAATACTTTCGTGTTAAAAGAATAAAGCATAATTCGCCTTTATTACTGCTGCTCTAGGTAACATAGTGTCGATATACAGTTTAATTCGCCGCTACCCTTGACTTCTAATCAGCTTGTTTTCTTTTAACCACTGAGCTGCTTTAGTGGCGGTTTTGACGACAGCCTCAGCTGGTATCGCGTCCCGCTGCCTGTGGAGCAGGTTTCTCAGCCGCGCAAGAACCGGTTCCCAATATAGAAAAAAAAAATGGCCACGTATCTGCTCCTTTCATTGCAAATGTCGCTGAAAGACGATAGCCGACTGGCACCCGGGGCAAGTAAAGGCCCCCTTCTCTTCCGTGCTCACGTCGCATGCTGTTCCTGCCCCGTATCGTTCCTCCCAAGATAACACGCTAGAGGTTTGCTCAAGTCAATTTAAATTTACCGCGTTCCACTGCTACAGGCGGGGTTCCTCGATGCCAGCGCTGCAGTACGGCGGATACGCGCCTGAATTGAGGTGTCCTACTTGAACGTTTATAGAACCACGTTGCGCTACTCCACGAGCGTTCCAAGTGGAACGTGGATCCCATATAGGGTAAACTTTCGTTGTCATTTCCGTTTTATTTCTTAAATGCCGCCAGGAGGTAGTGCTGGCAACAGCAAGCGGCGGTTTTTCGGAAGTTGATGTAGTATTTAATTCGCTGTCGAAAAACCAAGCATTTATGAATTTTTAATAAAGAAACACTGAAAACATCACTTATGTACTGATTTGCTGCCTTACATTTCCGTAATGTCTTGTTCTTCAACAATGTTGACAAGTATGAACACTGACACCGGACTTAAACGTTTAGATTTGGCTGTGAGCATATAAGCCTATAGTGTCTTCTGTTTCACTTTGGCCCGTTGGCTGAATCAAGTCACAGACAGACAGACATACCGTCAGACCAAAATTTCTGCCCTTAAGTAGACCTAGAAAGTCTTTAAAAGGTGTGCAAAAAAATTCCATAATTTTCACATTTAAGACGGCTTTTATTGCCCTGGAAAATGGCTTCCCTGTAATGCAATATTGTTTAGAGGTGAAGCCCACTGTAAAGAGGTCGTTGTAACCTTGATCTTTGAAAGGTAGCTTTTCTACGTCGTCTGTTGCACAGTGAAGCGTGCATATCTATGGAGACAATAAGATTACAGAAAACGGCTCTTAATCTCGCGCTAGACTGCTCTACCGCTACGGAGAGTTTCATTTACTTGTGATACTCAATTGACAGTGAAGTTGTAAACGTTATAGAATTACTGTCTGCTGTCAATACAGGGACTTCTAAGGACGGAGTATGATTGCAAAAGACGCTTGTGACTATTGATTTACCGGAACTATCTGGAAAAAAATCATGTGGCAATTAGCCGCTAAGACGACTGATACATTACGCTAAAGAAAAAAGCCGAAGCCACGGAGCTTCGTGGTCGCTACTATTGTAGCCGACCAGTCCGACTGCAGATAATACAAATGGGAGGGAAGTTCAACGAAAACCTGCTGGGTTTCTTTGTATTCATATCCCATGAATCAGTCTGTGACCCCCTGGAAAGCATAATTGGGGAAGCATATATTCTTGAAGGAACTATACAAGAGGAAACTAAATTTATGTCCTATATAACATCTGGACTTTCCCAAAGGAAAGTCACAGTGCATCGATAATGCGTATCTGATTTGCCTAATGCTCTAAGCGTTCATGTCTCAATCCCTTCAGAGACAATTTTTGTTCACCTAAAAGTTTTGGTCCTCAGAAGCATAGAAACGAAAAGTTGAGCTGATAGTGATGCACTTGCTAGTTTACAGGCATGACAACTGTTAAGGTACGCATGCCATTAAAATTTTCTGTTTTTTTAAAAGCTAGGATACCCTGAGCCTACAGAACAAAAATATGGCGGGCAGTGCGAGTATTTATATATTTATGAACGTTTCGACAAAATATAATTGCAATTTTCTGACCCGCCCCTTCGTCACACCTTGTGGCCACTAGAGATTCTTCCTTTCCTATCCCCTAGCTCCATAAAAACTCATCAATGGTGATGTTTAACGCAAGAGGCATCCTTGAAGAACTCTTGCCCAGAAAACTAGTACTGCTGGTTTTTTTCCCAATGCGTAGAGGATATTTTCTGTGGTGTCATCAAATGATGGTGGACTGGCAGAGCCTTCACCCGCGAGATCTTCCGCAACATAATACCATGAATGATTTGTAAAAAAACTTTCAAGGAATCCTAAACTAGCCTGAGTTACTCTTTTGTTGCTGTTGAACCTCGTTATAACAAACTCTGGTATAGCCAATTGTCGGCTCTAGCGAACTAAATACATACTTTGGTTGGTCACGCTTCATTTCAATGACACTTATTCTTTTTTAACGAAAGTGAAACTCTGAGAGGCACGCGCACTATTGTATATAACAAGAAAATATGTGACCAGTAGGCTGAGAAGCTACTTGGGAAAACTCCTGGCGTCCGAAACTGCAGAAGTACAGAAGGCCGCTTTCTTCAGGGACAGTGGAAAGCTCCACCCATCTCAGTTCTGTGAATAGCCACCAGACAGATCACACCCTTCCTCAAAAAATAGGAACGCAGGCCTGTTTCTTCAGCTGAAATTTGTTCTGTTGGAATTATCCGTTTCATGTCGGGTTCATTGAGCTTGAAATGCCACAAGGAAGAAGGCAAGGGTAACTTGTTTATTATAGGCTCGAAGATTAGAATAATGCGCTTTCGTATCAGGAATTTCTGTGGAGCCCAGATTACCGATTGGTTTGAACCGATTTTAACTCCTCTGTTACAACGAATATCGTATATAACGAACTAAATTTCTGTCCCCATATGCATCGTTATAACGAGGTTCGATTGTATTACTCTTTCTTCTTTTTATTATTTACCTTGTGGTGTGGATGAGTGTAGTTTATAATGAACCTGCTCACTGCTGTAAGAGCCCGTAAGTCGGAAGAGTCTGAAAATCACAAATAAATGTCCCACTTTTACCGCCCCCGATTCTCAATAGGCTGACCTGCCCGCTGATTTCACGCAACGCTGCTACGCGTTCAGTAACGCTACCCTGGTCCTTACAGTTTGGGCATTGAAACCTCCTTCCCGTTGCCTTTCACTGATAGTCAGCTCCTTTCATTTTCGTTTCCATTCTCCTGGGCTTCGTGTTTTCTTTTTTTTTTTTTTTTGGTGGGGGGGGGGGGGGGATGAAGCGTGTTGCCAAGAGAACTCACGCGGCGTCGTCCGTTCGGGCGGGTTGGGCGTCGTCTCTGCGGTCGGTTTCGGCGTTATATGCACCCTTGTGGAAGCATGGTTATGCATGGTTATCGACGCTGTAGGAATCGTCCTCATTCTCTCGGTTGTCATGGCTGTCGCTTGGGCATTGAGCATCGTAGGTGTTACTTCCGAGACCACCCCTTCTGGTTTTCGTGTTGTAGGCTGAGGCATACCACCACGCGACGTAGTTGGATCATCCGAGCCTGAAGGAAATTGAAACACGACAAAGGTTTGCCTTTTAGAGGTTAAACGGCCAGAAAAGCGTCATTTTCAGAGTAGCGAGAAAAGAAAATTTTACAACAAAGGATTTTGCCTTAATTAGAGACTAAATCATGCAAATTTATAGCACACACACAAACACAAGCACGCACGAACACACACGCAAAATGAGATAACCCGATATTTTCCTACACAGAATACACCAAAAATGGCAAAATCACCGCTGTGACTTAATGTGTCCAGTTTGCAGGTATTGCCCTATAATAACGCTATCGCGCGCTGCTCGTCCTCTTCTCTCCCCACTTTGCCTTTTCCTCCTTGCAGATCCCTCTTTTTTAGAAGCATTTCTGCCTCCTTTATGTTCTTTTCCCCCAATCTAGAGTTTTTCTCCGCCTTTCTTTCTGCTAAGAGCAGAGAAGAGCCGCCCCATCGCGGCATCATTCCAAACGCCTGATAGCTCCAACACCTCCGTTACCATCAATCACCGCAACAATACCGCGTTAGCGACACGCTACCCGCATGACATGTAATAAACAAAAAAAATACAAAAAACTGTCACAGTAAAGTTAAAATGAAACCTCTTAAAGCACGTGGCGTCATATATCGGGCATGCGTTGAAACACAACCTCCCGGATTGTGCCCTTGTTATCTCAAACGGCTCGTCGAAAAGACTCCGCCGGGTTACCTGTGTAATCCTCCGGCTAAGCCGCCTCACCGAAGTCTTTCTTAGCAAGACAATGGTCATTGCTGCACCCGCCACACTACATAAATGAACCCGTTCGGACTCTTCGGCCCCACCGTACCGCCTCATTGTCGCCATAATGTTAATCAGTCAAGAAACGCCTAACCTGTCACTGTGCAGCTTTCGCATCTTCCCGTGATTTTTTGCACCATGCACACTCCCTAACTCGTCTCCTGATGTCCCCGATTTACAAAGGTCCTAACTTACCCGCGTTTGCTCAGCAGACGACTGTAGTACCTCCGCGCGAATTTCTTAACAGTGACCGCCATCAGCGCTCCAGGGAAATAAAACTTTCTATTCCTTCAACCGAAATTTTGTGTCACCTTTATGTTGTCTGCTGAAAAGTAACGCTGGTCATCCACCTTCATTGAGGAGAATGTCTTATGGTCTGTTTACCTAGTATTTTGTTTTTAGGCCTGTGCAAAGATGGCATGGCAGGCTGGGCAAGACGTATACGTCGTCTTCTCACCTGTTCCAACGAGGATTAGAATGCCAGCAATGGCGGTCAAGCCGCCAATGACCACGACTGTGGCCAGGATGAGAATGCGTATCTCCCAATTCCACCTGGGGGACCTGCAGTTCGGTGGCACAAAACGTTACCGTGAATGCCCCGTGATTTGCGAAAGTGAACGGGGAGGACCTATGTAAGCGACGCAGTGCAGCATGCCCTGGGTTTAGCCTTTATAACCAAGCGCCCCTCAGAGATACGCCCCCTCTTCCTCACCGTGTGGACGTTGTGTCGACGAAGTAAGGGCTGCGGTGCACTGCTGTGCGGACGCTACCGGTGTGATGCAGCTTAACACAGAAACCTTTGGGTTTCATCCGCTTTTACGGCGAAGCAGTGTACCTCTACCAGCTAAGGAAATTCTTGTATGCGCGTGAGCTGAAAACTCCCAGGCTACTGTTGGCACCACCAGGAATCCAACCCGCCACGGAGAGCAAAACAGAGCGCCAGCTCGTCGTCTATACCGACTCAGCTACGGCCACGCGAGGAAACGGGGAGACGGGTGGTCTGCTCACCGAGGGTAGCTGCGGCCTTCCCACCTGCGCTCATTTAAAGCCCTCGCGTGAAGTGCAAACCGCACAATGTACAGTAACTGCGTTCCCGTGGCTTGGATCAGCGGTGAACTTAACAGTCTATGAGCATGGAGAGGGCGCTTCTTGGCAACGACGCATATAAAAAGAGTTAGGGGGAGTCAGCGAGAGATGACGCCGTAGATGCGCGTGCCGCCCTCTTTCTCACCCTTCGCCAGACGCGCGTCTGTTTTTTTTTTTCTGCTGTAGTTGCTGCATTCCGTTGCCGCCCCCACGACAGTCACGCAACGGCTGCGAGAGTCTCTGGTTTCAGTGTATGTACGGCCACGTGTGTGAGTTCAAGTGATGCCACAGGGGTAATCGTTGTGCGTGTCATTTACAGTTTCGCAGTCCAAGCACCTTCACTGCAAGGAATGGAGCCAAATTTTTTCATTTTTTCTCGTTCTTAACGTCTTTATTGTCTGAGGAAAGTAACCTTCAGTTAAGCTAATATAACAAACGAACAAACCAACTTCAGAAATCATGTATTGCAGTACAGATGACAGGCGTTCCGTGTTTGGGTCTTTCACCAGTTTTTCTTGTTTCTCCTTTTTTCAAGTTTCTAACTTAGCTTTTATCACACGGGAGTGGATAATAAGATATACCTTCGATTTTCTTAGTTGATGTTTAGTGTGTTATGTCGTTATTTTTTGGAGGGTGCAGCTAAAACAAATGGACCTTTGCGATTTCGTTCATTGGTTTAGCTTAAAGTGCATTCTTGGGTAGGTTGGCGCTAAAACGTCCTTGTTTTAACAGCCCAGAAAAGAGGCTGTAAGAAAGCGATGCACCAGTAGTACCCCAACGAAGAGTAGGAAGTAGTGCTTATCGTTCGCGCGTCGAGGTTTATATGCCTTTCAGGGTAATGAACAAAACACAAAAGAAAAAGCGCCACGGCAAACGGGATGCAATAGTTGTATAAATTGGGAAATGCACTTTAGCTTTCAATTCGAGCGATCAAGCCTGAAATTATCGCTCTTCATTGGCGTGTAATATTATGTGCTTCTTAATGCGAGGCTTTATGCGGTTAGAGGTAACTCGAAAGTCTTGTTTGCGAGGAATGCTCTTCCTGCGCGATCCGCTGCTCATGCGCAAAACAATCAAGTTAGACAGGAGTTCGAAGTAAGGAAGAACGATTGGCTGAGTTTGTAGATGACGTAGCAACACTCTTGAATCTACCTGCTCCGGTAATTGGCAACGGCGCATCAGAGGGAGCGAGAAAACACTGGCCACACGTTGCAGCTTCGCTGGGTAAACGGCGCATCCTTTTTAAGTACTTGCTTTCAATTTCTCGTATTTCCAAAATTTCTCTCGCATGTTGTCGTGGTTTGTGGGCAATGTAGTTTCGTCAAATTTCGGTGTGCAACCACAATGAACACCCAAGTGGCTGCAAAATAGTTTTTATGTATTTATAGTGATGCTACTTGAGTCTAATATTTGGGCATCTGCCCATACAGGCCACATATAACTGAAATTTGATAAAAGCACAATGCTGCACAGAAGGCACACAAGATGTCGAGGGAACATTTAAAAGCGAGAGAAATCTCAGTTTCGTATGACATTGAAGACGCCCGTGGAATAAAAAATTTGGCCTGCGGTCAAACAGGGCTGTACCACGGCCTTTTCTTCAAACAATCTAATAGCTTATACAAGACATTAAACATAATCGTTCCATGACCCCCTTTAAACGATACCACGCCCAGCTCGGTAAAAACGCTAACGATCACTAACGACAAATATCTTCACACCATTCACACCATTCGCTTCTCTAGAACGGCAGTGGGATTCGTGTGCGGACATTTAGTGAGAAATGGCGTTAGCGAAGGGGTGAGAATGGGCAGCGAGTGGCTCGAAGTCTCTGCACAGTGAGTCCACTCTCTTGCTCAACGTGTCCTGTTCCTGGTGCACAAATGGCGTACGTTTTCCTTTGCCATCATTTTACGCGAACATACTTCGGGAGACAGCGTCACGGTGCCGCTGATGTCCGTAACGATCATTCTCAAAATAGCAGCAACTTTGAAATTGTAGTCTAACAACGACGGGTGCTCATTGGAAACACCCACAGCACTTAGCAACAGGCAATGCTTACTCGCCACTCGTAGCATCTGAAAGGGCACGGAGAAAGCGTGGTTAGGGTACACGAATAAAAGTGAAACGTATAACCAGAAAGCCATATGACCTACAGGTTCTATTGACTATTGCATACAGTGCCGAAGGCCAACTTCTGCAGACATGGGCTTCCTTAATCAGAAACGTTTTTGTCTGATCTGCGGTAGAGCTAACAAGCCGCTCCGCTGCATCCGTGCTAATCAGTAAATGGTAACCGCTTCGTTGATCTCAGTGCTACCTACAAAAACCCTCCACCATTGTTAAGATTTTCGGCAACCGTAAAATTGCAACGATTTCGATCGTTAGAATGCCCGCCTAACTCGCAAGATTCTGTTGTTGTTTTTAATGGATTGAAGGCACGAGGACGTTCTTTTGCAAAAAGTAGCCGCGTCTCGGATCCGGTGCCGTATGCTTTTAAAACGGGAACGTAACCCTGTGCGTCGTCTGGTAGACAACGGATCCAAGTGCGTGAGGGCTGAGCTGCAATTAGACGTTGTGAAAAAAAAAAACCGCGAAAATAAAATGAAGACAAAAGACAAAAGAAAGTGAACACACTCACGGGAATATGCATCGGGTGTGTTCCCTTCGTCGTATTTTCGGTACTTGGTTCGAAAACGTCAAAATGCTAGAACTGGCCCAGCAAGCCACACTTCTTCTGTAGCAAGTTAGGTTAGGAAAAATCAACAGTGCTTATAGGAAAACATCGCAGGGCTTCCGCCAATGGTGAACTAGCCATCGTTCTTTTCGTCCGCTCAGTCTGGGAAAAGAGGGCCAAAGGGAAGCTTACTATGGCTCTGTTCACGTTTATTGCAAGTAGCACAATTAAAACACCATAGAACTGCAACAAACAGAAAATTAAACCACCTCAATTGGAACCTTCAAATAAGGGTTAAGGTGCATGGACATGTTTGCGGTCGGGGTTCGACGACGCACAACTCTAACAGAGCGAAGCTTAGTCCTTCGTCATACTGGCTGCAACATTTTTGGGCCAGTGTATACAAACTATGACATGACAAAAATCAAGCACTGTCTTGACTCTGAGCAAATGTGCAGTGAAACCTCTGAAAATCTCAATTATTGATCGCAGTACGCAATGCATCCTTAATTGAGAATACCGCTAGTAACAATATTAATATGGTCGTTATGGTACTCCGAAAAAGGTTCAGAAAAGAGTTTGACAATGTTCTTGGCCAATTTAGGAACGCATTCATACACGGACTGTACGACGAAGATTCTTGAATGGGGTCTTGAAGCACGCTAGCACCAAGATGTCCCTTATAAGGGCAAAGGCGCCATATCGACGAAATATAAATAGCGATGTGCCGGTTCGTATACATTCAACCGTTCTTGTGAAAGTAAATTTTACTTCCGTTTTTTATGGATTCCTATGAAAGAAGAATCAACCACCTTTTTTTTTCATGTCCTTCATTTCGAAGCCAGCGGCCAGATGTTTGTAGAGCGACGAGGGGGTTGAGAATGCGTTCGATTATAATCGGTCGCAACTTTTTGCTTCCATGGCAGGCGCATCTGACTGGTAAGTAGCAGCTTGATGTGGTGATCTAAACAAAGTTCTCAGTGTAAATCAATGTGGTAGATTTGTCTTGCTCTCGTTATGTTGTTAGGCATGCTGGAATATGCAAAAAAGTACACTGCTAGGATTCAGCGATGTCACCGTAAGAAACGACATTATACTAATGGACGCATCCCGCCCTTTAGCAGTGTCTTCACCGGCTCTCTCTGTATAATCTATCGGATTAGGCTCATCTGTGCGCTACAAAACGCATTTTCATCACCGTTCAACCACGCTGACATTCGCGTCGTACGGGATCCAAAACACGCCTTCACAATACTGCGGCTCCCACCACTGCCCACGATATGGAAGCGAAGCTGTTAGCTTTTCAGTGATAGTGTGCGTACGAAAACGCACTGAAGAAAAGTAAACTTTCACTGACAATGATAATGATCGTCGGAAGTGTACAGAAATAAAACACATCCCTAGGAAGTTCCACGACAGCTCCATTAGCTCTGCTAAAGGTTGATGTGCAGCAGAGGGCGGAGGTGATGCATGCGTGCGACGCCGTGACACATATGGACGTAACGTCATATTCTGAGCTAAACCTCTACAGCAGTTACGCGTGGATCTACGTGCGAAGAGAATTACGTTGCTCTGCATACTGGAAGGCTGTTACCCACAGGCTGTTAGACCAAACTTTGCATAGTGAGGTTTAGGACGTTGCTAAGCTAAACCTCTACAGCAGTTACGCGTGGATCTACGTGCGAAGAGAATTACGTTGCTCTGCATACTGGAAGGCTGTTACCCACAGGCTGTTAGACCAAACTTTGCATAGTGAGGTTTAGGACGTTGCTGTACACACTGTTGCTGTGCACTGTGCTGTACACACTGTAGCATGTACCGACTAACTCTGTATACCCCAAATCCAAACGTTAGGCCTACCTGGTGCATACACGAGTTTTTGTGGTTACCGCAGAAAGGTGGCTGGTACCTCCAAAGCAGCAAATACTCGCAGTGTCGGATTGGCCAACCAAGGAATTCATCACGAGGAAGCTTCGCGTTCAACCATCGTCGTTGTTAGGCGTAGAGGTGTATGACTTTTGAATACCGAGTCCTTGCCGAGCATGCCCAATCTCCCCCCCCCCCCAGCTGGATCAAACTCTTCCCTAAGTGGGTACACAAAGATCATTACGAACTAAAGATAAATTCGTTGCAGCCTTCCACCAAATTTCTGCCGAATCTCCCACAAGAAAGCTACTAATTGGCGCCGAATCGAGGCTAATACCGACCTCGCATAAGCCTTAGTCTCATCTTACCCACCTAAGACGATCCCCCGATACTCACTGTCTCCACCGTTATAACAAAAGTGTTGGCATGCAATGAACTCCACATTTCACCCCACTTTCCGATCCCTACTTTTAGCAGCGGATGGCTTCAGTGGTCAGCTCGGACAAAGTACCTTAGCTCACACGGGTGACTTAAACATAGACAGCCAGTCGTTGCCAAGGTATCGCAGACTATGGCTGCCTTCCCTAGGACGAGGCCCATCGCATCAACGCATTTGCTATATTCTCTCTTTCACCCTATCCCTCTTTCGGAAAGATTTCTTTTGGGTGATGTAATAGGTCAGCCAGAAAATGGTGAGATTTCGGCTGCGCTTGTTTAGTACATTAAAGTGCTAAATTTCTACGAGACATAGACATACTTACGGTCCTGCTCGTCGGAATCGGAAGGCTCTGGGAAGAAAAAATGAGCCTTTGAATGACGAACATTCTGTTTACGCTGTGAAGAAAATGCGGGTATTCTGTTTACAACTATATAATAAAACTGTGTACATTTGTAGGCATTTTGTTACAACACGGTTATTGATCACGAGAAATACAAGCATAGGTCAGAAACACTACAGCATTCCACGTGGTTTTATTTTTGGATCATGTCTCGTTTTACTTCGCGTGAATGACGTTTATATGTGCGCTTTAGTCCTGGAATAATTTTATATGCAGATTTTTGAAAGGTATTTTTCCCCGGGAGCGACCTACACATAAAAACAACATTAACATATGTCTTGAACATTAATCTGGTTGGAAAGATGTAAAGCACGCTTTAAAGGTAAAATTAAGAGATAGCTTAAATGGTCATGAAACTAGCACATAACAGTGCACTGATGTGAGGTTCAACAAAGTATCGTTGGATTTTCTGACTCCCCTTACCCGCGCCCGAAGAACTACAGAGACAGGAAGTGCTATATTGGACCTCTCGACTAGTTACACATTTTCACTCACCCCAGCCATGTCAATATGCCAAATATTCAAATAGGGGCCAAATGATCTGCGAGCCAAAAGGTGGAATGAATTAACAGGTCCCCACCAAGTGAATGACGAGACGTGATTGCCTGAGGTTGCGATTTATCAACGCCTAGCCGGCACTGCTAGAGCTAGAGAAATGAAATTATGGTGGTACATTCTCTGAGTACAATGTATATGTGCTCGAAAGGGGGAGTGTGCTTAAATATTTAACACTTTTTAAAAGCGTGATTGAGCGCTCTCGTTTAGATAACTAAAATTCAAACCTCTGAGTAGGCTGAAATTCGAAAACCAAGAAAGCAAAAAAAGGTGGGGTAAATAGCTGATGCAATAGCTATAATAAAGGTCCTTCGGCGTAAATTTGAAGACTTCGCACAAAGCGTCGAAGCTTGCAAGTTCATTCCGGCTTGCGCCGCTAATAAAAAAAAAAAACCGATGGGTACTTCGGCATTTTGAAGATTCAATATCGCCCAGTTTTATTACTTTCTTGTTCTTCAGCAAAGTTTGTATTGATCGTGATCATAGAGAACTCGTGGCATCAATTACCCACGGAGCAGGCTGGACGCCAAAAAAATGCATTCGATTGCATTGCACATATCCTTGCGCGGGTAAACCCTTTATATTTCGGTCACATGTGAAAACGAAACGAAGCAAATGAAGCAAATGAAGCAAAACGAAGCAAATGAAGAAACAGAAAAGCACGTGGTCCCCTTCCCAGCAAATAACGATGCTATACTCAATGGCACCAACAGCGGCGGCTTCTGTATATAGCCTGTCTCCTCCCTGCGTGAACAGAAAGAAGCGGGAATAAACGAGCTCGCTAGATACCATCACTACTTGCTATTCTTCAAGACGTTTTTCTTATTTGCTCTTGTTAACTGCGAAAATTTGGTTTGTCTGTCTGTGTGTCCTTTCAAAAATGCTTAACTTTACGCACAAAAACTCCGAACTTAGGATCGCTCTTGCAGCGCCCGGCTGTATTAGATTGGATTGGAAATCCCAGTCGCGGCCGTGTAGGATTGGATTGTAATGGACTGGAAATCGTTTTAGCAGCACTAAGATGATAATCAGCTGATCCTAGACAACCAGGAAATCTAACAATAATTAGCTCAACCTAAGCTCACGGTACATATATCCTGGCATAGCCGAACTAAGCCACTGCTCATATTTTTTGATCTCATGTTTGTTAGTTTTGTAGCGCAAGCTACACTGGCCGAGTTTGAGCAGTTTCCCGTGGACCTTGAAGGGCCGTGCTGCGCAAGCGCGAGGAGCATTGGATTTGATTAGATTTTATTGGATTGGTTTTGACTGGATTTGATTGGATTGGATTGGATTGGATTGAATTGAATTGGATTGGATCGGATTGGATTGGATTGGCGGGAACGCGACTGAGAGACGAGTCGAGACACGTCTCAACGCTATGCCGTGCACCCAAAAACCGGGGCTCCCTTTAATTCCACGCTCGTGGCGTTCGCGGCTGTTGCACACCGGCGGCACGTGGCCTGCACTCACGCTTGCCGCTCAGCACCAGCGCCATCACTTTTGCAGCGCCCGGCTGCGGCGCGCCACAGGATTGTATTGGATTGGAAATCCAAGTCGCGGCCGTATAGGATTGGACTGGATTGGATTGGAAATCGTTTTAGCAGCAGTAAGAGGATAATCAGCTAATCCAAGACAACCAGGAAACCTAAGAATAACCAGCTCAACCTTAGCTCACGCTACATATATCCTGGCATAGCCGAGCCAAGCCGCTGCTCATATTTTTTATCAAGGGGCAATCGAAGCACACTGAGCCGCGCGTTACACCACAGCTCTGGTGTCTGCCATGTGGTGCGCGAACACCGCGCTCCAGGCGAAGTATGCAACCTCGCAAATGATCGGGTAAGAAGGGAAGGGTGACTGTGCTCCAAATTGCATTACTCCCTCTGTTAAAAGAAGAGGGCACTAGCTGTAGAAAAAGAGCGGTCATAATTTAAGCCACGTGGTCTTCCAAATATTTGCTTTAGGGCATACCGATGACAAGTGCCTATAAAAAGCTAGAGATACCTTATAGAACGCCGGCACGCAGTTATAATAAGACGCACGCTTCAGAGCGAAACTAGGCATACATACACGCAGCTGTGTATGTATGTAGGGCAGTTGTGTACCTAGGAAGTACTTCACCTAAAAAAAACACCCGTGGGGCGAGCCCCTTCTTCAGCTATGTCCAGCAAACCCTGCACCAAAATAACGAAACAGAAGATCAGCGGTTGTCCAGTGGTTCGTTCTAAATAATTTGAATTGGCGTTTCCCAGTTGTTGCTTCCCAGAGTGCTCTGCGCGTTAATTTGGTGTTATGCCGAGCGACAAAGTTGTCGCCTTTCAAGTTCCCAGTTCTTGTGTTCTTTATTGCTGTTTTAATTTGGCGCACGAAGAAAATTTGTTTCTTTGTTTGTTGTATGCGCGTTATTTCGCAAAGTTGTCTAAAACTACTCCTCTGTTCCCCTTTTTTATCGATTATGTTTGTCCGCTCCTGCCTAGGGCTTCTTAACTGTAGATAAATAAATAAACACTGCGGGATGCGAGCCCCTCACGATTTCGCGTTTGCCCAAGGATGACGAGTACGGAAGCGGCCTAAATCGCGCTTGGACAAAATGCGAGATTTAGAAAGGGACAACATACAGAGAGCTTTTTTCTTGGTAGCCTGATATTGCAGGTAGCGTTATTTTTTCACTCTGAGGCAACCCCCTTTTTTTTGCCTGCTAAAACGTTAGCTTAATTCATGGCGATGACGGTTTGCCAAATCTAGGCAGCAGTTATCCCGCGGGCGGAAGGGAAAGCGAGGGACCACCGAAGCATTGCTACTTCAAAAAACGAGACCACGCCGATCTACGCACCCATCACTGGAGGGGTAGAGGTCATCTCGGGGAAAGGTTTGAAGGCTGTGACCAGGGCGCGGTGGGCCTTGAAAAAGGGAGACTGGAAGCTCCTGGCTCGTGGTGACGATGGCACTTGTTCCACTCTCTGCTATTGGCTGTCTGGTGGTTCCGAAAAACGTCACATACCCGCGCCAGCGATTGGCCAAGGAGTCGTCCGCTATAAAATAACGTTGGTGTCGCGTCGGCCACAGCCACGAAGGGGTGAAGCAGGAGACGTACGCTCGAGTTGAGAGAGAGAGAATCAACTTTTACTGAGCCCTGAGTAAAGGTTAGTGCACGCAGGCACCAGACGGGGTGGAACCTTCTTCTCAGGTCGCATATGTGTCCAGCAGCTCCTTGCCCCTAGCCGCCAGCGCGAGCTGGGTCGGTAGGTCGGGGCTGGGCAACAATGTCTCCCACCGCTCTTGGTGGTTGGGGTTGGGAAGGGGGGTAGGGATGGTGGCAGGTTCTTGAGCTTAGTGCACTCGCCAAGAATGTGTACTAGAGTGCCTTCGGATCGTCTGCAAAACGGGCATGAAGTGTCATGCTCTGCTGGGAACATCTTGTGCACCTTGCTTGCGTGCGCCGCACAATCGTTTGCTGCCTTCGGCTAAGGTGCGGATGCGGACCGGGAAGCCTGCATCTGCCGCTTCTGTACAATTGGGTGATGTCTTTGTAACTCGTCACGGGGTGCGCTGGCTCTTGCTCGTCCTTGGCCCGGATTGACAGTTCTCGGGCATAGTGGTTCGTTAAGGAGCGCCATGGCACGGCAGACCCAGACTCGCGGGATACGCTCGAGTTGGAGAGTCAAGCCAAAGAGGGAAATTTATTCAGCCACATCACATATATACTCTGGCTGATGTCCCGGTTAGTCCCGTGGTGGTAGAATTACTTGGCATCAAAACAGAAACCGAAACACCCATATACTACTTTCTCTCTCCCTTAGGAAAAGAAAACCGGACCAATAACTAACATTCACATGATCGAAAGAGACAACTGATAGTCCACCCGCAACCCATATGTCCAAAACAAAGGTAATACCATTCACATAGGAATATCCCGGATACTGTGGCGAGAAGTAACAGGAACATGGCGGACATATGCATAGGCAACAAGCACAGCAAGAAAAATGTCAGCGCGGAACCACGCCGCAAAATAGCGACAAATCACAACAGGCACCCTCATTGAGCAAGCCACGGTCGCACGACTCCGCCCAGCAGTCCGGCAAAGCTCCCTCCTCGTCTGAGAGTCATCGTGGCCGATATATGCACAGTCGGGGAGAGGGTGAAGTTTGACACCTTACCTGACACAAAACATATCACGTGAGTAAAGTGGAAGGCGGCCATTTCCCCTCTTCCCCACCCTTGAGAGGAAAAGCACAAAGCCAGGCAGTAATGTCAGGAAATAACTCTGACAATATGTTGATGTTACTTGTTGATGTTACCCTAGTAACATCGGTAGGGCACCTTGTACACCCCCACTCCAAAGAGAAAGAATTGATAGTGTTGCTACTCTAACTGGGCCCACACAAGTTTGGTTAAATGTGAGGAATTGTACGTCCGGGTTCCACTTCAATGGGTCACACGATACACATTTGGGGGCGGACTTCACGGAACCCCAGGGATACCCATTTTGCGGGTGTGACACTGAGATCACTGTGGCCGTACGTGGGCAACCACTCTGGGTAGTAAATTAAAACTGCTGAATGTTCGCGTTTCACAACTTGTGGATCGTGAAAGAAGATGCCTACACATTTTATGACGACCCTATGTTAACATGTGAGGCAATTCAAGATATTGAGTGTGTGCACGAATGTTGTGCCCATGACATATTTCTAAAACAGCACTGAACCGTGAAGTGGACCACAACGCACATATAGTAAGTACATCGAAGTGGATTGCAGTGAATGTCTTCACTTAAAATTTCACCAGGGGTCGATACTTTCAGGGCGTGCCCATTGGCGGATGTGTTCCCGGAACTAGTGCCACGTTGCAAACATCTTGTTCACACTTGAGGAGACTAGACGTAGAGAGGCCGAGTTAATGGCGATGTCTGGTCATTGGAAATGGCAATCATGCGATAACATGAAAGAAGGTATTTGTACATTGTTGTGCTGTCTATGGTTGGCACATCTATGCGAAAATTCGAGATGCTTCCCTAATATTCCACATGAAAAAGTGTCTAACCCAGAGGACACGTGTCCAGGGAAAGGAAGAGAGAGAAAGGAAAAACCAACTTTCACTTTCCCTTGCCCTTTTACTTTGAAGATGTTTTTCCGTGGTGAGTGCCGAAACATTCAGCTGAGGAAGTAGACGGCAAAGGAAACACTGTTGACGAACCACCGGTTACATTCGTTTTGACTGTTTGGAAGTTTTCTTGGAAGTTGGCAGAACGTAGTCCTGAAGGTGTAAAGGAAGTTTCCTAGTCCTGTGTGGACGGTCGGATGTTGTTGACGCACTATGCGATGTTTGCGACAGGTGGCATGACGCCGTTGCTTACCTTGTGGCTGATGGTGACCTTGGTGATGTGGTCGGCTCGTTGATGTCGTAGGTGCTGGAATATTCTGACGACGATTGCAGGCCTTTCTCCTCTAATGTGCTTGAATTATTAAGTGCGAATGCACTTTATAAGCGACCCCAAACCTTCCACCGCCGGCGGCGGCGGCGGCGGCGTCCGCAGTCCTCCTCTCTATATAAAAAAATTGCCCCCACCTCCCCGAAGGGAATCGTGAGGAAGTGCGAATGCATTTCTTGCGCCGAGAGTACACGGCGTAGTAATTCTGACATCGCCTTGAGAGGCGCCCAGCCAGCGAACGGTCTAAACTGGAGCAGAGCGAGCCAGGAGACTAGCGAGAGAGCGCGCGCGAGCCGACCCACGGAGGTCTGGCAGTTTATCGCTGCATATATAGGGGGGCACGCCGCGCCGAGCGCACCGTGCCAGGTGGCTGAGAGAGGAGGCGAGCGCAAGGGGAGAGGGACGCGCGCAGCGGCGCACGGCAGCTGCAGCCGAGCGAGGGGAGAGGAGGTGCGGGTGCGTGACGTCACGGCGCGGGGAGGGAAAGTGACACGCAGCGGCGCACGGCAGCTGCCGGGGAGAGGGGTGGAGTGTGTGACGTCATGGCGTGGGGAAGGGAGAGGGACGCGCGCGCGCACGCCGTCGCGCCGCGAGGAGTGGTGAGGGGCGTGTCGTCACGTGGTGAGTGACGTCACTGCGCCGTTGCTACCGACGCTCCTCTCCGCTCCACGCCGTTGCTAGGGAGAGGAGGACTGCGGACGCCGCCGCCGCCACCGCCGCCGGCGGTGGAAGGTTTGGGGTCGCTTATAAAGTGCATTCGCACTTAAAAAAACAGCATCCGGCGCCAGGTTTCGATCCGAGGACTTTGCGGCCGCAGCGCGACGCTCTACCGACTAAGCCACGGACGCGACGCTGATATCAGTGTTAGTAACGCGCCTTATATCTTTAACGCATTCAAACTACGTCGTCAGCGGCGTGCGTTGGCGACTCAGCGGCGTTATAGCGGCTTGATAACTGCGTGGTGTACACGTGATACTACAAACCCGATGGAAGAGATGGAAGAGAAGGCGGCGAGGCGGTGGGCTGCGGGGGCCGAGCGCAAGCGCCGCAAGCGGGCCGACAACCGTGCATTCGCACTTTCACATTCTCCCCCTCGGGGAAATGCGGGGGAATTTTTTTGTGTCATTGGTATTTCGTTGAGGGTCTACAATAGGAAAAGGATAGCGTTCCTCGAAGTGATGTGGGACTGCTTTCATGCGTGTCCTGGTTAACTTGGACGCGTTCCGACGGGTTCCGTCTTTTATTGCGTACGTGTTTTCAGCAACTTTACGGAGAATGTGCTCGGGTAATCAGTACCTGGAGTTTATTTTTGTGGTTATGAGGATTCTAATGCGTACTGTATCCTGAGGTTTAAACACTTTGTTCGAAGCGGCATGTCAATGATCATAGTCTCTTTTCATACGAGCATGCTGGAGCTCAACGTTTCCACGAAGTTCTGACCATTCCTTATATAGATTTTTATGAAAGCGCTGTGCATGGAAACCTATAATCGACAACGTAGTCCGGGGAATACGACCTCGAAGGAGGAAAAAGGAAGACTGCTTGGTGGTTGTGCGGGGCGTAGTTTTATAGATGTAAATATATTCATTAACTGTTGTTTAGAGATGTTTTTTTCGGCAATGGCACACTGAATGAAGCTGTTGAGCCCTCTATTCAACCTTTCAACCTGACCTTTAGCCTGTGGGCAGTAAAAAGACGACTTGATATGTTTGATACCTTTAAGGCGCAAGTGCGCTTCAAACTCAGAGGAAGTGAACTGGGTTCCGTTAACAGATACTATTTCGTCCGGAACACCTTCTCGGGCGAAAATGTCGGCCAGAAATTTAATGATGGTGGAGGAGGAAATAGATGTTGTAAACATCTTTCTAGCCACTAGGAGAAATAATCGACGAGAACTATGATGTAGCGACAATTTGCTGGCGCTGTCATGAAAGAACCTATGATGCAATCCCTAGTTTTTCCCATGGTTTATCAGGATAATAAAGAGGTTGCAATGGACTTTGGTGTATTTTTGCTGACTTCTACTACGTTGAGTGAATACCTGTTCGATCCGGTGGCGAAGACCCGGCCACCAGTATTCCGTCTTAATAAGGGATGCCTGCGTCCGAGTAATCTGGATGTCCTTGGTGGGCGAGCGTTAAGATGCGTTTGTGCAGACCGGACGCGGGTACGAGCTGCTCACCCCGACAAATGATATTCCCTACTAAGGAGAGCTCATGCCTGAATTCGAAGTACGGGCGGACACTTTGCGAAAGTTGCCTTTTGTGGGACTATTTATTAGTTAAATACAGTGCAACCTCTGATAATATTGGGTCCTGGGCTGTACCCTCTTGGCCTTCTTCATTAGAGATGAAAGAATCTACTGTCGCTATGACCTGTTCTTCGAAAGATGTTTCTTCTACCTGAGTACTTTGGGGATTTCGCGAACGCGCATCAGCTACCTTATTTTTGTCTCTTTTTGGATACTGCACGTAAATGCATGGTTTAAGAGCCTCGTTGACCAACGCCCGATATGTAAAGGGCGGCGTCCCGATCCTTTGGATGACAAGAGTGTGACGAGGGCCTGGTGATCGGTAGTTAATGTGAACCATCGACCGCAAAGATACGAGTGCCATTTTTCAAGGCCCACAGACATGCAAGCGCTTTTTTTCGCCAGCCGAATATTTACGTTCAGCTGGCGTAAGTGTTCGAGAGGCATATTGTATTGTGCGGGTAATATGTCCATCTTGTTGTCGAAGGACTGCGCCAGTGCCATAACCATATGCGTCTGTAGCGACTATAACTAGGAGGTTCGGATCGAAGAGGGACAAAACTGGTGCTGTATGCAGGAGCACTTTGACCGTTTGAAAGCCATCTCCTATTTCTTTATCACAGACAAATGCATGATTTTTTCTGAGGAGTTTACGCATATGTTCTACAATTTCTGCTAAATAAGGTATGAACTTGGAATAATACTCGACGAGTTCCAGGAACGAGCGGAGCTAAGTGACATTGGATGGTTGGGCGAATGAGTAAATCTGCTTTAGATTTTTTGCTAATAGGCTGAATGCCATTCGCAGATACTACATGACCAAGAAATAAAAGTTCGTGAACATCAAAAAGACACTTGGCATTAGGTTCATGCCAGCGTGTGAAATGTGCTTCAGCACTTGTCGCAGATTGTGATCATGCTCTACCCGAGAGCTGCCATATACTATGATATTATCAATATAACATTGCACTCTTTCAACCTTAAAGGATGCCGTGCATCATATCTTGAAAAGCTGATGCGGCCGACGTCAGGCCGAAACAAATTCATATAAAACGAAATAGACCCTCATGAGTTATGAACGCCGTGAGATCCCGACTGTCGACACGTAAAAAAACTTAATGGTATGCGGATGCTAAATTCAATTTAGATTCGTACGTGGCTCCCTGGAGCGACTGTAGGATTTACTCTATGTGCGGCAGAGGAAAACTGTCAAAGACAACTGCTTGATTTGGTTCTCGCAAATCAATGCACATCCTGATTGAGCCATCAGGCTTTCGAATGACTACTATAGGAGATGCCCATTCTGAAGCAGAAATGCGCTCAATAACGTCAGTTTGAAGAAGTTTGTCAATTTCTTTAGACACTGGTTTGGGTGATGCTATTGGTAAACGGTGAAACTTGAGTTGCTTGGGCATAATAGAAGAGCGTGCCTTGACTTTATGTATATAGTTCTTAAAGGAGCCATGAAGAGAAAACAAAAGTTTGTTTTATTCGAAAGATTAGGTGTTTCATAGCACCCCAAGCACTTTCCCGGAAGCAAATTATGCTTTATTCACTGAGAAATAAGGCAATTTTAGCCAAAATTTTAAACCTCCCGCTAAATTCCACATTTCGTGACGTGAACAATGGCATCATACGAGCCGGTCCAGGAAACAGATACATAATATGTCTACTCCATGTAGCACCCGCACGCGGGAGTCAGACAAGAACCGGAACTCGTGCCGAAACCGTGACGGCGGCCATTTTAAAAATACTAGTAAAACCTAGTGCACCCGCAGCGCTAGTCATGGAATCGCCTGATCCGGAGAACAGAACTCTCGCCGAGGAGCTCGGGCTTGCATTTAACAACCTCACACCACTTGAACGCTCAATGCATCTAAGTGCACGAGCGGCAGGAGTTGTGGGATACGCGGATGGACCGGAAAGCGACCATTCCGCGATAGCCCCAACAGACGAACGCCCAGCCGTCGGCACCGCTGCCTCGTCAGCCCCGTCGCGACGGACGAAGACAGACTGGTACGTATGTGCCGTATTTTTATTACGGTTAATAATAGTTCAATTTCAGTAGCAGTATCGCTTATGCCAGTTGGCCGGTGTCGTGTATGGAAATCCGTTCGCGCGAGCTCTCTGCTCCGACCATAAAGATACGAGCGTCAATGCACGGTGTGTACGGTATTTTTTTTTTCCAAGCTCATAGCACTTTGACGGCGATTTGACGAAGTCGGCGACGAGCGACGGCATGTCCCAGGAGTGAGCTAACGTAAGGGTTCCTGCCGTATTCACTTCGTCGGAAATGAAGCGAGCACACTCGTACTTCCTTTAGCTGCCTTTCTCTTCTGTTTGCAAAGTTCACAAAACGTAGCCACTTGCTTCGCCGAGGTTCGTCGTTGGGCAGCACATGAAAGGAGCACCGGCGGGGATGTCGCACTCCCTGGACGATTTGCCCGTACTACATGGGCATTTCAAAACGCAGCAACGACATTTCATTCTAAAGAACTCGAACAAACTGAAGTTTTCAGTGGTTGTAAACTGGAAACGAGCTCGTAACGACAGCAGCAAGCCAACACCATTCCGAAACTTCTGCGACGACTGGCAATATCTCGTCGCTGCTTACTTCCCTCGTTTCTATTTTTACCTTTGCTGGTTGGCGATATGACGGCCAACTTCCTGTTAAGGGATTAAGATACCAAGCAAGGTTGCGGCTGTACGTGCTGAAACGGTTCGTTGGCCCCGAAGAGACTCGAACCCGAAAATTCGTCTGTGCGACGCCGAGATGTCGAGCTCGGCCGGCGGTAGTTTCGTATGCATTGGCGTACACGTTTGCGTGTTTGTTCGGAACTTCAACCGTTTACTCCACCGTTCAGTGTCATAAAAGAAATGTGCAGTATGTTTAACGGGCATATAGCTCCCTATGCAAACTGGTAAGCCCTGCCTAATTTGCGTTTGCTTTTGCCGGCCTCCGCCAATCGCAGAGCATTCTCGTGTGACATCATAGGTTCTGTTGCGAGAAATGAGCTGGTGGGTCGCATGGTCATTCCCTTTTTTCATAATTATGTAGCTTATTTGAGCGAAGTTTGTATTAAAAGTGGTGTCAGTATGGTTCTAACGAGGCAACCTTTCGAATGAACCAAACTTGTGTTTTCTCTTCATGGCTCCTTTAACGTGGCCCAGTCCTGGCGTAAACAGCTGTTGGAATTTTTTGACACGGTCTGGAAGGGTACATGAAGGCAGGGGTATGTCGTGACTCAGAGGAGTTGCAGTGGTTCGCCAGCATCCCAGCTGATCTCCTGCGAGTATTAGACGAAGAGCATAAGTGGCGCCTACGCCTAGTAAAGACCCGCCTTCTAGCACAACATAAAATAAGAGAGGTTCCTGAATATTTTTGAACTGAGCAGTCGCTGGGAAACATCCTGACACAGGTATGACACCGCCTGAGTAATCTTTAAGAATTGGAGGTAAAGTGTCAAGTGCTATTTGCGATGCAAAACGACCTTCTGATAAAATCGAGACAGCTGAGCCTGTGTCTACGAGCAGGGAAAGTAAGGTGCCATTCACCTTGACATCGGCGTGGAACCCTGGACGTGTTGGAGTCGCGTGTTGACCCAGGTGGTTGACGACGACTATATCCTCCTCGTCGTCGAGTGGGGCCTCGATATTTCGTACCGGTCGACGCGAGAGGCGTGTGGAACGAGTTGACGGCGTGTTGGTAGGTGAGGATGTGGGTTGTGGCAGACATTTCCGAAGTGGCCGCTTTTGCGGGACCGGAAACACGTTTTTTTCCCAGAGCGGGACACTGTTGAAGGGGGTGCCAAGTCCTACCACAGCGGCCACATGTTGGGGGAGGAGAGCGCCGACCACTGGTCCGGGCGAAGCTAAGCCCCAAACGTGACGGTGATGCACTTCTGTGGGAAGCGCGCGTTTCATGGCAGCAGTGTCGAAGCAATCGGGACAACCGGTATGACCCACCGGAGATCGTTTAGTTGTACCACGCCAGGGAATATTTAGCAGACACTTTCCCTAGCAGTGCGGACGGCGCTTTATAGGGATGTTTTCAATCACATTATCAGCTAATTTCCTGCACTAGCAACTTCGTTTGTGGCTTGAGTGGAATTTTAAAGAGCGATTAGAAGTGGTCGCTGCAGCTACCCGCCCCACACGGCCGGCGCTACCGCCGCCAGCCGCGCTGTCCGCACCATGTGCGTAGGGAACCTACATGCCGCCGCCTTTTAGGGTGGTGACATCTTTGGCCATGGTTGCCTACCACCAGCTCTGGCGGCCGCGAAACTTGGCGGACCGCCATATTGGGCCCCAGCAATAGCGTGTTTACACTGAGGTAGCGCGGATTCAGAGGGCTTCAACACGAATGGGATGGTTTATTTATACCATATTTATTTATTTATGGAACACTCCTTGGAGTCTACTCGCTAATATTTTCGTAAACATTTTATACTCAACATTCGTGAGTTAAATGGGCCTATATGAAGTAACGTTAAGTTTTTTCCCCATCTTCTGTTTTGGCATTAATATCCTGTGAGCGGATCCATGAGAAGGTGGCAGGATATTCAAATTAAAGGCTTCATTGAAAACGGCAGTTAGCACCGTAGCTATTTCACTTTTATTTTTTTTATAAAATGCTGCACTTCAACCATCCGGCTCTGGGGACTTCCCTGCGTTTATATTGTCAATAGCCTCTTCAGCTTCTCTTACTGTTTTTGGCTGCTGTAACAGCTCCTTCGTTTCATCATCCAATCTCGGCATGTTGCCAATAAATTCCTTCTTGAAGTTTTCCATATCAACTTCCCGGAAAGCGAAAAGCGATTTGTAGTACTCGTAGAACGCTCGCTCGATCTGGTTGTTATCGTCTGATGAAACTCATTTCCAATCAATCTCGCTTATGTGGTTCCGTCTAGCGTGCGCCTTCCCCAACCCCAAAGCCCTCTTCGTAGGCCTTTCACCCGCTATCACCTTTTCTGCTCTTGGTCGCACTAGCGCTCGTTGATAGCATTCCTCGTCTATGATTTCTAGTTCTTGTTTTGTTTGTCTTACGTCTCTGCAAGCCCCAGGCTGTTTGCTTTCTTGTTCTGTTAACGTTTGCAGCAAAGCTCATAGCGATATTTCCTTCTTATTCTGTTCGTACTTTATGCAGATGGGCCTTTCAAAAGCTTTACTTTTTACTGCTTGTGTAGTTATTTCCCACATTTCCGCCACCGTACTTTGGCCATCCTGATCAATTTTACTAAGTTTGTCCATAACTAAGCCAGTGACAGATCCGTCTTTTAAAAGCTTTGCATTTAACTTCCATAGGTCCCATGTGAAACTATTACTCCATTTTTTTGCACCCAATCCTACACTTGACCATAGAATGGTCCGAAAGGGACATTAGAAGAACACTGCAGTTGCGGCACTTCGGAACCAGTTCTAAAGATATGTATATCCGGTCGAGACGGGCGTTGCTTGTACCATGGAAGTGGGTGTATTGTACGCTTCTGGATCCCTCCATACACTCAGCAACATTCTCCATCCCGTATTCTACGATCTGCTGACGTAACAACGCAGTGCTCGCATCCTTAAAAGGCCTGCTGCTTGTCTTATCACGTGCGGTTAATACACAGTTAAATTCACCAAATAATATTATAGTCCTATCATTAGATAAATTCCATCCTATATTCGCAAAAAACAACTAACCGCGCGTCGAGTAAATTAGGCGCATAAATACACACAATATACCACTGAACCTTACAGAAAGACAGGTCGCACACAACAAACCTTCCAGACAAACAAGTCATAACAGATTGAACCACAAACCCGGCAGCTTCCGTACAAAAAGCGCACAACCCGCCGAGGTACCGACTGCATGATTAACCCACACATAGTATGTCGACGTGAAACGTCGGACCATGCTCTTCGTCTCTGCCTCCCCCTCAACTTTGGATTCCTGAACGGCTAACACATCAACGTCATGCTTAGTTAACAGTCTGTGCACTTGACTTTGCTTTGTTTTGCTTGCCAATCCCCTGACGTTAAGCGTAGCTATGTTCAGGGCGGGGTCCTGTGCCATTTCAGTTCAATTTGAGGCCGAGAGCATGGCGCCTCCCTTTCGCGTCTCCGGTCGGGCTACGCGTTCCCTCCCGCTGCTGCACTGTCACTTGGGCTACGTTGCCAGGGCGGCGTTTCCGCAGGGCTCCTATCCGGTGGGATAGTGGGCCTGTGTCTCAACGATAGACATCGCCCTTGAGTCGCATTCACTGGTGGCTCTCCGATGTGCGCGTCTCCTGCATCGTCTTTCTCTTCTCCCTCTTCAACGTGCGGACGCTTAGCGGAACCCGCCACAGTCACAGCCATATCTGCGTCCATGGTTTCCTCCCCTTGCACCAACGCTTTCTCGGAGGCCCCGGCGTTCGAGCGTCTTTCGTCGCTCTTATCCGCGCCCTCCTCCTCGCTGGTCAGCGTTCCCCGGGAGTCCTCAGCGTCTCCTTTCTCCTCGTTAGCGTCGGCTTCCCTTGGTGTCGTCGAAGTAGTTCCCGGGGTCTCGCTGCCACCCGTTCCTTGCGCTGCTTCCCCTGCTTCGGCGACGTCCATGAAGTGCTCGGCAGACTCCTCGGGGTCGACGTCAGCGCTCCCCGTCACGTATACGCGTACGAGGGCACGCACTGCGCGGCGAGTTGTCCAAATCGCCGGCACTGGGTACAGCGCGGCACCTTACACACCCGGCGCGCATTTCAATGCACATTGCAGCGAAGACACTGCATAGGCCGGCCCGGCACCACCACTAGGGCGAGCTCTCCCGCGACTTTTATCTGATGTGGCAGGTCGTCCAGCTTGATGCCCCTTTTCAGCTTGAGCAGCACCGTCCTCGTTGTTGACCCCTTGTCTGTAACGACTTGGACACGCCAGCGTTCGCGGTTCATTTCGGCCACTTCGGCGTACGGCGCGAGGGCGGCACAAATGTCTTCGTCGGCGACGCCGTGCAGCAGCCGATGCAGTTTCAGCCGTGCCTGTTGGTCTTGCGGGCCAATGATGACACACCACCGGCCCTTCACCTGTAGCTCGGTGACTGCCAACATCCTCTTCGTGACTTCGGCACTGTTGAATGTCGTGGTTTATTTGGTAGGTAGGTTTATTTGGTAGGTGATTTGTTTGGTAGGCTGGTTTATTTGGTAGGCCCAGACGTGGTTTATTTGGTAGGCTCACAAGGCGACAACCTGGGAGAGCAAACCAGTTTGTGCAAGCGCGTCGCGGAATTCTTCGACCTTGAAAGGTCTTGCTTTCACATCACCGTACAAAAACAATGTGTTCACGACAATACGACCGGTGGGTAGTTGTGGCAGTATTACCTGATAATCTTGGCTGTCGCTTCCGTTAGGCCTGTTTCCACGGCTCTGCTGAGCCGCCATTACCGCTCCGCCGGAGCTCATGATTCGCACGTCTGAACGTTAGGGCGCCCGGAAGTAGAATGATTGGGCTACGACCGTGATTTAGTGCCCGAGAGCCAAACGGCTTACTCCCTCGACTGTAGCGGTGCGGAGTACCTTATAGGACCTCCCACTGTCCGTCCGCGTCCATCCGTGCGCACACCACCATCAAGCGAAAACCAAGCGAAATTCGATGTGATCCGTGAGTTGCACTTTCATTTAGGGAATAATCAAGGTGCAACTCACGGCTCAAATCGAATGATGGGGGGGGGGGGGGGGGGGGGCGCAAATCGGATGTCAATTGGGATGGCAACTTGGATGTCATTTCGAGTCTCCGTACTCCGCACCCTCGCCATCATCCACGGAGTAGAGAGGCCGCCATTTTTCTTTGTCATTGTACCTGGTGCCTTGCCTTGTTGTCGGCGATTGGCAATAACGAAAAAAAATTGTGCCGCAGTCGACTAATGCCTCGCGCCCGCTTAATCAAAGCCGCTTGTTCAATTCCCGGCAGGGTGTTGCTTTGTCTTTTTTTTCTACCTTCGAAGTGGCATGGTTTCGGAATAGTATTCGCAAAGAAAAGTGTTTGGGGGAGCTTTGAAACTACCATATCAAACGTCAATGCATCGTTTCAGTCATAGGTACGATTCATTGAGTTTTAAACTCGTACTTTGTATTTATATAAATAGGCAATGGTGCTTCCATAGTATGAAATACTGATGTGTGTAGTCTGTAAAATGTGTATGTCTTTATATAGCTTTCTCCCATCCACTTAAACATGACACAAGGTAAGCTTGGGGGAAGAGAGGGAATATAGGGCTGCGGCCTGCAGCCAAACCCTCCATGTATTATACCGGCAGCCCTGAGCGCGCAAAAAAAATGAACGAACAGCCTTTATAGAGATAAAAGAGGTCCCAGGCCAGCAGGAGATTAAGCGAGGGTGGAATAATTGTTTTGTGCAGTGATATGCACAGTTGAACAAAGAAGCAAGCGTGCACGGCTTCTCGACTTACACTACTTTTCCAAGACCGCTCGTAATATGTGTTATGGTGTAATTGTCTAGCAGTTGATAAACACAGAGTCGCGTAGGAGTTTCCCGGAAAATAATGGGGAAGGGAGGGGAAAATGGAATGCACAACACACTCTAAAAAACGTGCCTGTACCGTACCTTGCAACCATTCCGCTGCTTGTTGTTACGGTTATAAATGTTTAGAACTGATCGGAATAACTGAATGGAATACTACAACTCCTGTGTACGCGCTTGCATGGCGTCACCACAACACAACCAATCTCGACATTCGCGAACGAGCGGCCAATTAAGCAATATATAAACCGACGGCGGTTCGGAAAGCATGCACGTGCTCACTCTAACAAATTTTGAGGCGACTCTTTAGTCATTCGCTTAGATATTTTAGACTTCCGCATGCCCCACCCCATTACTTCCATCAGCTTTTCCAGCCGTGAGCGGACCGCAGGATTCATAAGTAAAATGATAAAAAAATTGAGCCCATCTCTGAGCCCATCTCCCCGCGAGGGGGACTCGAGTAAATGCGTCGCATAGGGGGTGGGTGTATTGCGTTAACCTTTAGTGTTTGGGGAGTTGGTGGTAGTGAATGCGTTGTATCAGCAGCTTCTTGACGTAGTTTGAATGAGTCAAGGATATAAGGCGCGTTCGTAGCCTCCCATTCTGTGTCGGCTTTGTGGCGCAGTAGGTAGAGCACCATGTACATTGCGTTCCGCCCGCAGGGTCGAGAGATCGCAACCAGGCGCCGGATAGTATTTTTTTATATATAGTGTAGGGGGAGGGGTGCAGACTACGACTACGGACGTCAACGCGGGTGACATCGTGAGTTACTGAAATGCTCTGCATTTAAAAATTGTCCGAACGGAACACAGAACGACAGATGGCCCCGTCCCAAAGCGAGGCTGCGGCGCAAAATATCGCAGCAGCAGACGAAGCCGCAACCGGATGTTCTTGGAGACGTCACCGAGAAGCAAGGCATCGTGGGCAGTCACGCTCGCGCGGTGCGAGGAAGTGGACGAAACGAGGGTGAATCGCGGCGCGGACGAAAATGCGATGTTTTGATTTGAAATAACTCCAGTAATACTCAACGTTGCAACGAAATTCTTGAAGGAGGTGATTACTATATGAAATTGGTTTACCTGAAAATGCGAACACCCATGTATCGGGAATAGCTTTCAGAACTCCTTTAAAAGTGGAGTTGAGAAGGCCTAAAGTTTTGATTGAATCCTTAAACAGGGGACACAATCATTGATGCTCCGTGCGCGGAATTTCGTCTTTTCCTGATACTTTTGGGTGGTAATATGGACAAAAGGGAAAAAGGGGATCTTTAATAGTCGGAGGAAATTTTAGGAGTCGGGGAGTAAAAAGGAAACTAGTGTCAGTAAAGCGGGCCCAAAATGAAACGCAGATGCAAAGCGGATTTTCTAGTGGGTTGGCAACGTTAGGAGACGTAAGCCCAATAGTCTGGCCTGCGAGACTCTGAAACCCACCAGAGTAGTGCACTCTAGATTCAACACCAAAGAATTTGCTGCAAGACCTTCAAAGTTAAGCCGAAGCATATAGCTCTTCACATACAGAACAACACCCGAGTGGGCTAAATACACACTTGATTTGATTCGGTACCACGTTGGCGTAGTACTGAATCTAAGCAAATAAAAAGCCTCAATTACCCAACAATGTCTTGATGTTACAAAACATAGGAACAAAACGTGAAATGCGTAGTCAAGTGCTGATGAGCGGCAGACGTAGTGTAATTTAGTTCACGCTGAAACTCTGATTCTCTGAACGGCGCCTGCTTCCAGAAGGCTGCGTAAAGTAGACATAGATGGCGCTGGATAACGCCCAAAAACCGACGAAAAGATAAAGTTTGAGAAACGACTTTGTGACATGGAGGACGAAAAATGGACCGCGAGAGTGTTTAAGTACCTGCATAAGAGAGCATGGACACGCGGTGGAGACGCAGGAGCAGACAGCTGAGCAAGCTATACGTAAAGTAGGTAGGGGAAAGTCGAGCATACAGAACAGTTAAAAAGAATGTCAAGGAAACAGACACGACGAAGTGGGCACAGAGAATGAAAGCGAAAAAAACCTTGAAGACTTATAGGACATAGAAACTAGAAATCAGGAAGGAAGGTTTCTATGGCAATACGAGAGGCAGTGCGTTGTTCTTAGAAGCACGGGCGTGTGCCTGAGAACCCAGGCGTTCACGGGTATCTACAGACAGCAGGATGAAACGTGTATGCTGCGGCAGTGATCGGGAAACTATAGACCATATTGTCGTTGACTGCACAGAGATACGACCGCCGCGGGGCGAGGGGGAAGTGACGTTGGCGGAGGCTTTGGGATTTGGGGTGAGGAGAGCCTCAACTTTAGGTCCTTAGTAGTGACGAGGAGTGGCTGGAATGGTGGTGGAGGAAGAGTAGGGAAGGGATGGGTAAATAGGGGGAGTAATCAAAGGAATGATAATATAGAACAGCGGGGGAAGGAAAAAAGGGTGGAGGGGGCGATAGGAGTTTAAAACAGGGGTGAGAGGGAGAAGCGGGTAGGCAAATCTATTAGGTTAGCTAGGATTAGGGCAAGTAGGAGGAATAAAATAGGCAAGTCGGTTGCTGACAACTGATGCCCAGATTCAAAGGGAGAGCAAATAATAATCATCATCATCATCACCAACCGAACAGGAATCCACGTAAAGATCTATCAGCTCCAAAAAGAGAATGCAGGAAAATTTGCAAGAATTCTTGAGAAGCCTGCGAGGGTATGTGCTAAAAATATGGAATTTCGAACCTATAAATGGGAATTTTTCTCCTAAATTGGAATTATTCTCCTAAGACTGCGAGTATCTATCGCAAACTGATAGTAAATACGGAAAACCTTGCCTTAAATTGAGGATAATAATAATAATAAAAGAACCTGATGGGTTGTGGAACTACAAACTGTGCATAATGTTTGGGGTGCTGCCGGGCGAGCGGTAAAAATATCTTCCGACGCAATATACAGCACGATAATCAAAATCTAGAATTTACAGCTTTGCGGCCCCGGAACCAGTTTGAAACGGTTCGTTCGATTCGTTCCTGTTCGGGTTCAGTTCCAGAATGGAGGAAAAAATACTGGTTCGGTTCCGTCCCGGTTTCCGGAAAAAAATTCGGGTTCGGTTCCGGTTGGACACCCTTCCCGTGGCTGAAATGCGACCGCTTTTGATATCGCGTGTTTGTCTTCGATCAGGACCTGCAGTCTTACCATGGGTGGTAGAAATGTTATGTAGACGCGCTTTCTAGTTCGTTTGAAGCGATCTCGGTGGACCTAAGCTCGAACTACATTTGCTTCGAAAGCAGAGCTTCAGTGTCCTCACTGATGCCGTTGCACGACAATACGCACTGCAGGGGAGCCAACTTTCTCTAACGATGGTGATGAATTATCGTGGGTCAAGTTAAAGAAAAAAAAGCTTTCGGTGCCGGAATCCAACCACCGCCCCTCGCGTGATGAAGCCGGAGTCTATCCGACTGCTCCATTTCGACATGGTCGAAGTGAGCGCCAAGCAGCAGGTACCGATTCGCGCCATACACCCCAAACCCAAACCTTACGCCTACGGAGGGCGCACCCCAGAGTTCCTGTGGGTACTCTAGAAAAGTGGTGCGTAGTTCCAGATTAGCACATACTCGGAATGTGAGATCGGCCAACCAAAGAATCCATCACAAGAAAGCTTCGCGCTCAATTATCGTCGTCGTTAGACGGGGTGCTGCATGATATTTAGGTACAAATCCAGTCAAAAACAGAGCGAGGGTGAACAGTGGTCTCTAGGGATATGGGGGCGCCATCTAGGAGGACTGACAGCAAACAAGGCGTTCCGCCTTTCGGCTGCACCACTAGTTCGCTTACTTACGTTCGCTTGAGTACTTACCTTGGATAGGTCTCCACAGTCGTCACGAAACACATGATTCAGCGGGAGAATCAAAATCATTTTTGAAATTGTTTAATTTCTCAGAGAATACAGCACCGGTCGGTGCCGGACAAGCGCTAGGTGCACTATAAAACACCAAATGTTTCGAATAAAACAAACTCGTATATTGTCGGCATGGCCCTTTTGAGACTTCACTGGTACAGCGCCATTTTTGCAGAACTTGTTGAAGGACGCAGCGCAAGGAGACAGATCGGGAGGAAGGTTGGGCAAGTTGGTAGTGGAATACCTGAGGCATGGTTTTTACCACAAAAAAGACGCGAACACCAGAAAAGAATCCGGACGGGACCGACGCGGATTGGGCAGATGGACTTGGAAACATGCCTCAGACGGATCGCGACCGCGGTCAATTTTTCTGCCCTTCAACGTAATGTTACATTGCTGATTCATTACGGAATGCAAGATGCCGATCTGCACCCACGTATCGTCGCAAAAAAAAAAATCTAACTTTCCAGAGGGCAGTGTAGGTATTTCTACGTCTCGAAAGTGCCAGGTTTCAAGAGCAGATCATCAGAGCCAGCATACCGTAGCTGAACAAGACCAGCGCGGAGGCGCATGAGGAGAATTCAATGCACCTCCAGCACTGCGATCACTGCGACGAGCAGCACAGCCAAGGCTGTTAGGCATACCGAGCGTCAAGTTCCCATTTGTGCAGGAATGTGGGTCATATTTAGATGGCGCGCCTGAAGAAAAGTTCGAGTCACAAGAGCACAAGGCTGGACCCCACAATGGCAAGTTACACGCCACCCTTCAACCAACTGGCAATACGTACCCATGTCACCAAGCCCAACTATCCGACCTCAACCATGCGATGCGATGAGATTTTTAATGGGGGGGGGGGGGGGGGGAAGGGGGAGGGGAGGGAAAAGGGCCCGAAACTGTCTGGCGTGGGGTGCCGACACCTTATCAGGCCCACCTCGACCATGCTTTCGCTGTGTATTTGACCCGCAATCACCTAGTTTACCTCCATTTTTACGGTGTATCTGGTTTTCGAACTAGATTTGAGAACATGGTACTTCATCATCAGCGAAGACTAATTCCGATAGCTTGGCTAAAGAATTCACGTGTTAACCTAATTTAGAAGCTTACCAATAACTGGTAAAATCTCAATGTCAGCCTGATGACTTTGTACTCTTCTGGAAAAAGTCACAGTTCTCACCTGCTTTGTCCCCATTAATAGTGTCCCCATTAAAAATTGAGGAGGCATCCTGTGCTACAAAAGTTGATGGCCAGCGAAGCCGCCGGGTGTACCACTGCCAACACACGATAAAATCAAATGACACAGATAAATTCGCGTTGGAAAGGTTTTCTTTGGTCCAATTCATTTTTACAATGACCTTGTGGTCAACGTCTGCTTCGTGGTTTGGTCGGTCACAGGCACGTGCATCTTCCTTCCGCACTGACCACTCCTAACGGAGAAAAGTCGAATGTTCGAGAGCGGAAGTCGCGTCTACGCTGTAGTTCATGGCGTTCTCTCACAGGTCAGCCATCCTCTCGTTTGCCCGCCCCCAAACGTCTTGAAAAAAAGTGGGACTTCTCCTTTCAGAACAGGGTATCTGCAAAGTCTCGAGTTACCACGTTTAGAACCCGTTCATGTCGAAACTGATGGAGGCTGAAAGGATGGAAGCTTCAGAAACCATTGCGTAGCGTCCTGTCTCGCGGTGATCTGAAATAATTTGTCACAGTGGCTAGATTGGGTTGCTTTTCGGTTTACCCCTCTGTGACACATGTTATGGAGGCACAAGGTGCGTGTTCTTTGCCATTGTATTTTATTTCTGAGTTATCTATGTCATAGAACCCGTCCTAGCCAAAAGTAATATATGAGCCGCGTTTCAGGGTCTGCGTTTTGTTATAGGGAACCACTTAATGCTGTTGCATACAAACAACCAAGAGCGGCAAGTGAATGGTATTGCAAAAGGCGCATTACCCGCGAGACGCTTAACCATTTGAGGAGGCAGGCATCTTTCTGGCACGCGCCACTATTGGGTTGGGGTGGATCCAAATACTACATTATAAAGATGAAGGCTGAGGATAGAACTGGCTCCTCCAAGTATAAGCAGTTGTTGAGCAGTTGTGTACGTTTTTTATTGGTTACAGAGAAATGCAATAGTTTAACTTGTTTTGGTCGCATAGACTTTGTTTAAGATGTACACAGATCACTGCGCTGTAAACCATTTGTATAAAAATGTTTTACTTCCAATGGTCACTTTATTTGAAATTATCCATGGTTAAAATTTTTAGTGCATATTCGTAAAGGGCACCAAACGATTAAGTTGAGGTACCCTTTAAAATCCGCTTTCTCGTCCGCAATGTCATAACGAGTGTTTATTTTATAAACAAATATCTTCTGGGGGACGTCACGGGAGGATGGCGAGAAAGTAAAAGATGATGCTTTTGTGTAAATGCCAGCTCGCCGTGTGAATTCGCCGTGTGTGTGTGTCAGGCAGTTTTGTTCGCCTTTTGCCATGCCATCCAAGGCAGTTTTGAATTGCCTAAAATAAACGGATACAACAACAACAACAATTATATTCTTCTAGATGCACGCCAGCGATGCCGACCCAGCCGTGAGGGCTTTAGCCAATTTAAATACAATGCAGAAAAATGGCATCCGGGTTTCATGGTTTCACACTAAAGAATGTAGCTTCAATTCTGGCGGATTACTATATACGGTGTTCCGCTTTTAATCTCAAAGAATAGGTGTCAAAATTTCAAGATTTTTGCTAATAGCCTTCTGCTCTTGCTCATCAACAATAAAAAAGGACTTCCATATGATTGCCCCAATCTAAACAACAAGCTGTCCGGCATGACCCGCTGCGTTATGCGCCGCATTTAGAGATTCGGCTTTGAGCCTTGGTTTTGGAGTGTTCGCGTCACTAATGGGGCAACAAGGCAACCTGACTCGAATGTCCCGTAACTTTGGCTCATTCACGGAAGCCATGTTTCTGCTGCATTCTTCGTTGGTTTCATACAGTTGTTGTATAGTTCATCCCTAGCATAATAGTAGTGCCGTTCAGTGCTGCTCCTGTAGCGTTTGACATAGGAGGTGCTGAAAACGGCGCACTTCCAGGTTGTTGAGCCCATTCCGGCAGCCTTCCAAGCCCGAATATAGGAAAGCCAAGGACGTGGATCATTGCCACTTCAATGATAACGCAGACCATGTTCATGACGAAACCGGGCCTTGCCTGTAATGAAAACAAGATAATAAGAGAGCATGTTGTAAACCCACCAACAGTACAGTAGTCATAAGGCAACAGCATTTTGATACCTACAAAATCACGCCGGACTTCCACAATCTCACGAACTGGAATTGTCAAATTGCCAGACACCGTTCTGAGCGGCTCATCTGTGTACACATATGCTCCATACCAGGAGCGACGCGTCTACATTTCGCTTCGCTCCTCATCTGCGAGCTGGTCACTCATAACAAGCATCACACAAGCGGACACATGTCCGGACTGTACGAAACGATCCCGCGAACTGCGTTGTTATCCCGTGACCAGATGTTCTGTAAGCGATGCCCCTCTCCCTTTCACCCGTTCTGTTTGGCCCATCTTTCTCACTCCCTTTCTACCTACTCTGCTACGCTTCCCGCTCCCATCCCCACTCGCCTTCCCCCACCTTCCCCTTTCCGGCCTCACAGAACCACTTCCACCTCGGCCTTCTCCCTCCGCATCCCACTCTCTTGCCTTCAACCGTCATCCTTCTTCCTCCAAAGCTTGCTTTTTCCTTTCGTACCTACAGCTGTGTCCTCCGTCCCGTGATTCACCCACTGTCGGTGACGTAACCCTAAAATTTGTCACTGACTGATCACCGCTAGTTGGCAGCAAGTGACCTGTACTAGCGAGGGGTCCCAGCAGTGAGATTTTCAGCTGATTAAAGGGACAGGTAAACTGAGACACCAAACGTTTCGCGTTTACTCATCCCCTCACGTCACCCCTTCGTCTCTTGTTTTTACCTGGCTTTAATCACCTCCAACGTTCTGGGAGAATATGTCAATAAGTACGTCCCTGACAGAGCCTACACTCGTGACACTCTTCCCTTCGTCTTCTACCATGACGTGTATACATTCGCCTTTGCGATAGCATACATCCGGCATTTTACTATAACGGCGCAAGGTTCACACAATAAAAAGTATCCATTCTAGGCATCACGCAGTCACATTAATCGCAGACAATTGACTCAACTTTATTAGACAAAGGTTCATTACATTTTTAAAGCTTTGCTCTCTTCAGATTGGCTTTACAAGAGCGGTGCAATCGGTATCGATGATGGTACCATATCTTTTGCGACCACTGAATTATTATAAGAACTTACAAACCGCGAACCGCTCTCGCCGTGTACTTAGAACTATTCGGCACCTCGTTTTCCTTCATTTAAGGCGTTGCAGCCACATTTTCAGTGTATTCTCAGTGGTCGCCTCATCGTTGCTTTTTTTCGTGCAGCGAGAGCTCTCCTGAAGTTCCTATTATCATTGGCGACAATGGGTTATATGGAACACATAGAACAGGTACTACAAGCCTCTGTTTTTTAACAGCGAAGCTGTTGAGCAAATTGTTTGTGTATGGTGTCCGCATTTTTCAAAAAGTCAAGAAAATGCCGTGCGCTGGTGCACGCGTGCCTCGAGGGCACGTTCGTCAAGCCAAGCATACCAACTTACGGAGATTGGCCAACATTGGCCACAAAAAACTCCAGCGTTCGCCGTATCACGGCAACACTTGCTCGGAACGAGAAAGATACGTCATAACGTACGCCCCTTGCTCGTTCGTCGTCGTGTCGTCATGCGCATGTGCTCTGTACCGTAAAAGAGCCTATACTTGAATGTCGAAGCTGTTGCAGGCGATCATTGACTCCACATGACCACGACGGGGATGGTTTGCACGGCCGAGGAAGAGGCCGCGCTTCGAGAGGCTCAGCGTGCAAAGCATCCGCTAGCGACACTAAATCGTGCATGCAGAGTTGCGTACGAAGGCGTCGACCAAAACGACGAGCTCACTCTGGCCTTGCTCAACATAAGGACATGACGTGCCATACCGCCGATGTCAACCACGACACCACAACTATACTGAAACTGAACATTTTGGCCGTCAATGATCACGTGAAACACCTTCGACATCCAAGTTTTGCGCGTGAGTGCAAGCTTCCCTGAATTTGTTTTGTGCCAAACAAATGGGTTGTGCCTTCGGAGATAGAAAAAGCCCGCATCACGTCCTTATGATGTGGGACATTCATGTCACTCGTCAAAAGAGTTGGCTTACCATTTCGGGAATGCTTAGTTCGGCCAGCTCGTAAACGATGGCGTTTGGTGGCGAGGCAGCCGGAAGCATAAACGAGAAGGAGCAGCCGATGGTCACCGGCATTGCTAAGTACAGCGGGTGCACCCCCATGGCTATGGCCTGCGCACAATACACATTTGGTGGGCACCGGCTTTATGGGTTACATCGAAAACAATAACTCTGCACTCTATGGCCTTTATGATCCGAGTTTAGATGGGGATATCGTTACTAGAAGAATGATTCCATTGCCTGATGGGCTGTGCAATCAATAAGGCCCTAAGCTGGCCGTGTAGTTGTTACAATGATAACCATAAGGAAATGGCGCCTGAAACGGCAGGTATAACAAAGAAGCTAATAAATCATATCTGCTTGAATCTAACGCGGCGCTTTTACATGTCTCACGTATTACTGAACATGTTTCCAAACATATCAAACAAACCTTGGCTTTTCGGCATCATACTTCGGTCAATTAAAATGAACGATATTTTTTGAATGACATAGACAGCGACAGGACAAGTGAGACGAACCAGTGATGATGATACATTAACCAGTTTACGGTCCGCCATCTTAAGGTGTGCGCTGCTCTGGTGCGCCAATCGGTCTTCCATACTGTATGAATGTTTGCGATTATGACGTAGCGTGCACCAGATCCTCGTAATGTTACACCTTCCAAAAAAGTTGCCCAGTTTTAATTTATGACGATGCACTGGGCAGGGCTGTTCCACGCCACTTACTAAAATTCCATTGTGTAGTGATGATTCCCGGCATCCTTCGGAAGATTTTCAATATACTCTGTGCAATTCGCAGTATTTAACCACAGTCGTTTTGATTTTTTTTCCACACATGTCGGCTTAAAATAGGTTGCTGCTTATACCTACATGCTTGAAAGTAACGATTGTTGCGGGTAATTGAAAAAAAAATACAATACAAGCTTAAACTGCGCGAAAAGAAAAAAAGACGTTTGATGCCAGTCAACTGATAAAATATTTGAAAATTCCCTGCTACTTAGTGAGTACTCGCCACCCAACCAGTCGGGAAAGACTCAAACAGTTGCAAGAATAAGGTTATGTTTGTAGCTGTGTAATATACCCGACAACTTAGGAGTAAAAAATTTGAAGACAGCACTCTCGCTTTTGTAAACGGCAAATGTGTAAAAAAAAAAGAGTAGACCTTGCTGGCGCGAAGAAGCTGATCGAAAACACTTTCGATTGTCAGAAGATAGAAAGTAAACAAGGCTGCATGACGATCTAGAGGAAGAAGAAATGTGTTCGCGGCAGCAGCTACGGGGACATGGCAGGGCCAAGGGAACTACGCAATCCCATCACTGCACCTGGAGTTCCATAAAAAAATATGAACCCATCCGTCTATACGATGACGATAGTTGAACGCGAAGCTTCCTTGTGATGAATTCTTTGCTAGGCCAATTCCACACTGCGAGTGTGTTCTAGTAAGGAGATACGCACCGCTCTCCTACAATACCCAAAGCAGCTTTCGCGTGTGCACTCCGTAGGCCTAACGTTTGGGTTTGGGGTGTGCGGCGCTAGTCCGTACCTGCCGCTTCGCGTTCAGTGAGCAGTTTTTCGAGTGGGTGCCGGTTTGACGCGTTTAACCCCCAGATGTGGCGGTAGGTCTAATGCCAGGAACCTCAATACGGGATGTTAGGCCTAACGTCTTGTAGCTAACAGCCTTACGGCACACAGAGCAACGCCATTCTTCTCGTTATGGATTCTTTTGTTGTCGTTTGAGTTTTCCAAACCGTGTCGACCATGTCGAAATGGAACAATCGGATAGGCGCCGGCGCCATAACGCGAGGAACACAGGTTCGATTACGCCCACGATAAGCGTTTTTTTTTTTGCTTCACCCACCATCATTAATCACCATCGTCAGAAAAAGTTGGCGTTCCTCCAGGGCGTATTTTCGTACAATGGCATCAGTGAGGACACTAAACCTTCGCTTTAAAACACATTACAACTGGGGAATAAGTACTTGAGGGACCTCTACTTACCCCCGACAACTTACCTGCAAACAAACGAAAGAAAAGAAGCTCTCTTCCTTGAACGTGAACAATACAAGAGAAAATATCTAAAACCGACTGATAGGACCGTCACAGGTGATAAGTAATTGCAATAAGAACTTAATGGAAGCCATCAAAGATGCATTTTTTCTTTTTTTCTTTTGTTTAGGCAAATTATTTCAAACGGGGTAACATTCTCTGTGGAACACGGCTAAAACTCTGGTGGAGGCAATGATCAATAAAATCAGTGTGCGCAAAACTGCTCTAGCCGGCATACCTGTCGTTTGATACAGACTGATGGGCAGGGGAGAAATGTGGTCACATGAGATTTCGTCAAAGAGTGATTTGACCACATTCGAACTTGCCGATCTCGTCGGGGTATGAATGAAGACCTTAATTTTAACGCTTAATATACATCTACATGATACCGTTATCGATATGTCTGACCACAAGCAGCGGTGATTTCTGTCTCACAATAAAGGTGCCGTTGCACACAATGTCATTGGATCCTGTCTATAGTTCATCTCAGAAGCTAGCTGCAGCACTGTGGAGGCTACATTGTTGTCCCCCTCAGGGCGCCTAACTCACCGCGAAGGAAGCGACAAAAGGCGCCGGGGCCGTGCGGTGTCACTTGCCGAGAGGGGAGAAGGGAGTGTCCTTTCAGGACCCCCTTCACGGCGGATTAGGCGCCCTCAGTGGGCGCACTATTGATAACAATGTAGCCTCCACAGTGCTGCAGCTAGCTTCTTAGATGAACTATAGACTTCAGTGGTTTCTTGTATGGTATAAGGGGTGAGCACGAACGCAAGTATTTGCAATATTTAAATCTAGGCTAAAGAACTCGTGCAGGTGTAAAGCAATTTTAAACCCCACTAAAAACGCCTAATTGTTCAGAGGTGTTTTCTGCCCGGGCTAAATTCAGCTTGTCCGACCAGATAAGTGACGAATGGTTACAATAAACTCCCCAAAAAGCCGTAATTTTCTTTCGGTGAATCTGAATACTTTGCGGAGCGCATCTCCGAGTTAAAACGTTAATTGGAGAAATGCATACCTAATTGTTCTCTCGCTTGATTTAATGCAAACCCCGATGCCTTTATGGAAATTTACGAGGACACCAAGAGCTGCTAACGCACAAAACAGTCCAAGAAACTAAATCCTGGCGCTCCCTCGCGACAAAGAAAAGAAGGAGGGATGTGTTATAAAGCACCTAGGTATATACTCCACCAACTTCCTTGGGGGACAGATAAGAAGTGGAAACAGTAGCAAACAAACGTCACGTTGAACATAAGATATGTTTAGGAGCTGCGTTCCACTTAAAAACTCTCAATGTGCCTTTTCGTGGGGGAACCAGCGTAAACTTAGACAATGATGAAAGACGCTGAACACAAGGGCAGCCACTGGTCTAACAACGAAACTTTAACATCACTAAGGATGAATATATACATACAACACAAAACAATAAAAAGCCGTGCGTACGAGCGACACAAGTTCGCAAAATCAAGGTGAGCAGGCAACTCGATAAAAACCGCTACAATCAAGACCCACGCAGACAGGCAATCTCTTTGGATGGAGACACACTTGCTTAGCTAGCACACTTGCCTCCTCTTTCTGCAATGTTCAACGCTTCAGTAGTTTCACAGAGTATTGGTCGTCGGTGCCTAAATGGAATGCCTGTGCCGGAAAATCAGGTTTACCTCGACTACAGTTGGCACAGTGTGAAGAAAGATGGCATGATGGGCGGCCCCTTAATGTAAATTCATGCTCTCGCAAACTCACATTGATACAACTATCAGTTTGCCCAACGTGTTGTTCAAACACCGGAAACAAATGCCCCCCGTGAAATTATGGAAGTGTTCCACGTTGCATTAAGAGGAGAGAAGCGTGTTAGCCAAGCAAGTGTGTCTCCATCGCAAAGATGTTGCCTATCTGCGTGGGCCTTGATTGTAGTGGTTTCTATCGAGTTGCCTGCTCACCTTCATTTTGCAAACTTGTGGCGCTCATGCCGAGTGCCGGTAATTTTTTTTGTTGTATGCGCATGTTCACCCTTTTTTATATAAAACTTTAGTTTTTAGACCAGCGGCTGCCCTTGTGTTTTACGCTCTTCCTCCTTGTCTAAGTTCGTGCTGCTTCCACCCAAGAATTTGTATTTCCAACCAGCCCAGCTTGCAACCTTTCTCCATATCCAGATGTAACTCTGTGGAGCGCTTTTTTTAACTTATAAGGTACCAGGTCATGAGTGCACGAAAAACCAAACAGAGAAACGAGAACTGTTATGCCCTCCCCTCCTCTAAATTATATCATCGAGCCGCAATAACACCTAGGATACTGATGACCCCAGCCAATGAGCTGGCTTGCAACAGCACGGTGCGGACCTTCAAATGAGAGGCACATCTTGTTTTATTAGGCAGTTCCCAGACAACGGCTATATTGCCTTCCATACTCGGATACAACTCAAGAATGAAAACGGAAGTTGCCACTGCACCTCGTCACCGCCGCCGGCTGTACCTCCGCTCATCCCAAAGCGCTCCATGCTGCTAGTATTTTGGACATGACGCGAGTCGTTTTGCTGATATTTCGGACCCAAGCTGCTTATAAATTACTGCAGCGATGTCAAACAAACTACGTGAGAAAAAGCAAGCGATGTCACGGATTAAGTGCAATTTCCTTTCTAAACGAGCACCCACGCTGACTTTCGGGGTCGTCGCTTCGGCGAAGTGATACACTGCGTGAGCCATTGCCGTTCTTGACTTTTATCCAGGTATAGCTTCATGCGAGCCAACATAGGATGGTCGACTGACTGGATGTGCAATTGGCGACCTGTTACTTAAATGCAATCCCGCATCTCCATGACCACAGCGCTTCCACAAATGTTTCCGCTGTTCCCCTGTCCCCGTTCAATACTCACAGTGGTGTGGTGGCACCGGTACACCGAGATCTTTGTTTCCTGCTTGATATGTGCACAAACGCCCACACAGTGCCAAACACATCATAAGATAGTGCGATAACTATTTCATAGTGAAACATTGAACTGATAGCACAGTTTAGCCGAGGAGACAACTCACCATATTGCAGACGACTGGCAGGAGGATGGAGCTGATGGCCGTATTGCTCATCACTTCGGTTAACATTGACGCGGCAAAGCACAGCACGAGTGCGATCATCGCATGGGGTAGCACGTCGAGGCTTTTCAGATGTTCGACCAGGAAAGCAGAGAGTCCGGATTGCTGGAACAAATTTCTCTTTGAGTCCGTTACCTCAGAACACTCGAAACTTGGGCTGGTTGGTACATAACTTGACACTAATGCAACAGCGCCTCGGACAGTACAAGAAGAGGAGGCTAAACACACTTGCAAGTGTTTGTACAAAGTCATACACAAGCGCAAGTGTTTGTCTTCCCTCTTCTTCTCAAACCTTACGGGCTATCACTTTGAGTCGGTTACATTGGGCATATTATTTTTAGTTTTTTTTAGCCGATGCTATATCAAACGTTAGAAAAGGGCTGCATAAACCATAATTCGACGAACATCACCTGGATGTAGTAATGAGATGAAGTCTGTGTAACGCAACGAGCAAATAAGAAAACAGCCTGAACACTTCAGCCTGCAATGCGCAAAAGGCACGAATTCGTGGGGAACGACCACTGACCTTGCATCCCTCGGCAAGGCACGAGCCTCCGCCGATGAGCAGTATCACTCCCCACTGTGCGCTGTCGCTGGCCTCGTCCCACGTGATGAGCGACCGGCCTGTCGGTCGCCGGGGGTCCTTGGGAATCACGAACAGCAGAAATATGGCGATCATAGCTGGGGCCGAAGGCTTTATAATCCTGCGGGTGATGGGTGCGTAGAGGTAGAGAGTGCGACGTTACACCGTTCATTGTGCGCAACAAGGAATTGATACGAATTGCGATCGCCAACGCCAGTTATTTAGAAATACACTTGCTAATTTTGTAGTTTCGAAAGCAGCCTCAGCACTGTACCAATATTTTAACATGGGACCGGTCTTCGTCGCGCAACACCAGTCATCCTGGACCCGCCGTATAGAGGAGACATGTCGGCATGAAGAGCGGGTTATTGACAGGGAAGTGATGTGCGACAGAGCTATTTTATGGGAACGGTTAGTTAAAGGAAGCCAAAGTGTAGACCAGCTCATTTCAGTTTTTTTGTATTACGAAGCGAAACCACCAGAAATCCTTAAAAAAACACCCCATTTTATTCCAAATTACAAACGGGGCGCAGATGGGAGGCCGCGCTGCTACGCACAGGCCCTCTGACCCAGGCCTCACTAGCCCAGGCGGCCGAAGACGCTGCCAAAAACTATATGAACCCTGATACTGCCGGAAGGACACTGAAGCCGACTTGAAAAATGACCCACCCATGGCAACAACAAAGTTTTTACTTGTCTGATCCGAAGTTTTCGCTTTGGAGAAATCAGCCTTCTTAATACTGAAGAAACGAACAAGAGGACGACCACCACCGGAGTCCCCCGACCACGAAGTGACGCTTCGCGGAGTAGTCATCCCAAACGTCGACACGCTGAGAGCCCTGAGAACCAACAAGACAAAATCCCAGGCCATCTCCACTAACGTGAAACATGGGGAGGAGCGCCCGTCTACCATAAGAAGCGTCGCGAAGCCAGAGCCAAAGCAGTCCACAGATCGTAGAGAACCGATCACAATTCGAGATACGTCGATACGATGCTGTATCCAAGCCAAATAATTAAATTAGCCCCTACAATAAGCGTCGTCGAATACAAAGGTTCCCAGCTGTCATCGGCAACCATTAAGACGGGAGAAACGGACTCGGCGGAGGAGGCCGCGGTTGCGCTTGCCATCACCACAGCGCCGGAAACTCAAGAGGATAACACAGTGTACACACACTCGCAAGCAGTCTGCCATAATTATCAAAAAGGATGAATTTCTAAGACGGCGCTTCAGCTATTAACCAAGACATTCCTAGCACTCCGAAACCGAATAGACATCCACATTGAGTAGACACCGGGGCATAAATTCGTAGAGGGTAACGTAGCGGCCGACACCGCAGCCCGGGGCCTCTCATTCCGGGCAGTTGCCTCGTCGAGAACACCTCTTCCCAGGGATGCCACAGTGACATTGCCATCCCATTGCCAAACGAAGTAGAGACATCTTGAAATACCACAGACTTACAAGAAGGAAATACCCGCCCCATCATCCAAACCTCCCCAAAAAGGAGTCAACACAACCACGCAGACTTCAGGCAAATTCATTCCCACATGCCACACAACTGCACATGATGTACCCCACCTTGTAAAGCTACGGTTTCAAGCTCTGCAGCGAAATGCCCCACACCTTATACCACATGCATGGTGTGGGAGCGTGAAGGCATTAAAGGAACTCCTGAAGTCCCTAGCACCGTCACTGCGTAAGTGGGAGGCCGTGGGAGACGTACAGCGTTGGGCGGTGACGCTGCGCGGAAATTCCAGAGGAATGTTTTTGGTCTAACCATCTCAGTTTGCAATAAGGTTGTGAGAAGCGGTGGATAGCTTTGTTTGATTTATCTAATAAATTAGCTATCTTGCGTGGTATTCTCACTCACGTTTTTCCGCTTAGTCTCCACCACAAGTACATCATTTAGGACCATGAATCGCAACCTCACGCGGCCGTTTTAGACAACCATTTCCACATCAGACTGACCACCTGTCTGCATACACCCACTGTTTATTGCGGTCACGCGACTACCTAAAGATTCCCTGTTGTGGTCTCGATAGGGTGACGCTTTCTTGTTTTCTTTTTGTCAACTGCAACACTCGTATCAATTCAATGACTACTGATTACTCTACAAAAGGTTTCCCTGTTATATAGAAGGCTGCTCTTTGTGCCGTCTTATTTACGTCAGAGCGGCGGGTCCTACAAGCGAAATTTACTTGTGGGAGTGTCACGTAAGGTACAATGATGAGCAGACGTTCACAAACCGCAATAAAAATATAAGAACATTTTTTTTTGTTAGAATAGAAGAGATAATGCGCGTGAATTCCAAATACATAGGTGTTGAAGAAGCGTTTCCAAACACACAACAGGCACCAGCCTGCGATGGCAATCGCGCATCTAATAAAATATAGAATTTCCTAACCTCTAAGTTTTTAAGCACACTACGAGTGTACGTACGGTACGGACAGATTTCTGCTAGAGGCCAGAATGATCTGCGGGATAAAACTTACTTTCCGTACGGAAGAAACTCTACCCAGCCCGGAAACATCTGTGGCTTCATTGTGAACCAAAGAAGAATCATCGACGTCATGAGGAACGCCACGCACAGCTCTGCAAAACTGAGAAAAACAGCCTCGTAAAACACAAAACCGATTAGAAGTAGTATATAAAAAACCATGCAACGACGACGATTGGTGAACTCGAAGCTTTCTCGTCATCAATTCTTTGGTTGGCCAATCCCGCACTGCGAGTATGTGCTAATCTAGAGGAACGCTCTGTACTTTCTAGAGATCTCACAACAACTCTCGCGTTTGCACTCCGTAGGCCTAACGTCGTGGGTCCGGGTGTACGCCGCGAATCGGTACCTGCTGCTTGGCGTTGACTCCGACCCTGTCGAAATGGAGCCATCGGATAGACGCCGGCTTCATAACGCCAGGGACCCAGGTTCAATTCCGGCCACGAGAACCGTTTTTTCTTTAACTTCCCCCTCGATCATTCATCATCATCGTGAGAGAAAGCTGGCTTTCCTGCAGGGCGTATTGGCGTACAACGGCATCAGTTAGAGCACTAAAGCTTCGCTTTAAAATGTTCGCGCTTCCTGACCGGCCAATCCGATATGTTTTATGAGGATCACATTTCTTTTTTATCTGGCGCAAGGCCATCAAAGGGCACAGACCGAGAAGCTGATTTGTTGCATATGTATGGTGGTTGGCGGTGTAGCTTTAAGATCGACAAGCTTTTGTCATTTTTATCGGATGAATCCTCTGTAGGTGTAATGCAATAATACTTCCACTGCGTTTGCTGAAGAATCTCTCGAGTTAACAGTGAGATACTGTAAAAAAACCATCATTCCGAGCGGACTTCTCGCAGTCGTTTCTGTTGCAAGCATGCTTCTAACCGACCTGCATATTTCATCCGGGAATGTGCTTTTGTTCCTCTTATCGGCCACAGACACATGCAAGATATTACCTTATTGGGCCGAGATCTTGGTATCGTCTTGAAATTTCTTCTCGTATTTTTCCTTCCGAGGATGCGTCCGATGAGCTCCTGCTGGATTAAAATAACACGCACATTTGTACTTTATTTTACCCATCAGCGACTATTCGCAGCGGGAAATTGACTAATAAAATACCGGAGGTTGTTTGTTTCAATTAGTGTAACCGCATTTACTGTAAAAATGACTGTCGGTGTACAAAATATTGACTCCGCCATGAGCTCAAACTCCTAAACCGTTATCTACCGCTAAGCTCTATGCTGCTAATCGGCAAAAAACGGCACGCGTTTACCGCTATCGTTTGTGCAAATACCGTCCCGCCGTGCTTTCTTTTTCATATTTTCCCTCTTAAAATCTACACCTTTTGCGTAAGCACGTTGTACGGGCTTGTAGATAGAGAGCATTCGCAAGGGGTGTTGTAGGCAGATTGCAGGTGACCTGGAGAAGCGTTTTATTGGAAAAAGTATTGGCAATTTTTGGACAGATGCCTCACGCAATATTTGTGTTTGCAACGCGATCGGATGTTTTACAACAGTCTGTATTTGATTTGAGAAGTGGCTGGACGCCATACTTCTAACTAAAGCATGTCAGTTCGATTTATTACACCTTCAAACTTTGTGCGGACGAGTTTCCCGCCCATTTATTTCAACTTTTCTGCAATCGAATGGCGGTGGGTGTAAAAGAAACTCCAGTGTTTAGAAAGTCATGCGTATTTCTACTCACAGCACGCGTCTCGCGGTTACCAGGAGATAGGCATACGCCAGGAGAACGCAAATCACCATAGTGGGTACGTTGTACATCATCCACGTTGCGAACGTAAGCTCGGTTGATTCTGGAAACAATCTATTGTGGAAGGTAAAAAATGTTCCTATCTCAAGGCCCTGCGCACCAGCAATTCATCCCTATTGCAATCGACACTAGCGTCAGGAGAAATTCATGATGATGATAACAATACGATGTGACGGGAATACAACACGCCTGCTTCGAGTCAGGCCGGACAAATTTTGGTGTATCCCTTATTTCTATAACAGAATTCAGAATAACAGAATTCTTACGGCGCCCGAACACCATCCTAACTAAATTTTGATCTAGACTTCGCCAATTGCTGACGACATAGGATAAAAAAGAACACAAGAACATTCACAAGGTGAGCGTAAACTATGAAGAGTTTTAGTCAAACAGAGTACGGACGATTGTATGCAGGCACAGGTGGGCTTCAAAAAACAAGAACAAAATGAAGTACGTTCGCGCGTATGATTTCCTATGCCATGCCGCTTTCGATACGCTTGATATCTCTTTAAGCCCAGGGAACGATGGCTGTGCAATGAAAAAAGGCAAATGCATGCCATGGTTGTATATGCGCATGTGTTGACAGAGAATGAAGAGCGCACGAAAAAATGAAATGATTGCAGGTTGCTATATTTGCACCGAAACTCATGAGTGCGTCAGGGTGCCTTCTGTTTGTTTTTCCAAAGTTTGAGATGATGAATACAACGATAATGAATAGACGTTACCGCAGGCTGTGCCGAGTAATGCGGCCAATATCAGTTAGCATTACGGTGCTTTTAAGTGTTGGTCGACCGCTTGCAAAACTGGGGGAAAATGTTGCAGCAAGACAGGGCGCAGCCGGCCCTACACTCACTCGTCCATGAGGCCCTTGAGCACCATATTCGGACCAGTGCCGAATATAGACCCAGTGCCCCCGATGTTGGCAGCATAAGCCACCGAAAGCAGCATTGTAGTGCGGATGACTTTTTGGGAAGATTCCGACCTGCGCAATGGGATCACAATTATTTTTAGCGTTCAAATTTTCGTTCGCTTTACAGCTAGCCCCAATGTGGTACCACTGCAAAGTGGGGCAAATAAAATGCTCCAAGGGGGAAGACAAACTTTAAAAAGGTAGAGCATCAGATGCAAAAGAAAACACACTCGGATGGCTAACTGTCAGCCCATTTTTCAATTGTGTTGAGGTCTGTTTCTTCAAAAATAATGAGTGTGAGATGAGTACTTAAGCGTTTTTCTTGGTCTGCAAAGAAAGATAGGGAAAATTAAGGCAAGTTGTCTTTCCCTCTGATGTTTATTTGTCAAGGGGCTTGATTTGCAATCGGTTCCTCAAATAATTTTATTTAGATACACCAGATGTTCTTGTTTTGGATATTGTGCAAATTTTACAAATGTTGGCTCAATAATCTCTAGGTATTGTTAGTAAACATAAAAGTGGAGACAAAATATAACATGTGCGGATTGTGCCAATGTAGCGGGTTACGGTTTGTGCATATTTTGCCGTTATAGTGCAAATCGTCAAGTTTTACATGCACAGCGCGTGCAAAAGGTGCAAGGCCGTGCGCTGGCGCCGCACGCTGTTACTGTTGCTGGGCTTGTAGATATTGTGAGATCCTGTGACTACGCTCCCAGTACTTTGGGTTATATTACCGGCGCTTCTTCATAATCACCCACTATCATCAGTGGATTCGCCCCGATGGGCTAGGCGTCATCATCACAAATATTCATCATCACCACTTGTGTGGTTCCCCTCGCCCCAGTGCTGGAATAAATGACCGCACCAACCGTAGTCTCTCAAGTGGTGGAAGGGGCATCTTGACCCCGCAGTCTACCTCGGCAGTCTCATTCCTGGAGCACTGTTCGGGTTGTCGCTTAGCGCAGGAGCCATGCCAATGACGGCGGAACGTGCCAACGGTGCGACTTCGGCCGCCAACCCACCGTACTTCAGCACCATCCGCCAACAGGGACAAATGTTTGCTGGCCTTCATGGTGAGGACGTTGAGGAGTGGCCCGACAGCTACGCACGAGCCAGCGCTTTTAACCGGTGGGATGACCACCCGAAGCTGCAAAATGTCGGGTTCTCCCTTTCTGAGGTGGCCAAAATATGGGTTTTAAACAACGAGCACCATATCACTGACTGGGCTGATTTCATCACGCAGCTACGCCAGATGTTTGGCTCTTCAGCTGCCCGCTCAGACATCGCGAAAAAGAAGCTGGACGGGTGAGTCCAACATCTTTGTAAGACCTACACGTCATACATTTAAAATGTGCCCCTGCGGAAAGGTCAACAAAGACATGACGAAGGCTGATCACGTACGCCACATCTAGAAAGGGATCGGCCAGTTCGCCCCGACTGCTTGGGCCTTTCAAACTCCAATGACCGTTTAGGATGTGAGGACGACGTGCCAACGCCTGGACGACCTTCAATCCATCCGTCTCCAATAGGATACCGTGACCCGGCACGTGGGCGATGAGGAACTTCGATCTCATACGCAACCTGATTCGGGAAGAGCTTGACGGCCGTGCCTCTGTGTATCCTTCTGCGACCAGCCACTACTCGGCTGTACGGAATCTGCGAGATATCATTAAAAGCAGCTCGCCGCGTCTACATACGGACGAATTCCTCCCGATCTTAGCGCTCCTCCAGCCCCGCCGTCCAATTCCGAAGTAGCTGGGAGGCCTTCTATGCCCGCAGCAGCGATTCCCACCCAACCAGATCTTGGATATGTGGCAGTGGTCAACCCGGACTCTGGACCGCAGCCTTACTTAGCACCGTGAAGACCGCAGCGCCCTCAGAACTCCTTCAATCGGCCCGTGTGTTTCTACTGCGGAATTCGCGGGCCCATTGGTCGGTTCTGCAGGAGGCGTTTAATTGATGAGCGACGTGGTTACGACACGTACGAACGCGACGGAACAAACCCTCGGTACAGCTACCGACAGAGGAGTTACCGATCTCCGCCACGCCTGTCCTCTCCTGCTACCCCTTCTCAGGGGTCACCAACCAGGTCTCGTGAATCGCGACGTCGCTCCCCATCACCATTTCAACGATCTGTATCTCCGTTTAACCCTGTGGTGCGTGACCCCAACCCCTCTCGGAAAACTAAGTCATGCAGTGTTTGGACGGGAAACAGCATCTATCGGTACAATAACAACTCTTCGAGAACACCCGTCGAACATGTTGTCAATATTGAAGGTGGTGATATCGAAGCTTTGGAGCACACCGGGGCATGTATTTCTATTATTCAAGCTGATCTTTGTAAAAGACAACGAAAGCTACAAACCCTGTACAGTGGCCATTTATTGCGTGGTGCGAACGAAACGCCCATCCAACCTTTTTCCTTCTGAACTGTACGCGTTTCTATCGATGGGCTGGGTCATCAAATTCAGTGTGCAGTGCTCTCCACGTGCCCCTATAATCGTCTTCTTGGTTAGGACGTTCTTTCGTCGACTTCCGCTGGTATTTGTTGCCGCACTCCTGCTTTTAGCATTGCAGACATTCATCACTCAGCTGTCACGGAAACAAGTACGCCTCGTCTGGCGCTAAGTACCGACACGCCGTGCCCGCCCGTCAAGAGCAGATACTTTTGGTTACCGCTGATGCAATCGTTGACGACGGTGAGCTGGCCATCCCGTGCGGCCTCCTCCTTTCCCGAGGTCTTGCTGTAGCCGCTTGCGTAGTGCGAATTTCCCGAGAGCACGCCTTTATACCTGTACACAGTACAACTTCCGAAGAGATTCTACTCCCGCAAGGCTGTACTATTGCTCCTGTATCTGCTGAAGAGATGTCCATCCTTCTCTCTGGTACCCTTTCCTCTACATGTGTGGCTTCTGCGGCGATTTCCCCCAAGTCGTCTCTTGCGGTCACGATCATGCCGGACCTTACCCATCACAGAAATCCTCAGTATTGGAACTTTTACAAAGCATCTGGCCTCGTTTGACACCTATTCAACGTTTCTTCCCCTCACCAATGCAGCTAGGCATCGCATCGAAACTGATGGGTCAACTGTTGTTCACCGCCGCCGGTACCGAGGGGAGGTTCCCGTTTGAACCCATTCCCATTTCACCCTTCCCGCTTGTTCCTTCCCGTTTCAACCCGGGGCAAAACAACCTTCCCGTTTTGCCCTTTCCCACTTGGCCCGTTCCCGTTTGAACCCGTTCCCATTTCAACCTTCCCGTTTGTTCCTTCCCATTTCAACCCGGGGCGAAAGAACCTTCCCGTTTCGTATTTTCCTATTTCGCCCGTTCCCGGAATAACTAACCCAGTTTACGAAACGTTATAAAAATATTTTCATATTGTTTTTCATTTATTTCTGTTTGTTCACAGCCGCTGCGATAGCACAATCAGTACATTCAGAGTGTTTGCCTGCTTTTCAAACCTGGGCTTCACTTTTTGAATCTAGAGACGACGACATTTGGTTACAATATGTCATACCAATTAACAAATCTTATAAATTAACAAATCCTCACAAACAAAGTAACAATTAATGAATTAATAAACAAATCTTCTGAATAACCAAACAAATCTTTTAAATTAACAAACCAAAAAATGATAAAATCAGAAAGCCCAGAAAAACGTCGCGGAAGCACAAATAAAAATCGCAAGAACACCCTCACTTTGAAAGAAATCGTATTTAGCGGACTTACATATTTAATCGTTATAATAGCACAAGTCTACATCAATGTCGAGAAGAAACAGATGAATACTATAAAAGATAAAAAAAGATGCATAAAAATAAAGTAACGCTATGTATCTGGATGCATATGCCACATCTGGCTATAAAAAATCTCAGTCATGAGAAGCGGCAAAAATTATAAACTTAGCTTTGCGTTTTATTGATTCTGTTTATTCCCGTCACTCTAGCGTACTCAATTTGCATAATAGGGCAAACCTTTAAAAACTTAAGCAGCGCAGGGTCGTCTCAAGCCTAATTTTTCTTTACTACAGAAACTTAAAATTGTCGCGGGAATACTACCTCCAAGGGCCTTTCAGACGTTCAGTGAGAAGACATCATAGTAAGACTATTAGGCAGCCAATCAGTTAATTACTATTCGAAAGTTCTATCTGTTTCCTTGTGCAATTTCTTACTGGAATAAGTTAACTGAACGAACATTGAACTGGGTATCGTTAGAAGAATTTTCCCCGCGTATTGTAAATATGTGTCCTGGTTGAGTCGTCGTATTTTAAAATTGGAATACATTACGAATGCATATCCTTGTTCGGACCCCTTTGCGTCTATTACATATTTATGTCTTTTACCTATTTGTGTGGGGCGTTTTTAAACTACGCCAATCAATACTGATGTGTTTTTATGTTCACTCCTGCATGAGTCCGACCAGGCCGTAAAGAAACGGTAAATAAATAAAAAAATCTACCCATTACTCACGTAGGAAAGGCATTAGTAGCCAATTCTCAGATTTTTGCACATGTTTTTGCCTTTTTTAAAGTCTCTCCTACGGACATCTTTGATCTATAGATCTCTCGAACGCGAAGACAAAGCTACGCTCCAGAAGGACGGTTGACAAATAAATTTCAGCCACACGTACAAACACCAACTGAAGAAAAATCCAATGGGTGCAGTACTCAAGATATTGGGTATCTTTATAGTACACTTTCGCCGCTACAAATTTTGTGTCGAGAGGGCAGTATCGGCCTAAGCCATTCAGAAACTTTTATCGGCCGAAAATATCAGTCGATTCCGGAAAATTTGGAGCATACAAGTTTTTAGTGCATGACCCGTTGCTTGTAAGCACATTTCGGGGAACAGTTTCGAAGGCGGTAACGCATATTTTTCAGAAATTCAAATGGGTTGCAATGATGCGGGTTCAAATGAGAAGGGCGCTTTGGGAGCGGGTTGTAACGGGAAGGGCGTTTTGGGAACGGGCTGAAACAGGAAGCGCCCAAACGGGAAGGTCGTTTCGGGAACGGGCGCACACGGGACGGGTCAAGCGGGAAGGGCGTTTCGGGAATGGGTTCAAACGGGAAGGGGCCAAACGGGAATGGGTTCTTTCGGGCTACACCCGTACCGAGTCTCCCTTTCAGAACAAAAGGTAATTGAGGAGAACACGAACGACATGCTGCAGCGAAGCGTTATGCGGTACTCATCCAGTTCTCGGTCTGCCTCAGCCGTTCTGGTGGAGAAGAAGGATGTTACGGGGCGTTTTTGCGTAGACTATTCGGCCCTCAACAAAATTACCCGAAAGGATGTGTATCCCATGCCTTGGATAGACGACGCCCTGGACTGTCTCAAGGAGCCGAATACTTTTTGAGCCTCGACTTGCGTTCTGGCTACTGGCAGATACCGATGCACGAGTCCCACAAGGGCGTTTGCTACTCCCGACAGCCTATATGAATTTAATGTCATGCTGTTCAGTTTGTGCAGTGCCCCGGTAACTTTTCAGTGGATGATGGACCCAGTGTTCAGGGGACTGAAATGGAAGACCTGTTTCTGCTATCTTGACAATATTGTTGTGTTTTCTCGACGTTTACTGATCATCTCCAACGCTTGGATGAAGTGCTCACGTCCATATCTAACGCTGGACTTCCGCGTAACTAAAAAAGGTGTCGTTTCAAGACCAAAACCATCAAGGGGTTCGGGCATGTCATTAGCAAGGACCGGATACGACCCGAGCCTGACAAAATTCCTGTCGTTGTCGGATTTCATCGTCCGCTCCAACAAAAACATCTTTGTGTTTTCCTCGGGTTGGCCTTTTATTACCGTCGCTTTGTCGGGAACTTTGCCACCATTGCGGTACCCCTCAGCCAGATCCTGCAGTCCGGCGCAGCTTACGTTTGGTCGAATGAGTGCCAACAAGCCTTTGAGGCACTGAAAACCGCCGTGACGTCTAACGCTGTTCTCTGGCACTTTGATGAAAACAAGCCCACTATCCTCCACATAGACGCAAGTGGCCACGGAATCGGCGGTGTTCTCCTGCAAAGTGATGCTCAGCTCCGGGAGATGGTTGTTTCCTACGCAAGTCGTTAGTTGACACAGGCAGAGAAGAATTGCTCCATCACAGAACAAGGATGCCTTGCCATAAACTTCCTGGTCAAAAATTTCGTCCTTACCTCCATGGCCGTCACTTTACGGTGGTCAGAGACCACCATGCGCTATGCTGGTTATCCTCTATGAAAAACCTGTCTGGGTACCTTGGTCGCTGGGTTCACTGTCTCCAATAATAAGATTTCTCCGTGACCTATAAGTCCGGAAAGAAGCATATGGACGCAGGTCATAGATGCCCTGTCTCGTTGCCCATTGTCTCCTCCATCTACTGCTGCACCGGAAAGCCTCCACCAAGCTCTCCTTTTGGCACCCATACCTTTCCCTAGCATTGATTACCACGGTGATTTCCCCTCGCTCATGCGAGCACACCAATACTGCTGCCCCATCATGGACCACCTCGGCGGTCGTGTGCCACCTTCGAGCAGTGGTGGCGTCGTCAACTCGCCAAGTTTCAACTCCTACATGGTGCCCTTTACCGCCACAATTACCATCTTAATGGCAGAAAATGGGTCGCTGTAGTAGCTCGTCTACTTCGGAGTGGTATCCTCGAGGAATATCATGATGCGGCCGCCGCTGGACACCTTAGCTTCGCAAAAATATACCAGCGAATAGGTAGCCGCTACTTTTGGCCTGGCCTCTCTACAGCTGTGGCCAAAAACGTTCCCTCGTGCACCTCTTGCCAGCACCGCAAACGCTTGACTACTCCACCGACCGGACTACTGCAGCCTCTTCCGTGTCCATCGGCTCCCTTCGAGAGCGTGGGCATCGACTGCCAGCCAATGTGGATACCGATGGGTAGTTACGGCCGTCGAACATTTCACTAGACACGCAGAAACTGCACCCACTTGCTCTGACACAGCCTCGGAAGTGGCAGAATTTATCCTGAACAACATAGTTTTGCGACACGGAGCACCACCCGTCCTCCTGAGCGGCAGCGGCAGGGTTTTTCTCTCTACTGTCGTCGAAGGGCTTCTGCGTGCTTCCAAAACGGCGAACAAAACAGCGTTCAGCTACCATCCCCAGACGAACGGTTTAACAGCGATTTCATCTAACCTTATTGGACATGCTCTCCATGTACATTAGTCCTGATCATCGGAACTGGAACGTTATTCTACCCTTTGTAACCTTCGCTTACAACTCCGCAACGCAAAAAACTACCGGTTATTCACCATTCTTTCTCGTCTTTGGCCGCTCCCCATCTCTTACCTTTGAATCAAGTTTTAAGTACAGATCGCTTTAGGGGCTCGCCTTGTCGCCGTAGCTCGCTCGCTGGACCCGAGTAGAGCCACACGGCGCTCCGTCGTACCGGCTGTCGTCGGGGCGTAACCCAGAGGTTTCGAAAGCCAAGCGGTTTATATAGTCATAAGCGTTCGAAACTCGTGAACCGCTGTGGCTTGGCATACATCTCCCCGTTGTTTAGCGCAAAGAAAACTGTAGGCACATTTGAAGCGAGATATACGTAATTAACCAGCAGCGCGCGCGTTCATTTTGTTAGGAACGCTCGTTGGATTGGTTTTACGATTGTAAGCACAAAAAAAGGCAGTGAAACGCCGGCACGTGTGGGAGGAAAAGCAAGAAAAAAGAACACAACTCCCGCTGGCGCAGTCGCAGGCCAGGGGCGCGTGAGCACTGTGAAGGCGGGAAATTTGAAATGCGTTGGGTGGTAGCAGTACGCGGACAACGGCGCTACACCCATTTATAGCGAATCCCTGCTCTGCACTTCCGACTACTTTCACATTTAGGGGAACGGCTTTAATTTTTTCTACGCTCCTGCCGCCTGTGATGCACCATCTCATGAGCAGTACGTTTCGCGGCTCGCCCACTTCCGCCAACTCGCGCGACGCCGAACGAAAATTAAGCAGCAGGAACGCAAAACCCGCTACGACGCGACCCATCACTCAGTTCGGTTCCGGCCCGGGGTTGAAGTATTGATATGGACACCCGTTCACGTCCCCGGACTATGCGAGAAGTCCCTCCACCGTTTTCTTGGCCCACACCAAATCTTAGAAGAGACGTCTTCTGTCAACTATCGTATCACGCCAATACCTCAGCCTAAGACCGCCGTCGCCGTGGTACTGAAAACGTCCTTGTATCCCCGCTGAAACCATTCAACCGTGGTACCAGCAACTGACTCGCGGCCAGGAGGGTGCTTCCACTCGCGGAGGGGAAATTATGTGAGATCCTGTGACTACGCCCCCAGTACCTCGGGTTATGTTACCGGCGCTTCTTCACAATCACCCACTATCATCAGTGCTAGTCCCGGTGGGCTAGGCGTCATCTTAGCCCGTAAATAATCATCATCACCGCTTGTGTGGTTCCTTCACCCAAGTGCTGGAATAATTGGCCGTGCCAACCGTCGTCTCTCAGTATTAATATACATTTCGCCTGGCGAAATACGAATATACTTTGTAACCTATCTGCAACGCAATATTTTTCTTTCATCATTTTAGGGTGAAAAACATTGCAGCACACAGCACCTGGTGTCGTACAAGACGGAGGTGTTTTTGCTAAAATTCCGCAAATACACCCTGACTTAACCCTACGAAAGGGGAGAGATAGGGCGAAATATACTGTTGCATTAACTTATGCTTACCTACATTCATCCGTACATTGCTCGGACTTCCCGACAACCTGTGAGTCCTCCCTAGCGGGTGTGTCGGCTTGTTTGTTCAAAGGTTCAAGTTCAGAGCCTGTGAACGGAAACGATGAAGCATGGTTCTAAGTTAACAATGGAGGTTACATATAAGCACCTCGTAATAAATGAAGGACAATAAAAAAACTACGAATTCTTCTCTTTTCCACTGTCCAGTTGCAAAGGCAATTGCTAGAGAAAACATAATGTACATAAGTTCGCAACTATTTTAAGAATAATATACGTGCTTCCTTCACAAAAATTATATAAAATTAGGGACTATTACGCTATGTTATGTAACATTACCCAAGCCAAAATACCTTCTTTATTGACAGAAAGATTATAACTGTATACTTAGTGTCTGCTTGTTACAACTATCAGAGATGACTTGACGTCAACCTTTTATGTGTTACGGCTTATTTTTTTTCGTTCACTAAACCAAACAATAATGTTTAAGGCAGGAGCCGGCAACCTTTTGAGCTGGAGTGCCGAGTTGCATGAAGCCGACACGGGGGAGGGCCGAAAATTGGAGGGAGGGGGCTTTTGCAACAAAGAAAAAAAATTCAGCGAATTGGCCATATTTGACAATAATCTGGGTAAGTGTTAAGAACGGGGAAAATGCCAACTGGAGGCCATTAATTCTCTCTTCTTGTCTCCCATCCAACCCCAGTTGAGGCCGAAACTGGTGTGTGGCCCTTCCGATAGGGATTGACACAGGTAGGGGTCGGGGATCTAACGACGTGCTGGGGACCGCATAATACTGCCCCGCGCGCCGCATGTAACCCGCAGGTTACCGACCTATTGTTTAAGATATAGCCCCTTCTGCGAAACGCAGCATAAATTAAAATTGCTTCTGCCGCAAATCGGCACTTGTTAAAAGGCCTCCAGTGGAAACGAAATCTATTTAACCTGAAGGCTTACGCGCAGTGTTCTCTGGGAACATATGATGTCCAGCTACGAGGAATTTATTGAAATTTTTGTTCTCGTGATGTAAATCTCGCGCAGCCGTCAGTTTTCCTCAAAATTGTCTTCAATGCCAAATAGCCAATTCCCACCTCTCAGTGCATCGTAACGTGGTGCAAAGGGCCTGAGCGTCCAGCGCAGAACAGGAGTACCCTGACTAGACGAGTCCTCCACCGGGCGGGCGGGTGCCCCACGAACAGCGCCCGAAACTTGTTAGAATTTAATTTCATTTACTGACTCTCAATATAATCGCCGGATTCAAATCCTTAGTTAACGCTTCTAGCTCATCCTTCTTAAAATATAAATGACCGATCTGTAAGCAACCACTGGTAAGGTGTTTATTTCTTCTCATCATGTACACCCCGACAACATCCAAGTTTTTGAAGAGTCTCAATTGAATCTATTGGCGCTGTCGCACAATTCAACCAGATAGGCTACTCTAAATTTACTTTTGTATGTCGTGAAAGCGGGACCAAAAAAAGAAACAGGCACAACGTATTAGCTCTAGACAACAAGTAGACAAGACAAACACAGCAAGTCTGACTTACGTTCGACGTCTTTAAGCTGAGATTTCGTAGAAGTGTACATCTGGTCTACAATGGCCATCACTATGGGAGCCATGATGGATGCAGCAGCCGTGTTGGGAATCCACATTGAGAGCACCATGGTGATTACCATAACGCCGAGAAGAAGCCTGTCAGATATATTAGCATCACCAAGAAGACGCCAGGTGTTTTTAACTCGTCAAAAATTGTGAAAAGGATAAGGGGAGGCAGATCACCTATCCTGACATGATTTCCCCCGCAAAACAAAATTCTCTTAGCAGACAGAAATACGAGCAACAATGCAAATTGGCTTGATTGTCTCACAATTCCTATTCAATTTTAGTGAGTTGTGGTACCCGGATCTAATTTAAAAAATGGGAAGGGTAAATTTTGGTTGGCTGCCTAAAACAAGGGCAACCTGCGCCTACCAAGAGCACATTTTCTTTTAGCATATCCGTGATAGTAATCCCAAACTCAAAGCTTTAACCCTTGTTTATTGCATATGTAAAGATAAATATCGTCATCTACATACATTCAGATGCGTAAGTGCTACACAGTCACGAAGCATGTTGAGCATGTTGACCAACCTGGGTTCATCCGCCTGCGCTTATACGGGTTCAGCCTGTGGAGCGTCCAGCCATGCGAGTTCAACCACGCGAGACGTTTTTTCGCAGCTCTATGTAACTTAAGCACCGATTGACACGTATTATTTGATGCAATACACTATCTATTAGTGCCCAACAATGCTGTTGGTCATTTAGCTACAACCAATGATATCAGTTACAGATGTTTCTCGTTAGCTCGCCATAAAAGCACGTGCACCCTTTAACGCGATGTAATAGGCGTTGTTACGCTGAAATAGTGATATAAGTATGGCACAAAGTGTAATTAAATACCACACCTTTTAAATGATGAGCTCACGGCGAGAGTTTCTGCCATTCTCGCTCCCATACTACCCGTTTATACTCGAATGCAGCAAAACGTTGCACGGCACATCTATACGTGATGTTGTATGACTCGCACTCACAAAAACGCGTCCTTAGAACAGCCGAGGCGAAAAGTACCGCGATTTCGACGTCCACTTTTGGGTGAAAAGCACCTCTCATAAAATACTCTGAGTGATTTGCTAAAAACGGCTTTGCACTAAAAATGCCCACCACTGAACATACACTCCGGCCTTGAACTTACCAGTATACCTTCTAAGTCGGATTATTTTTATGTTTTGCACGTTTCAGTCTTCCAAGCAGTTGCTCTTTGGAAATTTAACACAAGCACAAAGAGTGAATATGTATTTTTTCTCACCTAAAGTTGCTTGTTCCGATGGCAATTAAGGATTTGAGCGCTATTCTCTTGTGTAGGTTGCTTCTCTCCACGGCCCCCGCCATGATTAGCGAACATACCCCGACGATGCCAATCTCCTATAGGTAAAGAAATATAAATTTATTGAGTACAGACATTTTGGCTTGATCAATACATGGCTGTCAAATAGTAGCCTGCACAAATTTAAATCAGTGACAAATAATGTATATTTAACCAGGGTGTCGAACCGGAATAGATCCAAACCGAAAACCGGAACCAAACCGGAACCGAAACGAGAAAAAAACATAAAGGTTACCGGTTCACGACGAAACGGTTTTGACCGTCCGCTGTTGATAATGCGCGGTCAACGCTATTGGGTGCATTTCTTTTTCGCACCACTGGTTTCATAGCTTGTCACGCACTTCCCTTTTAGATCGGTCAACACTATCAACGGTCTATTCGTCGTTATACAACATGAGGAAGATATGCACGCCAATGTTGCAATGGTATGCTACTGCTGGTGGCGCGAGCAGAACGCAAGGCTGAGCAAACGAAATACCGAACTCTTGGCAGCCTGCAGACGATATGAAACATCGACTTCGCCCTTCCCTCACTGCGTCTGTCTGGCCTCAAGATTGCTGCACTGCGATACGTCGAAGGCCAACACCCGAAAGGTGAGCATGTGTTGTATATCATAATTTGTTTAAAAAGGTAGGATGCCTGAAGAGTAAATATTGGACATGTGTGGCTTCCAAAAAATGCTCAGTGGCTGAGCCACTGGCAGTTGACCACAAGGATGCGGGTTCGATACCCGCACACAGGTGCTGGTTTTCGAATGCAGAGGAAGAAAAAAAGGTTCGAGTATAGATTTGGACGCACGTTAAATATCCTCGGGCGGTTTAATTGTTTTGTCCGCCTGCAATATACGGCGTGCCCCATAGCACAGTGCTTACTAGCTTCAAGGCATCAGACCCGCCAATATTTTTGGGAAGCCTGCTTATACCGGAAAACGAAAAATACAGGGCCCCCCACATGGTTTTAAATAATTTCACGCCGAGTTCCAGCGCGAATAATTTCTGCTCATCGTTGCTGCCTTCAGCCATCGAATAAGCAAAACACCGAAGGTAGATTTTGTTGCTCTAAACTTTCCACAACCAAACGTGGCATCAACGAGCGGTGTGGTGCTTGGTATTCCAAGACCCGTGTTCCAAGACTCGTAGAGCTGACAAGTTCATGTTTTTGAACGTATCCAAATAAGGGTAATAGATATAGCAAAGAAGAAATTGTTAGCGTATCGTAGGCACTTTTGCAAGAAACTGTCTCTTCCGACCTTGAAGGTATTACTTATTTCGCCCTGGAGGAAAAAAGAGCAGTGAAGTAGACGACGCGTGCGGTAAGGCAGACGCGTCCCGTACTGTCCCATGTGACTAGCGCTGATCCTTTCTGCTTGTTCTGCTGTTTCGTCTCTTTCAGCGCTGCTTTGTTTTTCAAGATGCACTTTCACTTACTGGTCTAACTTGCTGATCTGCTGCTCCTGCTCCTCGTAACGAAAGAGGAGCGGGGGGGGGGGGGGTACTCTTTTTGGAAAATTATAGAGCGTCTTTCTAAAAGAGTTCTATCTCGTTATTCACGCATCCAATCAGCCTTCAGTTTTCAATTTCATAATCTACTAAAAGCTTCCGCAACTGAGCGGATGGAACGAGTGCGGTGGCCAGGCAGGACGGATACGTTTCTGCTGACGCAGACATCTGTAACAGCTACTTCAAAATGCGTCCCAATGATCACAGCAATATGAAGTGACTGAGCGTTACCTAAAGCTAACTTTTAACAAGATTTTGGCGAAGACCCTAGGGAAAAGGTGACTGCTAACAAATTGTCCTAAGTTACCAAACAATCGAATTCATAGATAACATTTACGCGGCCGCCGTAGGATTTTTTTCTCATTCTACAAGGAAGGAAGGAAGGAAAGAAGGAAGGAAGGAAGGAATAGTACAGGAAAGGCAGGGAGGTTAACCCTACGGTTGGCTACCCTACTCGGGGGGAGGGGATGCGGGAAATGAAAGAGAAAGAAAGGACAGCGGTACATATTAATGGAGAAAATGAGATGAAGAAAACCAGGAAAAACACAAGGCGTGAACAGGCAACTACAAAGGCGGTACAAATGATGGAAAAAATTATACCGCTGGTATTTAAACACGCCGTTTGCTAATGTACGGAGGGGACTAACCGGTACGCAGGCCTAACTTTAAGGGGTTTACGGTAACGGTAATGGGCGATTCCAAAGAGAAGAATGCGATTACAACTGCAAAAAAAGCCAGCGGGAGAAAATGTATTCCACATACAGCCTTAAAGCCTTGCTGGGTGCTTTAAGTAGTCCTTAGGACAACATAAGGGTTGGGTGAGAAAGTAGCTCGTAAATCCTCAATAATTAATTTCTTTTTCCTAATATCTGGCCTAATGGCCAACTATTGCCTGTAAAATTGCGTAACTTTTATCAGGAAAAAGCATGATTTTGAATGCACCAAGATTGTATTTAGTGTCTATGGACGCTTTAAACTACAAACATTTTGTTTGCACTTGGCAATAATTTCACCAACCGAACCGGTTCGCAAACCAGTTAAAACTTCCGGACCGGTTCACGAACCGGTTCGGGATGTGATTTTGTCGAACCGGAACTGAACCGGAATGAAATTAATTCTCTTGAACCTGAACTGTAACCGAACCAGTGTTTTTTCGGTTCGACACACTGTATTTACTTATGCTCACATTCATGTCATTTTCCTAAATTAAACAGGCCATACGTGCGTTCTGGCTCGGGCAGTTCGGAAATGTTCTTTACTTATTACGAGGGAAACAAGCCTGCTCTCTTTTGCCCACTTCCAACGACTTTTGACGTGGCAACCCAAGACAATAAAAACCTTCTACGACTCCTCAAGTTGTCGGGGAGCGAGGCTACTAGACTGTGATAGCCGTGATAACGTAATTTGTCGTGGCACGAGCACCGGCATTTTCCCGCAATAATTGGTGTGTACGTCCGGTGTCATTTCTTAAAACATGTTGGGCAATCTATACCGCTAAGAACGCACCGAAAAAGCAAGGACGCCGGGACAAGCGCTTCCCCCATGGTCCTTCCTTTGTCCTTGTGTTCTTTGTGCTGTACGTTTTTGCATGGTGACATTTCTATCACCAATACGCTCTTCCTGTCTCCCTGCTACCTTCACATATCTTGGCGACCTTACCTATTGGTTAGCATCATCAACACTGACAGCCCGTTGGTGTCTAGTGAGGGATGAAGTCCTCGCTCATGGACTTCCAAGCACCCCTAACGTGAGTCTTCTAAATCCATTCCTTGCCCCGAATTTTCTTTTCTCATCGCTTCATCGACGTTTTTGCCTCCCGCTATTTCATTCCCGTTCCTGCTTCGGCCATTCAGCTAAACGGATTGTCCCTTTGTTGTTTGTCAGATACACTACCTCATCTGAAAAACACTACATTTTTGGATCACTTCGAACTAGGGTGCCTTCCACCCGAGTTTTTCTCTAATCCATTGCGCTGCTTTGGTCCCCCTACGTTTTCGCGGTGTTATTCTTCTTTCCATACACTTTGTGTTGACCTCAGTTTGATATCAAGGTGGAGAGTAGGACCAGCTGATGACCCTAATTTAATCACCCGCATTAGACTTCGGTTGTATACAACTCCTACTGATGCAGTAGTCTGCCTTTTAATATTTTGTACTACCGCTACCATGCGAACGTAGCCGAGCCTATAAAAATTCAACTTTTATTGCTTTTGCAATTGTTTGGATAAGCACTAACAACTTCCCAAGGCATTTATAATCATCAACTACCAGAATTGCACTCTCTATTTGAAATGGTGTTTCTCTGAATCTTTGCCTAATGTTACTGTCGATTTATTTGTTTCCGTTTGACCCTGAAACTGCGTTTTCTATGTAGAGTTCTGAAAGGTTGTTCTATTAACATTGTCACGAAGCCAAAGACGACGCAGTTGTCTTCAAAGAAAACAAGTTTATTGGAGCAAACTTGTGCTCCCCTAACAACTCAAAGAATACACAAGCGGCGAGACAGCAGTCAAGAAAATGACGTGCGTAGGTGAGCGTCGAGAGTCGAATACCGCGGCATCTGCTCTGCAGGCTTGCATCTTTCGGCTCGAGTGTTTCTCGAGGCGTCGATTTACATCCAGAATATTGTAGATCAATGAGGAGTATTTCAGGCTAGTGACGTTAGGGGGAAACGCTCTCCTTTTCCGAATAAGATAACCCATGCGGCATTAAAATAAAGAATGGAACATGCGCTTCACTTGGGACACATATCACACAGCCGGGCGCAGCCGGGCAGTAAAAAACAAACCATAAATAAACAAACCCAATGCTTGGTTCGCGGCAATATTACCTAGACTGTGACCATAAAGCGATGTCATCATCAAATATATGTGACTCAAGTTCACCACAATAATTTGAAACCCTGACTTTTTGTAATTAGGCAACCGAACAACGCTTTTATGCAGAATAATATATTTCAATAAGTTTGAGTTTTCTAGTACAACGCACCCTTCCTGACCACGGCGCACTCGAGTACGACGCACCCTTCCTGAACTTCTGATAAGGAAGTGTCGTATCTTACGAAGTAGTATGCGGTCTTTGCTATTACCCCACGCAAATCAAGGGTGTTAATAACTGGGCAACAGTACATTTACCCAAGTGAGAATCTTTACTCACGTTCATGTAAAAAGTGGTGACGGTCTGCGAAGGTACGATTCCGAAGAATGGGAACAAAAACACGGGCATCAGGGATGTAACCGCCAATGGGACCACTTCTGCCGACCAGTAGCTTGCCATCCAGAGCATAATATAGGCGCACCATCCGGCCTGAAAAATGTTCATCGAATGTAAATAAAAGACAGTTTTCAACTTGCGTTCAAAGAAAAAAGAACTTGCGTTAGCAGATTCCTTGTTAGTGCAGTGTGTTCATCTTTTATAACATAATGTGATATTAGCTTGGCTCCGGTGAAAAAAATTCCCGTACTTACGCACGCCACGAAAGCGTTCTACCACTCGGCATACCCATTATGGTGACATAGGAAATACGGTCAAAATTTATAGAAGGCTTTTTAGGTATTGGTATGCTGCTAGGCAAGTTAACTATGAGTGCCGTTCAGCCCACTTGTATTCACGTTGTTTGGGATTAGCATTAAATCATAGTACATATTCCCCAATCTGTATTTCTTCCAATTGCTTCCAAGGAGATAAAGGCATGTTCCTTTTTTTCCAAAGCTTTTGAGCGGCACTCCCGCCCTATACGCATCGCCGCTTTTATAGCGAAAACAATACTGGCATAAGCCAGCGGGTTCCGTCGTGCGTGAGAGTTTTTCCTTGAAGTGATACCACATGACTCGCCGCAGCCACTGCACCTACGACTACACTCGGATACAACTGAAGAAAAATGCGGCTTTTCCTCATCAAAGCACCCCCATCCAGCCAATGGTGTCACCGTATCAACGTGACGTCATGGTATACCGCCTTCACGCCGTGTTCACGGAAGAAATCACAGAGCATGTTCTTCCGCGGTTACGGACGTCTACCAAAATGGCCGCCTCCGCTGTTCTCGTCAATCCATCGGCGTCGTCGGGCTCTGAGTGCCATTCAGTCGTATTCCTTGTTTGCGTGTTGTATGCACTGTTCTTAACATGCTCGGTAACGACAATCGCTATGGTGTTTTTTCTTCTGCTTTGTGAGCGACCGGCGTTGCCGGGAAATAGCTCCCGCTGCAGGTACTGGATTCTGTGTACGCTGTGTGATACAAAGCGGTCGTCGTCATCCTGTGCGGGCGTTTCGTCTTGAGCGTGAAGTGCTTCTCGTTCTACCGTTGTGGCCCTCCTGTGTCTGTGCTACCCACGTTATTGCACCAGTGAATAAGACAGGGGCGATAACCCCTTGTTTATTTCTCGTAGATTACGCCAGTCGTAAATATTACTGTTGTGCATAGCGCACGACTTTAACGCCATGGAGAGTTATGCACGGGGCCACTATATTATCTCTATGCACGGGGTGAAACGCAAACAGCGCGGCGTCGCGCGCTGCATTTCATTAAAGCATATGTCGAGTCATGTGTCCCAAGTCCATGCCGGGCGCAAGCGTATTCGCCCAAATTGTGATCAACTCGCCAAATACAAGAAGCTGAATTTTCGCGTTTTCTGAATGTGAATGCGTACGAGCTGTAGCTTAGCAGCATGATGTGATTTAATATGCCCCCTTTTCTATTCTGATTCTCGGTTACGCTGAGATTCCATTGTTAAATGTGTTATTTGCAGCTGGTATGTTTTCGTCGCCTGTTTTTTGTTGGAGCGCTTTAAGTTGTTATTATGGACAAAAACCTTTGTGAATTAAATACGAATAGAGATCTGCGCTGAGTTTGCATTGTCTATGATAATAAAGATTCCACATGAGTATTACCACTGTAAGTTCAATTTCATTGTCTTGCTTAGGTTTCGTGAATGAGCTGTGCTTCGCGATAGTGAAATTTCATGAGCTAGATTTTACCGGTGTGACCAGCAGCAAAAATGCTTGTGAAGACATGAAACGTAGCACTGAAATTAAATAAACCATCTTTCAGCGTTTCCTACACATGCGCATGCATATTATTCACCAAATAAAATTCTTGCATCAAAGATGTGCAATATTGACGCTATATAGGCACTGCTCGCCTTGTGTTTGTCACTTAAGTAAGAAGCTACTGCTGTAATGGTAATCTGCATGCATGTGCTGTAAATTCTAAATAGAGCATTCAGGGTGGAAAACATGTCAGCTTTTCAGCCATTCTCCCTGTCACATCACAAGTGGCTGTTGGAGCGAGAAGCTCTCTGCTCCAGCAGTGCTCAACATCGTGGGTGCCAAGTCGAACAGTAAGCTGCTGCTTGCTGCAGCGCTGTTCACAACGAAAACGTGCAATGTCTACGCATATATTAGGAGTGTAAATCACAATCTGGGCACATCAGTTGATGCCAAATTCATAACACGGGCAATGAAATATGTTTGCAGGGTTAGTTAGTGATCTGTACTATAAAAAGTTATCTGCACTGGTTGATGTATGACATGTCGCTTGAGTGGATGCCTGGAAGCACACATATGGTACATATCGCTCCGCTGAAACTGGTCAATGCATATTATACTTTCCTTGTTACGCAAGAGCCAGAATCGGATCGTATGCTCAGGAAGAAATTTATTATCTTACAAAAAATGCACTACATCAAATTATTCCCATACGTGGGAGGATTGATTGAAGCCAACTTTGTTTCCTCTTCCCAAAGCTGCGGGAATTGTTTTTATTAACGTTGTGCTTCTGCACTTTATACAGTGGCTTAGACAACATATAAAACCTATTTATCCTAATTGCTGCGTAAAACAGCAGATAGCCAGATATAAGCTAAACAGAATCAAAGTAGAAATAAAACACCGAAGCAACTTTTCTTGTCCTCACTGCTGTTATCATAAGTCAGATTTAGCTCAGACAGCTAAACAGGCACACTGCTGAATTATTCCGAGCAAATGAAACGAGCAACAAGAGACTGAAGCAGATTTATTTGTTCTTAACGCTCGATCAGAAGACAAGTTGGCTTAGCCAGCCACACGGGCACACAATCTTCAGTTACATGCTTTCATGTAGGCATTTTATTTGCAACTGTTTCTGCATCTCATACGTGCATAAATGTCCAAACAATGTAAAAAACTTCCAGTGAAAACTCGAAGTAGTGTCTTGTCATGTAGGTGAAACTTGCCTTTATCACCATTTACATAGTGTCTCGCAAGGAGCCCTAACGCCACACACCGCACAAGTGATTCTGCTTGAAGTGAATTTGTGAACTCGCTTGACTCGGCTTGCACACACCTCATGCTATACATGCGAATAGTCACCTTCCCCTTGCAGCGAAAACTATCGCACAGTGTAAGCGTGGCCTTACTTCCAGAAAATAGTTTGGAATAGTGCGGGTTTTCGCTAGCTTGAGATGTACGATTCCTTTTACGAATACATCTGCCACGCAGTATCCTGTCATGACTGAACTTATTCGGCTTAATTAGTGCACCACACGTATAACAAATGAGATCAGAAACCAAGCACTGCAACAGCCTTTTCTTATTCTCATAGCTACATATCAAGGCAATCAACTATGAGCCAGCACCACACAACACACCGCTCCGTACACTACAGCAAATGATATCATAACCCGATTGTTGAAAAAGCTTCTGCCACCCTCACTGTTATACTGGAAGATCACTGTTGAGTCTATGACACAGCAGACGCCACTGAGTAATGGCAAATGAGATTACAAACCAAACATTGCAATGGTCTCTTCTGATTCTCATAGCTACATGTCAAAGCAATCAACCCTGAGCAAGTTACGCACCACACACAGGATGCTCAGTTAACTCCAGAAATAAGTCTTAATAAAGCACACAAACAGCATGTCTGGCCTTCTCTGCTGTCTGAAGGAGTTGCTTGCTTCTGCAGCTATGGAAACACAGGTATTTAGACTAAACGCCGCCCTCCGCACTAACTGAACGAGGCAAAGGCGGCACTGGCGAACAGGTCGCAGCCTTACACATCTTGAAAGGACTCGATAGCAGATAGGTCACTGTCGGAGTCCATGTCGGAGTCACCCAGATGTATTATTATTATTATAATAGGTTGAACACGCGCACTTGCTCACCGTCTCTTCTGAACTTTGTTTCAGTGCTGATCACATGCGGAACAGTGTTTGCCCATGCAGTGCTGAGCTGTTACCTTGGCAACTTCTTTCCTCGGGAGCACCTCTACATCTGCCTGCTTAAATGTGGCATTTCTTGCTGTGACGCCTCGCTTCATCTGTGCCCATATGCGCTCAATGGGACTGAGCTCACAATGGCAGTTCTCCCGAATACATCCTGTCCTTTCAGCTGCACCGTCAATACGATACCTGATGTACCATGTCTTAACAAAGGCCACAAGGCTGAGGAGCTCCTTTTTAAAGGAGCCATGAATATAGAACATAAGTTTGGTTCATTCAAAAGACGGCTTCGTTAGGATCATACTGACGCCAGTTTTAAAGTAAACTTCGCTCAAATAAGCTGTATAATTAGGAAAAAATGAAATGGCCATGCGACTCACTCGCTCATTTCCCGACACAGAACCTATGATGTCATACAAGCCTGCTCTGCGGTTGGCGGAGGCCGGCAAAAGCGAACGCAAATTAGGCTGAGCTTATAAGCTTGCAGAAAGAGCTATTTGGGCTTAAATTTAAGGCAATTTTTTTAGAGCTGTAAGAATGGTGGGACAAACACTGGAAGTTCGAAAGCACAGTAAACATAGAAGTACTGATGCATACTGCTGTTGGTACTGCGCGCACTATGCTTGGTTTAACTGCACAGCACTGCGGGGCTTTGGGGTTGTCTCAGACGACACTGGCCAATTGACGCAAGCAACGGTGTTTTACGTTACCATATTTGTCGAGCGAGCACTATGTTTCACGAGACGTTTATTTTCTCCCCGAACAAAAACAAGCCAGGTTTAAATACGGCTTGCCACGGTATGGTGGTGCCATATAGGTTCAGTAACGTAAACAAACGCGCGAACCACCGCAGGATACCTCAATGCCAGCGCCGCCGTACAGAGTGGAGACACCCTTTGAATGGGTTGTGCCGCCGCAATTGGGTCAACGTGCTCAACGCGTTGTTCTTTTCGTTTCCCACGAGAACCAGCAACGCGAAACAGATAATATGATTCAAATTTCGCCAGTAAACCGCGTTGCAGCGATAATTTTAGCGCGGTTTTGTAACAATGACTTGCTTCGGCGGCGAGCGAGTAATCCAAAATGGTGGCGCCAGCGTATACGTGTCTCCACCCTGGGGACGCGTGAATAAAGGCACCCTAGGCTGCAGAGCGGTCGGTTCCTGTGATGTCATTGCACACCACGAAAACACACGATTTAGCGGTAAAATCAAAATTGTACCTTAAATTGATTATTTCTCAATGAATAAAGCATCGTTTGTATCCGGACAAGCGCTGGGGGCACTATAAAACACGAAATCTTTCGAATAAAGCAAATTTGTATTCTGTCTTCATGGCTCCTTTAAGCATTTTGTTATCCCAAACAAGTCCTTCGGAAGTTACCCAGTCCTGAACAACATTCTCGCACGAGGTCGTCGTAGGCACTTCTTCCAGTCCCGAGTGGTACGAGGCATTGCCCGTGACAATTACACTACCATGTGGCAGTCGTGGCAAAACGGCCCCACACCACCTTTCAAAGCGGGTGTCGTCCGTCTCCTCATGGTAGTCGCCTGCCTTCGTACCCCGAAGGATGTCCAGGCACCCACCACCGAAGCCGCCCTCGCTGTCTATGTGCGTTACAATCAGGCGCTATCCTTTCCCTGACGCTTGCTTCAAACCTGTCGTCAGACCACGCATGAAGGCGTCGTGGTGGGAAGCAACCGTCGTGTCCGTCAAACAGTCGATATCGTGTGTCCCGCATTCGCTCATGTTTCATCAAGGTACAATATTTTTCGACCTTCAATCCTGTACCTGGCGATGTCGTAGAGGTACTTCTGGTGCCACGCGACAATGTCGTGCCGCTCGATCAGGAGCGAGTTCCGGCCCCTGTTCTCATAACTGAATTCGATGTCATTCAGAAGGCGGCGCACAGTCCATGGCTTGAGAGGAGTAATTAACATCACCGCTAGCGTTGACATCCGCAGCAATCGCTTTCACTGTCGGGATCCCATTGTGGCGAAAAAGGCGATGCACGGACGACTGCAATGCGCACTTTGTGAAGTCGTCGCACACTTCTGTGGGTCGTCTCTTTCCACTGCTTCGCGGGCACTTTCGGGAGGGCGTCGCAAGATTGCCATCGTTATTTTTCATCTCCTTCTTCACGTCTATCACCAAACTCGCGCTGATTCCAAGAAGATCGCTCATTGTCACGGCCGTTTCTTCAACGCTGCACTCTGGGTGTAGATGCCGCAAGCGAACGTACGCGTTCCGGATCATCTCCCGCCCGCAGCTGCAGATGACACAGCCGCTTTTGTTTTTCTTGTACCATCGGCATGGCGTGGATGGGAACGCACCACAATCGTCAGCCGAGAACAATAACGCACACTCAGACGCAACTTCTTCGGGCTCCAAACCGGAAAAGGGAACAGAGAGAGAGAAAGGAATTTTATTGAAATGAAAATACACAGAAAGGTCGGCCTGATGGTAGTATATCTGGCCATCTATCCTGTGTGTGGGAAGGGAAAGGGGAGGAAAGAGTGTGGATAGAGGACGAGAGAGATGAAGATAGCGGAGGAATAAATAAATGGCAATGTATAGAAGATGCCTATACCGATACGGCCTCAACTACAATATCTTTGAGAGGCCGCTGCTGCGCAGAAATGTCAGCAAAGCTTTAAATGCCTTGTGGGAACACTTCGCTTCTGTCCAAGGTCCCAGCAGCACTTCCTCCGATACCACACGACCGTCCAAACAGGCCAATGTTCTCGCTAATTGTTCTCGAGGATGCGCATAGCGTGGACAGTGGCAGAGAACATGCGAAATAATCTCTGGTACATCGCATGTCTCACAGTCGGGGTCACTTGTAAAGCCAATGAGGTGCTTGTAGCGACGGGTAAAGGCTACGCCGAGCCGTAGTCGGTGAAACAGCGTGGCGTAGTTTCGCTGAATACCAGGAGGTAGCCGAAACTTGCAGTCGGGGTCCAGGCGGTGTAGTCTTCTATGACGATTGTCAGGGTGGGACCAGTGACTCGCCGAGGCGTGGCGGAGAATGGTAGACAGAAGGGCGGTCGTGTTCGCCCTTGCGAAGGGCAGACGTACAACGTCTGCATTTGCAGAAACCTTCTTTGCCTCCTGGTCGGCCCAGTCGTTACCAGCTAGTCCGCAGTGGCCTGGTACCCACTGTATGGTGAGGACATGTCATTGTTGCAGTGCCAATGAGCTTAATTCGAGTACTTCCGCAGCAAGGGCATAATAAGGTCCTTGCCTCATAACTCCATTGAGGAGTTGGAGTGCTGGCTTGGAATCACAAAACAGGGTCCGAGCGTGAGGTGATTCACGCGAGACTAAACAAATTGCCTCCCGTATGGCAACCAACTCAGTGGCAGTAGAAGTTGTCTTGTGGTCTAGTGTAAATCCTCGGGTAACGCATAGGCTTGGAATTACCACAGCCGCGGTAGACCGGGATGCAGTCACACAGCCATTAGTATAAACATGTACAGTTCTGGCGTACTTGTCTGTCAAGAACGCTAGAGTCAACTGTTTGAGGGCTATTGATGGCAAAGAGGAATTCTTCCCAATTCCCGGGATGGAAAGGTGGATTGATGGTTTTGATAGTACCCACAGAGCATTCTGGGAAACAACCATTGGGGCGAAACCTGATGGGATCCTATGTTGGTGTTGCAAAATGGCTGCCGCAAAACTACTTCTCGAACACGTAGTAGGAAGAGCCGATAATGGATGGTGTTCATGCCTTGTGAAACATCTAAGGTAGACTCGAAGGGGTTCCCCCAAAAGAAGTCCATCCATTGGAAAAACACGTGCCTCAGCAATCGTGCCCACAGTAGAGGTACATCGTGGTAGTCCCAAGCATATTCTGAGGACTTGTGCTTGCAAGCCCTCCAATGTGCGCCGGGAAGAAGTTCGCAGGTTTGAAATGGCTGGCAGGCTGTAACGAAGACGCCCCAAAAACAGGCTCCGGTACAACTGGAGAAGAGCGCTCTCAGATGGACCCCATCTCATCCCCGCCACGAAGCGAAGAACATGCACAAGGCTTGTAAGTTTAGTCTTCAACGAGGCGATGTGTTTCGTCCACGACAGACCGTGGTCTACAGTCACTCCCAAAAATCTGTGGTGCGTGATGTAAGGTATCAGTGTCTCCTCAATAATGATAGGATACCGGAGCATCGACTTTCTGGTGAATGCAAGAACGGTGCATTTTTCTGGCGCTAAACTCAGACCTTGACGGCACAAGTACCGAGACGTCGTTGTTGCGGCTCGCTGTAAACGGGCTCGCAGCTGCGGTCGAGTTACACCAGAAGTCCAGAGGCAGATATCGTCAGCGTACATAGTGACTCTGACGACTTCAGGTATTTCGTCCACGAGACCCATTAGGGCAATAATAAAGAGGGTGGGGCAATGCATAAAACCAGAAGCAAGCAGATGATGGTCCATCCATGCCGAACTCCCAGTTGGAAAAGCGGCAAACTGCGTCGGACCATCCTGCAGACGTCGCTCGACTTGCTCATTAGTTAACGCGCACACGTGAGTACGAGCAACAAATTTCAGGCGGAAGCGTGAAAAGAACGCGAAATTTGGCGAGCCAAGTGTTGGGAGGAGAGTGCAGAAAGGCAGCGAAAAGCTTTAGAGGCTTCAACGGACACGTCGCCTTGACCTTGATGACGGCTTCGGAAACTCACAAAACTACTGTAGTGAGTGCTCGCAGTACGGAAAATTCGACGAGCCGTTGGGTTCAGTTGGTCAGCTGGGCTTTGGCTGCTTTCGCTTGCATAAGCAGCCTAGCCGAGCTAAGCCACAGCCACTATTAAAGCGGGGATTTCTACGTCTCAGTGACACGGAGGAGAGAAAAGTTTAGGAGGGAGCGTAACGACACAGTCGTGAAGCGTAGTCATGAAAAATAAAAAGTAAAAACCCACGGAAACTTCACCCTCACGTGACAGGCAAGTGGTATAGTTTGCGCCTCACGCGACTGCCCGTCCGCGCTGCGTGCCTGAGTCTGTCGGTGGCGAGACGTCCGGGTAGAGTGTACACTCTACACCGGGCGTGGTCGGACGGGAGCGACCGAGCAAACATTTTTCTTCGTTGCCCTTTCGGATCCGTCGGAGTTTACGCCGCCGTCGAAGTGTAGTGTGCCGCCGTGCAAAAGTAGAGATGACAGAGTACGACGTCAGCGCTTCAGATTTTATTTCACAAACACACCGCAATTTCCTGGTTCAGATCATTTTATCTTTTCAACAATGATGCTCAGGCCCTATTCTAGGTAATCAACCGTTTATTGGCAACGCTTCAGTCAGTCCAGAACTCACCACAGTCTCTCCTAGGCGTAATCGCGCATTCTTTTTCCCCATTTATTCCTATCGCAGAGATCGAGATGTCCTGGGACAACAAGACCGCGCACTACCCTTGACGTGAGTCCGTTCTGCTCGCGGCCGCACCCAAAATCGGTGGGTCTGCACCGTTTGTTTTACAATGCAATAAACGAGACAAAGACGTACCGCAAACGTCATCGCGACAATGTGGTACATAAAACGTGCCGCCACGCCGGAGCACCGATAAGGATAACGTACGCAAGTGCACCCGCAAGCGAAAACAAAGCTTTTCGAACCACCTTTCAGCTGATAGGAGCCTCGTTACACCGCTGTGATGTAAAAGAAAGGTGGCACGATAACTCCCAGCAGAATGCCAAACGCAATCGTCGCAGCAAACCTGGCAGACACTACCAACACTACGCCGCCGTAGGCCGCTCCGTGCTTGTCAATGTTTATGGCCGCGCGTGCGAGAAAAGCCAGTCGTGGTTCGAGCGATCCAGCGTCAGAAGTCAAATTCGGCTCGCAGCTCGCGAGGGTGCTTCCTGCGCAGGCGCTCTACCTCTCGCCTAGCTTTGAACGGTGACAGCGGCGGTAATTCCAGGTTCCGAGGCTGGGAGCGCAACGCTGGCGAAAAATCTCGTACGGCTCCTCTGGCGATGCCGTTTCACCTCCACCGGAAGCCGGCAGGAGGAGCCACTAAATGGGTAGGTGTAGGGTGCCTGGATGTTCCTCCTCGCCCGCCCCTCCGTAGGGGCGGCGAGGAGGAACATCCAGGCACCCTAGGTAGGTGAAAATCTCAGGATGCAGTGCGTGCGAGGATCCTGAAGAGAGGAGAATGCGGCATCAGAGGAGGTTTGCTTGCCAAAGCTGGGCCGCCTGACGTCATGCTCCCTCCTAAAATGTTTCTTCCTCCATGGACAAGAAGTTGAAGTTGAAGGTCTTAATTCCAGTCAAGTACAATGGCTGAGGAGGTGAGAGAACAGCCGCTAAGCACATTTTCCGGGCTTAGCGGCTGTTCTTTTCCATAATTCATGTCAGGCAGTGCAGCACAAGTGGGAAAAGGACAGTACAATTCATCTCAAAGTTGTCATCGTAAGAGTAGTTCCACCTCGGAGCAATCCAATGTTTCTGGTTTCCGTATACAGTCAAACCCGGCTATAACGAACCCGGATAGAGCGAATTAGGCTATATATCGAACAAAAAAAAAATCAGTTACGGAAATACATGGGAAACATATTCCTTATAACGAAGTTCACATCCGATATATCGAACTCCGCGCGCCTAGAATGGCCGCCGAAATGCATGGTCTCGGAGCAGCGATTGAAATGTGGATTGCCCGCGACCACTGAGCAAGAGCAGCGACTGGGACATTGCGCCTTGCACGGAGCGACGTGACGGCCGACACTTCCCGTAACTATTTCCGACGCGTGGGACTTACGACGGAACCCGCCCAGTCAGCGAGTCCGGGCCAAGACAGCAGCATCGGTGAACTGTGGGAAGAGCTCGCCAACGTTGCTGATGATGTCGCGAGTGAAAGTTGTCCGATGCTTATAGTGAAGCGCTTTCGGCAATCGATGTGCTCCGCCAATGCTTCCTCGATTTTGGAGAACGCAGACTCGTACTGCTCCAAACAATGTTTCGTGTAGAGAATGCTATGCTAGTTGTAGCCGCCAAAACGAAAGTGGAAACAAAAATCACCGCTTTTTTTTTTGCAAAGTAGGCAGTAAGGGAAAGAAGCTTTATTAATTGCAATAAATGGATTATTTTCGGTATGGTTAATAGCTACTTTATTGTGTTCGTTTCTGCATGCGGGGATGGTGGAGTTGAGGAGGGGGGGGGGGGGGTACCGCGAAATGCGAACTCGTAACAATAAGCTCGTTATAGGCGGGTTCGGCTATATCGAACTATTGGATATATCGAACAAATCGCGGTGCATATTGCAGTTCGCTATAAACGGGTTTGACTGTACTATCCTCCTTGTAAAGGCTCTGACCCTTCCAATGCTTATGATTGGAGTCCATATCTTAGTTCACTAAATTTAGAGGACCTGTCCTAGCGGGCGGAGACTTCAACGCCTCCAACGGTCTTTGGGCCTACTCTTGCACTCATCCGCGTGGCAGGCTCCTCGAACACGCACTTGAATTTAGCCCCTTACACCTTCGGAATGAACCTGGCGTCTACACCCGCATAGGCTTTCATCCTCGACAAAGTGACACTTCTCCGGACTTAACTCTCACCACTCCTAGCAACATCCGAACGTGGAAGACGCTTAACTGCACTTGGGGTAGGGATCACTATCCCATCCTAATCTATCTACAGGCAAAGCAGGAGCGAAACGAGCTAGAGAACGAAAAGAAATCTCTCAAGAGAACAAACGAAAAGCTACTTGTGAACTGCGAAGCTCCGCGAAAACAAGTGTTTCAGCATGAGCAACGCATAACTGCCTCGGAGCAGTATTCCTGCAAGTGTAACCTTGAAGTGAAGGGTTTACCGTTCGCTGAGTACCAAAACCTTGTTAGCACCGTCAGCGAGATCGGTAGACTTGTAAATGACCCCATTTCGGAATCAGAAAGTGATGCCTGCCACCGTGTTCAGGCGAAAAACCAGAATGTCGCTTCCAACATTGTCTTGCAGTTCAAATGCCGTTCAAAGCGTGGCACGGTGCTCGAGAAAGCAAGAAAAATGAAACTTTCGGCATGTAACTTTGGCCACGAGTCTAGCGAACCTCTGTTCATCAACGAGCACCTTTACCCTGCGATGAAACAGTTGCTGGACATGGCTATTGCGCAAAAAAAGGCGAAAAACTGCCGTTTCGTTTGGACACGTGGTGACAAGGTCTGTGCGCGAAAAGATGAAAAATATTCTCTTGTGCACATTCGAAGCGCACATGACGCAGAAAAGACGCAGACGCAGTAAACTGGTCAGGCTTTCGTTGCCTGAGCAGTCTATCTTGAAACATGACCGCGTGACCCCGTGATGTTAGCAATATAGTTGAAATCAACCCTAATGTACGCTTTTCTTGCTTACACCTTAACATTCGTTCGGCGAGACAAGGCGGCTTATATGTATTTTTGGGCGAGTTTATTTTTGAGTTTGATGTGTCATATTGAGGGAAACATGGTATTACAAGCGTGACGGATATCAAAGCTTTTTTTGTGAATCAATCTAGTAGAAATGGAGGCGAGCTGGCTATCTTGCTGAAAAATATGTTTGATTGTGACATTCTGTCAGACTTTTGATTGATTGTAGGGTTTAACGCGCCGACGCAACGAAGGCGATGAGGCGCGCCGTAGTGGAGGGCTCCGGATTAATTTTGACCACCTGGGGATCTTTAACGTGCGCCGAAATCTCGAACACACGGGCGTTTTTGCTTTTCGCCTCCATCAGAAAAGCGGCCGCCGCGGCCGGGAATCGAACCCGCGACCTCGTGCTCAGCAGCGCAACGCCTTAGCCACTGAGCCACCGCGGCAGGTGCTGTCAGACTTTTCTTTCATAACCAATGCAGTGGAATGCTTAACCGCTATATAGAATAATTTTATTTATTCCATAGCATACCGACCACCTGAGGCCGATGTAAATATATTTATTGAATTTCTGGACCGCCTCCTCACCGATGTGAACAACAAGAAATTCAATTTTATTCTTGGGGGTGACTTCAACATCGACCTCCTGAAACAAACTGCTGCTCAGGAACCTTTATTACTAACGGTAGAATCGAATGGCCATTCCATTCTGACACAGATGGCTACACGCGTTACGATGCAGACAGCCACACTAATTGATGCATTTATCTCTAACATAAATATCAGTAACTTACTTTCAGGTGACTGCACAAGGCAATCAGTGATCACTTTACCATTTATGTGCTAGCGAAATGTGCCACTATTCAACAAAGTGAATTGCCAGCACAGTATACAGCCCAAAGGATAACTCCTGGCACTCTAGCGTCCTTTTTCTCTGCTCTTTCAAATCAACACTGGGATGACGTCTTTTTCTCTGAAAATGCTGACGAGGCGTACGAGGCATTTATTATCTGCTTTAAACGCATATAACGTGTCCACTTTCTCGAGAAAACCGTGATAAAGATTACAAGAAGTCGTAAGCCTTGGATAAATCAAGAATACAATAAATAAAATGATAAGAAAGACAACCCAGTTATATAAGAAATTTATGAGAACAAAGTCTCCCACTGATCTAGTAAGCTTTAAGAAATACCCTAACAAAGCAACATCGTTTTCTCAAAAACGAAAAAAGAAACTTTTTACGCAATGAGTTTGCGAAGGAATTCTGCAAGGGTAGCGCACAAGTTGGGAAAAAAGTTAATAAATTATTAAACCGGGCCCCATCTAAATCAGGAGTCACTCATCTTGTTTTTGACAGTGAACGCATTGGGGGTGTCGAACTTGCAGAGAAATTTAATACGTTCTTCAAAGATACTATAAACACCGGTTTGACTTCTGATATTTCTTAAAATACTGTACAACGAAAAAAGAATAGCATATTTTTAGAACCAACTGATGACATCGGGGTATTGAACATTTTTTCTTCCTTTAAGAACAGCAGGTGTTGCGATTTAGATGGAATTCAGATCGCGTTAGTAAAGTATGTCCTCACTCTAATAGCTCCTGCATTTACGCGTATTTATAACCTTGCCTTAAGCAAAGATAAATGTGCACCCATTATATTTTTTTTTCAGAACTCCACTGAACTTCTTCTTACGTACCATTGGCAGACATCTGTTAATTTGGGCGCTTTAATATGTCTGCCTGGAGTGGACTAGAGTGTAATTAGTCTGCGCGATACTAGTGAACTTTGGTCACCTAGACTCTTAGAAAGAGGCAACACAAGCAATCTGGCTGCCACGTGCGCCTCGCGCGCGGTTTCTCCTCGTAGCCAGCATTTCCTCTGCGTCGCAAGTGTGAGGATAGGGGTATCATTTGGCGCCATGAGTCTGCCCTCAACGGCGTCATAAATGCACAACATCGTATCCCCGTCGTAAAAGCAATATCCTTTGTACTGGCAGCCCCCAACAGAGCGGCAGTGACGTAGCCATTCAATAACGCGTGCTGTAAACGAGCCTCTGAAGCATTTAGCAACACGACTAAAACCTTCAAAGATGCGGTCTCCGAATCGCAAAAAGAAGACCAACCCGCCGCGGTGGCTCAGTGGCTAAGGCGTTGCGCTGCTGAGCACAAGGTCGCGGGCTCGATTCCCGGCCACGGCGGCCGCTTTTATGATGGAGGTGAAAAGCAAAAACGCCCATGTGTACAAGATTTCGGCGCACGTTAAAGATCCCCAGAGGGTCAAAATTAATCCGGAGCCCTCCACTGCGGCGCGCCTCATCGCCTGCGTTGCGTCGGCGCGTTAAACCCTGCAGTCAATAAAAAAGAAGACCAAAAGGTAGCACAACTACACAACAAATGTAATAAAACAAGGACAAGAAAATTTAGTCCCCTTCCATTCTGTGAAGATGGACGACCTGGGAAGCTGCAGTGGACGCAGTCCACGGATTACACGCAACAAAGCACGTTTGTTTATAGTTTGCGATACTTCCTAGCCATTTGGCTGGTTGAAACTTAGGAGGACCGTAGCTATATTCTGGCAGAAAAAACGTGGAGCTGTCTGTTACACAGAGGGCAGCGCACACGTAAAATATGTGAGGCATTCTTCGTTCATAGCAGAGGATCGTCATAAGCACGCAGTCCGTGACCTTGCTCGATAAAGGAATAGCTCATTTGGCGAGATAGGAAAAGGTCATGTTTCACTTAAAGACAGCGTCCGTGTTAGATTAGAGCCTTCAAGGCCTGTTTTACTGCTTTCCGGGTGCCGCAATGCGTACACAGATAGCCATGCAGATTTTCTTCCCCTATATATATTGTTTTTTTTTTTTCAAAGATAAGCAGTTGTTTTACAGCCCCCTTTTTTGTTGCTCTTCACTTTGGGCGGTCTTAGGGCTGTTCTATCTGTGCTGTCTTTTTCCCTCCCGCGTCGTACGTTTGTGTAACACACCACTGTTTGTGTAGCACACAAACCCAATCCGTTTGACTCCTCAGGACACCAGACAAGTCGCATTGGGGCACCTGAAGTCCGCATTTACACCTCCTGCCAGCACAAAGGACATGTCACCAGTAACGGCATTAAACCTATAGCTGGGCTTGCACGCGCCCCTATCCCCAAATCCCCAACCGTGCACGCATAAACCGGCAACCGGTTACGTGCGCGTGCTTAGAAGTGAAAGACACCGGCGAAAATGTCGCTCTGAAAGTCCTTTAATTAAGCTGAACAAGTAATATTAGGTCACGTCCGCGTTCAAAGCGGGCAAATTACTGTTCAACTGGGAGGGAATCGCAGCCACTCGACGAGCTGGAACTTGAGGCAGCAATGGCGGCGGCCGCGGCTTTCTGTTGTTTGCGCGTTCATTCTCGCTTCTGTTCGTGCCGACTTTCCTTCGATTCCCGCTCTTCTTCCTCCAAGAGATCTACATATGGGTCCGTTTTATAGCGAGTTAAAACTTGAAAGACCTCGAGGTTTATTCTAGTGGACAAACATGTGTCTGCCCGTTTCCTTTCCCCGTCTAGGCATCTTACTGACTGTGTAACACACTAACCCATACCCAAACCGCTCAATTACGTAGTACAGCTCACAGGGTGCATTCAGCCATGAAACTTGCATGTTGAAAGATTCCCGCCAGGGGTCCGAACGATGCGCACCTGCCTTACCTCGGCTTTGCGTTTGAACCCCGGTTTCACCAAGGGAAACAGAACCACTGCTGACCAGCCCAACACCGCGCTGCTCCGTAAGTTCTGGGTACCGCACGGACACCAGCTTCTCGAAAATCGCGCCATTCGACGGTCACCTACAACATTTTCAAGTGTCTTCCACGCTGCACAGGGAACTATGCCTACTTAGGCCTCGCACAACGGCCCCGACGCCGGCGTAGGAACGCAGGTGCACGGGCCAGGTCGGCAGACCGCTTTTGAACGCCTTTCGGCCATGAAGGGGACTATGGCGGGGAGAAAATCCACCCCAAAGAACTCAACCGGCCTGAATGAGCTAATATTCGTCGCCGACAACAAGCTTTCCACGACTCTCAAATGCCGCGCGAAGAACGCTCTCTCACTCTGACTTCGCATGGCCCCGAGAAGGCACCGGTACCCGCCCGCGACGCCGTCAACCTCCCGCATCTCCACTACCAGCCACGGATATCAAAATCCTTCTTCGCCTCTGTGGAAGACTAGACCTCAGGTCAGTTGCACAAGCCTCTCTCGCGGATGCCGTGATGAAAAAAGCTGGCGTACCCATAAACCCTGTTGATCAAGTCCGCATCCAGCTGACGTCTAACTACTTGCTCATAAGCACCCCATTAGAATACCGCGCGAACAAGTATATATACGTCGGTAACCTCTCTGACAATTCGGGGGAGGCGTCACGAAGTGGCTGCTCATGTATCGGCACCAGCTAACACCGTTTCCGGGGTGCACATATCGGAGGAAGACATGCACATCATGTACGGGAGAGCATATATAAATTCAACCCGGACCTTCGCATCCTAGAGGCCAAGCGCCTAAAGGCATCCAACATGGCACAGATTCTATTTGATGGCACCAAATTCCGTTTCTGGATTCGCTATCGATACACTACATACCGACGCAAACCCTTTAGAGGCAATACCGAAGCATGCGCTCTCTCCTGGCAAACCGAACACCGGCAAGACGCCTATCCAACCGCACAGCCGTCCCCCAGGTGCTGCTGCTGTGGAACTGTTAACACACCAGAAGATCATAACTGCAAACCCCTGTCCATCGTGTGCGCGGACCCACACCTAACAGGCTCTGCGGACTGTCCTCAACGGTTCCGGCCTCGTAAGCGATAGCTTACCTATGACCAGATGGTTTCCAGCAGCCAAGATGCGCGAAATGCTACGATCGACCAGTCCACCAGCGCCCGGCGGGATATACACCTGGACGCCTCTCGCCATCCGCCCAGGGACCCTACGGACTCCACCAAGAAGCCCTCGTCCGGGAAGCAAAAAGACCGAAAACCGCAACTCCCAGGGTAGGAAGCCACCTACAACGGGCACAAGGTCAGCTACCCTATAGGACTCCCTCTTGCAGCTCGTCTCACTTTCCCCCACCGCCTCTAGTACCCTTCCCTGACATTATTAAAGAACTCGCTGCCATTAAAGCAGAAATTACTTTCCTTAAACAAGAGAACGCCACCTTCGTCGAAAAAAAGAATAACTGGGGCTGCAAATCGAGAATCGCACATCCGAGTCCTCGTCATTCAACCCGCCCAAACGCAAAGCCACATCACAGAACCACGAGTCGGACCCTGAACGTCCCAGCCGTGATGAGCAGGTAGACCGGCAGATAGCCAATACAGAAAACTCCTTTAAACACGCCCTGATTGAGCAGAAAACCGAGTACACCAGCTTCCATCGGGTGCTACAGTCCGCGCTTTTCCCCCTACAGGCGAATATTGAAGCCCCGCGCTCTGAGCTGCACTTGTCTGTTAACGCAATTGTCGGTAACATGAACAACCCCATAGCATATGGCCCCTCCCTCGAACAACAGCAGTATGCCCAGCGCCGTGAGTAGCGCTGCCGAAACGGTTCGAACCTGGCTGTTGCACTGCAGGGGCTATCGACGAAAACGAGGAACCTGCAGATGCTTGTACAATATACGGAGACACCCGCGGACGTTGGTTCTCTACAGGAAACTGGAACAATAGTCAAACGCACTGTATATAAAGCCTTTCAGCGTAATGGTGACCCCACAACGGCCATTGTAATACGGCGCAATATTCCAGCCGAAAGAATTCAATGCGACAGCGTAAATATTCTCCACGACCTGGTAGTCTTGTACCCCACTGAGCGAACATCCACTAGACTTTATATACTTAACGTATACAGTGATCCCGAAGCGCATACCCATACTTTTATTCTTTTGTTCTCCCTAACAAATAAGCAGACTGCCCATCATGCGCTAATAAGCGTAGGTGATTTCAATGCTCCACATACAGCATGGGGCTACCCCCATTGCACAAAAAAGGCCGCCTCCTCTGGGATCAGGTGTAAACTCACCGTCTCACGTTAGAATCGGATCCTCTGACGCCCACTAGGATTGGTAACAATGTCCAACGGGATCCTTCACCCGATCTCACTCTCACTCTAGTGTCACTACACTGACACCTCGTTGGGCAGTGACCATTATATGATCCAAACTGATATCACCCTCACCTGATTTTTGACACTGCATCCCAGGCAGTCACACATCAACTGACATGGGTTCCGACAGGGCCGAGTGCAACTCGAATCGGTATCACTCAAGAAAAATGCTGATAGCCTCAAGGATTGGACCAACCAAATAATAATAGAAGCACAGTCGGCTACCAATAGACCCAGGACTTCCATCGGACACTGTAGACTCGCGCCTACAACATATGTGAGAAGCATACAAGAGCATACAGCGTCGATGGAAGATAAACAAGAGTAACCGCCATCTTCGACATTAAACAGCCACATACGAGAAAACGCTTCCCGCGCCTTACACGAACAATGGGACCAGGTATGCGATCAAATGAAACGGAATCTGAGTATGAAAAGGACGTGGTCTCTTCTGAAACACCTCCTCGATCCTAGTCGCTCCAAAACTGAGCAAAATCATCGCCTTATTTGCATTATTCACAACTTCCCCGGCACAAGCGAGGAATTGCTGGATAAAGAACGTGATCTCTACCTGCTTTCTCGCGCTAAATACTCCTTGCCGTCGTAGAGGGGTTCTATCAATGCAGATCTCGACGCCGACATTACGGAGGCGGAGGTGCGAGGTGCTCTCCTCAAACTCCGACCAGAGTCGGCCCCTGGACCGGATTATATAACAAATAAAATGCTCCGAAATCTCGACGATTATTCCATTTTGGCCCTAACGACGTATTTTAATCATTTCTGGAAACAAAGCTCACTGCCTCTGTCCTGGAAACATGCCAAAATCGCCCTCATTCCCAAGCCATTGTCCATTGTCCATTGAAACCCATTGTCCATTGAACATCTCAGATCAATTTCCCTCACCTCGTGCATGGGGAAGGTCCTTGAACATATCCTCGCCCGCCTCATGTCGCATCTCAACTCACCCGGCGCACTTCCACATTACGTGATCGTATTCCGACCTGGTTTATCCGCGCAAGACATACTCCTTCTAATGTCCAGGGGAGTCATCATCCCACCACTACATTCGATAGGGCAGCAATCCTGGCCTTAGATCTTCCCAAGGCATTTGACACAGTGTCCTACACTGGGATTCTGCATGGTCTGGAGTCCATCAATCCGGGGAAGCGCACGTATGACTATATCCGCGACTTTTTGACGTCACGCACGGCATACATCCAAGTCGGCGATATCACATCAGACGCCCTGTCCTTACCATCTATGGGTACACCAAAAGGCATTGCACTATCGCCACTGCTGTTTAATTTGGCTGTAAAGAACATTTCTTAAAAGCTCCAACAATTCCCAATCTACGTTTCAGTCTACGTGCCGCTTATATCACCCTCTGGGTAACAGGAGGCCGTCATGTTCTCATTGAAAAAACCCTCCAAACCGGCGCTCAAAAGTAGCGGAGGAAGCCAAACTGGCTGGCTTTACCTGTTCATCCACTAAGTCGGAATTGCTTCTTCGGCCATGTAAACGTGGAGCGAAAGCTACACCCAACGTTAAAATTTTTCTTGATGACCACCCGATTCCTCAGGTACGAACCCTAAAGGTGCTGGGGTTACTCATGCAGCCCAACCGCGCGAACACCCAATTCATATCTCAATTGAATAAACATGTAATCCAAACAATCGGTCTTATCAAATAACTAACCGGCGACCGGGCCCACGAAAAGAGAGGCTGCGTTTGATTCAGGCACTTGTCATCAGCACGATAACGTATTCCCTCCCTTACCTTCACGCTAACGTCACCGAATGTAAAAAAATTATTGCTTTATTCGGAAAGCCTGCCAGACGTACGGCGCTGCAGTTACCCTTGGATACCTCCACGGCTACATTCGAACAAATGGGGGTCCATATCTCTCCAGCCAAATGACCCGTCTAGCTACTACACCTATTGGGCTGTGCATGTTTGAGTGCCCCGGCGTCAACATTCCATCAAAATCCCCATGCTTCGCACCACGCCCGGTAAGCTGCTTGTTCGGCCTCTACCACGGAGGCTGAAGATTGCATAGGGCACGGACGCTGGAGAAGCGTCTTCCAATCCGTCCGGATATACAGTATGTAGACGCCGTTGAATACCGTCATCACGACGGATTTACCCTGGCTGAGATCAATGAGCCCGACCCCCGTTCCCTGTAAATTCTCTCGCGGTTCGCACACCCCGTTCAGCGGATAC
>NW_027526295.1:148795126-148902469 GCF_048455015.1 Haemaphysalis longicornis
TTCCTACCTACCCGCTACACCTCAAAGGCCGAGTGCCTTCCTCTGGTGAAAAAACGGTTTACAACCACAACATCACCTTTTCTTACACAGCTAGTTTTGTATTTAGACTTGGTTGATTCATGCACACATCATTTATGTCACGAATAAACACAAGGTTAAACTGTTTTTACAGAAATTGTTCATTGCTGTGAAGGGGGAGCGTATTGCCGTTTCAAACAAAATCACATCCAAGGAGTGCGTGACGTCTATTCTTGTAGGCTAGAATGTACTTTATCTTAAAAGAATAAAATATTGGGCGAGATTTTGTAGTTTATATCTACGAAAGAAGGAATCTGTATACACTGCGTTCTCCTGTCTGATACTTTTCGGAGTGCTAGATAATTCTTTTTGACCTCTATTCATTACGTGGCGCTCCCCCGCCTTGGCGGCTCAGAGAACAAGGCGTTGTGCTGCTGAACCGACCATCCTGACCGCGATAGAGGCTAAAAAAGAGAGCTCCTCTGTGTCGAAATTTCAGCCCACGTAAACGATCCCCAGATGGTAGAAATTAATCCGCAGCCTTCCACTACGGCGCTCCTCTTAATGCAGTTGTAGGTTCCGCGCATTACACTCCACAATAAGCCATTACATGTCGAAATCGTTTAGCATATAAGCCTAGAAAAAAAAGCACGAATTTTTTATCGCTCGTGTTGAGCACTCAAAAGTTTAGTACATGGAAAGAAGCTCGCCTGCTTGTATGCGACACTGCCTGTACAAAACAGCTGCTTACCAGCCCAGGTTCCAACGGCATCTGCCGCAAGCTGTTCGAGATCTTTTCCAAAATTTGTGCACGTGACCCAAGTGGTGGCGGTTGATAAGGCGGTGGCTGTTGATAAAACGGTGGCTGTTGATAACGCGGCAGGCATGTAGGTGTGGTATACTCAGGGGTCGACAAGCAATGCTGCTTATCTGCATGCGTTTGCATACGGCTTCCCCTTACTTTTTTATGCTTTAACTGACTTGCACACAATCTCACAAGAACCTTTTCTTATTGCAGTCTGTAGATATAGCCACGGTACCAAAATGGACAAGTTGGGTTAATGTTGCCATTACCTGTATTACTGCGGCAGTCTGCTGCTAGATGTCCTTCGCGATTGCATAGGTAACATTTCCTAGGTGCGTGCTGGCCGGAGCGATGATTTCTCGATCCTGACGAGTTTGCGTTTGGGTTGGGCAGCGTGTTCATCTCGTCTCTAGTACTACCCAGGTTTTTTATGTCCTGCGCCTCCAGAAACCCGTCAGTCGACTCGGCGAGGTCGTCAAGAGCGTGTAGGCGTTTTTTTCCTTTAGAAGCACGACTACCGTAATTACCCGATTCTAACGCGCACCTTTTTTCCGCAAAATAGGCTGAAAAATCGCATGCGCGTTAGAATCGGATACGAAACCGAAACTGCCGAAACAGCTGAAATTTCGTTCCACGCATCGCCATCCCAAGATAGGGCCAAAGCTTTTCGCAACAATTTTTCGGATCTAGGCGCCTAGGCTTTTCTTTCGGCGTTCACACAAATCATCAAATTATTCCACTTGCGTGCTTGATAACAGCAATGGCAGCAGCGGCACCGAAGGTGCGCCGCTTCCGCGGCTTACGAGCGGCTCCCACGCGTTCACAACGAGCAGTTGGCTGAAGCGTGCGCCTCTGGAGAAACTCGCGGGATGGGCATGCGAGGCGTGGGCCACGATCCCATCGAACAGGACAGGTTTGTCGACCGATCGGAGCAAAATCTCCACAACGTAGAAAATATTGTTCCCATTACGTGTCATGGAATTAGTCTCAATTAGGTGGGCCACACCTATTGTTCTCAAAGTGACCTGAGGCATAAGGGTTGACAAAGCTTCGGAAGTGAGCTGCTGTTAATCCTGGGTGTAACGAAGTTGATAAAAATTCAAATTTTTTTCTTACATGCAGGTTTCGAGTTAAGGCTCCCGTAAATGAAGCAGAAACTAAATCAAAGTGCTAGACGTCAGGAATAGTGAACTGTCCCGTTAAGAATTTATTTCAGTGAAAAAATGCGTTCTTTGTGCCTTCTGCTTTCCCACGAACTTAATCCGCACACGGCACTCTAAAGAATCAGGGTCACGCACCCTGTATTCGCAAACGTAACTTAAGTATCAATTAAGCCTTTTGACATTATTGGGTGCGTTAACCAGTTTCTAGGACCAAACGTAAGCTGAAAGGGTGCTTTTTCACGAACTCGATGCTCTTTGCTGCACTCAAACTTTTTAAAAGGATGCTATAGCTGTGATACTGTACCGGACGACAACGTTCATCTTTCTCGCCGGCGGAGACGGCACCTGAAATTGCGAGCTTGTCTTGAAAAGATAAACTGTTCGTTTTCTGGCAGCAGAACTCCTTCACCGATGAACCTACACATCAGAAAGCAATGCCGACACTAACAGGCGGACCTAGCACCTAACCGTCACCACACTCACACTGGAAACGCCCCGTAGTTCACGGTGCGGGCCAAGTTAGCTGAATTAGTGCATATCTCCAGCCGATTTTCCATAAAAAGTGCAGAAAACAATGGCTCATCAGCGTAGCGAAGTCGTTAAATCACACTCAGCCGTCGCCATGCCTTCGTTACATACAGGTTGCCCACGTGTGTTTCAATAGGGCTGGGAATGGGAATGGAAAAACTTTATTAAATCCAGGAATACGTTACAGAGAGGTTCGTTACATCCACGTTTAACTATTTGGGGCTGTAACGCTTCTGTCGCGTGGGACCCGCTATTCTTTACCATGACGTGTCTGGTCATGCCACGACAAAAGGGAGGGGGTCTAACCCCTTTCCTTTTTACAACAGGAGGTGCTCGAGCCCCCGTCCGAGTCTTCCTCCTCTCCCCACCCTCCGGAGCCCGTTCGCACGGACAATCCGCCTAAATGCATCGTACAGAAGCGTAAGTTTTGGCGGAAGACGCCTTCAAGCACTCCCCGCGTCTCCAATAAATTAAAAAAAAAATGTGTTGTTGAGTGTATTACGGCGTCGTAATGGGATTAGGAAAAACTTTATTTGTGCCTGCAAAACGGCGGTTTTTAAGCGACGCGACGCGGGCTCGGCGTCGTTCTAGAGCTGTGGTTTGAAACACGTGGCCCGCGGGCCGCATAGGGGCCGCGGACTTTTCAATTGCGGCCCGGCTTGCTCATGAGTGTCTTCATTATATTTCCTTTTATTTGTTTTTTAGAGCGCACGCAATGCGGTCAGCATTTGTTGTAGCATGACCGTAAAACAAATATTCTATATATCAGAATCAGCATCCACATTTTAGTCGTTTTGCAGATAAGTATCGATGTTTCTTCAATAATGGCGCCAAATTCCATTCAGAAACAACCCGGCATATTTACAAGGTTTGGAAAATTAGTGTTTCTTTCAAACGACATCGCTGGCTGACATTTTGTCACCCCCCCCCCCCCCTTTGTTGTTTAAACCTTTTTCTGCTCTTGCTGCACGGGCACTTGCAGGACTACTGCGGCCCTCTCACTGATGCGAGTTTCAGACCCCTGTACTGGGATTTGCCGTTACTAGGCGCAGCGCCAATGCTTCCCGTTGCCAAGTCGCCCGGTCTATGCTTTTCGAGCGCACGCCCGGCGTGCCGGACGGCCCAGAGTTGAGTGTCCTTGTCCTTACTGCGTGCAGCATCCTGCAGCTGCGGCGGATAAGTCCTTGATTGAGCTGGGTTGGACGTCCCGGGAGGTTGCTGTTGTGTGGTTGCTCTACTTTCTGAACAGGCGTGCTGCTTAAGCCATGGTCCAGGGTATATTTGTAATTTATTTTTTTCTCGTAGGTCTCTAATGCGATAAGGACTTTCGTCTTTAAGCAAGCGTGCTTAAAAAATAATTTTGGAAAGCGCACAGTTCTACATCGATTATCGTAGTGGATAAATTATTTTTTTGGTGTGTAATTCTGCCGGCCTCCTGTGCCATTGCCAAGGTGTAGGGTTCCATGGCTTTGTCAAGCTGTCACTGAACTACTTCTGCCTTCGGCCCTCTATAGCCTTCACATTCGTATTCCGCCTCAGTGCCCAAGCGCAGACCAACTCTTCCTGAATAGCTCCGCCGAAGCATCGCGTATCCACTACGAATGGAAGGAAAGTTATCCTTTTAGGGCCAGGTTATATACTCACCCCGCGCCGATAAGGATGGGTGCTGTCCCGCTGGTTGGACTGCGGTATGCGTACTCCACGACCAGCGTGTACATCTTTCCCTCGATCAGGGTTTCCCTTACGCACACGACCAGGAAGTTCTTTCCAGGGATCGGAGTCGCCGACAGGATATCGAGGGCCCTCTTCCGTGACCTGGGCGCAGCTGGCTCCTCGATGAGCGCCATCTTAAACGCGCTGAGCGTGTGGGGGTCAGCCCGTAAGACGATCCGATCCACGTCATCCTTGGGCGTCAGCGGGACGTCGACGCGACCTGAGATCTTCATTCCGGAAGCTGTACCACCTTCGGGGAAATATCGGAAAGCGGGAGTTCGTCCAGCCTGCTCACGGTAAAATGCGCTAAGGCACTTTCTCTGGTGGGAGCTAACGCTTATTTTGAACCCGGTCCTAGCAGCGCAGTCTTGGAAACAAGGAATTTCGGTGGCTTACTTAGCACCGCGATCCTCTTTGCGAGAAAGTCCGCTCGCTTGCAGCATCTGAACCCCGGGCTGTACCGCTTTGAGAATCGTGCCTAACAACCAAATGACCTAAATGCGAAGTGGCCCGAGCGGAGTTGGCATTGTTGCGAGGGAGGCCAGACTGCGGACCGGTGACAATGAAATGGACGTTTATTCTTGGCTACATCCTAACGAAACGAGGCCCCAGGCCTTTTGTCATCCGGACGAGCGTTCCGTGGACAGCCGTGCTCTACCGTTGCCCAAAGACCACTCTCCGCTTCTCGCTCCTCCGGAGGTCTCCAGTCGCACTCAAAGGCACGGCCGCGCGGTTCCGATAAGCCGGCCTTCGATCTCCTCTGAAGCGGCGACCCGCTGTCCCCCCGATTTCGCCGGGGCGCACACGTGTTCCTATTTTGCCGACCAGACACACAGCGGGTGGTCTAAATCACTTGTCTCTGTTCGGCCTTGGCTCCCCGCCCAATGTCTTTCCGTAGCGACAGGGATGCGCAGGCGCGCCAGAGTTAGTGGCCGCACAGGTACCCCAGAGTCCCGCACGAAACCGCACGAAGTGGTCATGTGAGTACTCGGGGAAAATTCCGGCTTTTAATTAAGGCGGCTAACAGGCTTCCCACAGCCCCGACAAAAAATGACGATACCAGATCTAGCTGTTACTGTCATTGAACAAAATATGCCCTAAGTTACCCAGCCCTCTAGTTACAAATGTCACGGTCGCCAACAGCACTCAGATGAAAGTTCGGAGATGAAAGTTAACTTTCATCTCTGAACTTTCACCACCGTGAAAGAATAAAGTCCATCCTGCATTGATGCCGCCTGGTTGCGCTGAGCAACACCCGAGCACTGAGATGCCGGCGACCGTGGTATTCTGGCACAATCTGGGCCATAACTGTGAAATAGGGGCAGCGAACCGAACACCATTCTGTTTTGCACGCGAACCGTAAACTATGTATTCGCGAAGAGGCGAGCACCTCCGAGACAAAATGCGCGTAACTCATTTTGGTACTTCAATAAACTTGCCCGCCATCTAACAGGTTTTGCCGGTGGCAGAGTTTCGACCTATTTAACCCACCTCGGGACATTAGTGCTACGGCCGCAGCACCCGATGCTGAGCCTGATACTCACCCCTCAGCGTGAATTTGAGGGCGTACTCTTCGGGCTGTAGTTCCGGTGGAAGGCCAGGATTTGCGTAGGTGTTATTGCACGGTACGACGAATTTCGGCTCGATCGTGACGCGTTCCCCAGGCAAGATCATGCCACCGGTGGTTGTGGTGCCCAGAGTCGTTTCGGTGGCACCACGTAGCGGCACCCACCGGGGCTCTCGCGTTGCAAGCCGAAATAGCATGGCCGCGAGGATCACGACCGGAAGCATGGTCAGCAAGAATTGCCACTGGAACCAGCAGGTCCAACAGCTAAACGGCGTTTGAGTCGCCTCTTTCTCCTGGCCTTCTTTCGCGACCTGCGAAAACGCTCGCGGTGGCAAACATGTCGGTCACTGAAAGCGTCTGCTGACATTGCGGACTTGCTGCCACCGACTTCTGACGCCACGAAGGGCATCCAGGGAGCGCATAGGGTCACAAAGGGCAAGTTTCGAATTACGCCGATTAGTATAAACGGAGTTACACCACGTACCAAAACAGCGCATATCTGTATACCCTTGCTTCCTGAGCCGTTAGTAACGCTGTCGTCGTTAGAGCCGCGCAGGCTGGAAACGACAACAGGCCTGATCTTGCGCGTGTCAGTGAATTGCTTGAGCATAAACGCCTTGTGCCGCCTGCGCTGAAGTTTTAAGGCATATAGCGCAACAGCTGCGCCCCATACCCATGCTATGTGTGGACGCCGCACTGAATTTGCAATGACTAGCTCGCACGCAGTCTAAATTCACTTAACACCACAATTGGCTGCCAAGGTCAAACGAGTCCCAAAAACAGCGAATTAAAATTCTCCCCGCGATCCCTCAAGAGAACAGCACTATGCCTACGAATAGACTGGTACGAGCTCCAGTGTGCGATAGTACCCAACGTCCAGTGAGGTTCGCCGAACGTGCAATAAGCTTTGAGTGCGCCAACGTGCACACAGCCGGGCAATGAAAGCTGACCACGTTGACGGACTTCTTTGTCTTCGTTACGAACGCGGTTTTTGCTGCAACTAGAGAGCCGCGAAGAGGCCAACTAACGACGAGTTCAGTTCCGTTGCTCCACATGAACGCGGCACTCTGATATCGAACTACGTAGCGGCAGCAAACCCGAGGATGCGCCTGCTCCAAGCGTGCAACTACACGTCGCACTAACCTGTCAAAATGGTCTCGGGATTAACGACGGTTAAAGTTTTTCTTTCTTCCGTGGTGCTCCGGATCCCGGAAACTACACCTGCCAAGCTGGCCACGGCATAGATGGAGCCAAGGTATGTTGCCGCGTGTCTCACTGTTATGGTCACTAGCATTCGTTTTGGCAGCATGCTTAAGGCTGGTGGGTCTAAAACAAACGTTCTTGAGCCCCATTGAGCAACGTTTCGGTTCCCGGTGCTTAAGTGATGCAATTTCACTTGGGATAAAGAGCATATACTCTACAAAGATCGGTTGTATCGGCTCACCATTCCATGGTCATTGAGTTCAACGGTTTGCAGAATCAGCCGCTGCTCTTGTTGCCGCGGCGGCTGCCGCACTGATGGTGGTGGCGGCGGCGCAATCTGCCCCTGTTTTGGCGTCCAAACAACGCGGTACGTCGCAGGCATCGTCGTCCACGCTGTGTCCTTGTGGAAGTCTTGACCAGGAAGCGAGAAGACTGGGCTCGATGCGCAAGTGGGCTGGATCCGACCGCTGATCATGCCGCATGAATGTGGGCTTGGTTCAGAATGCAGGAACCGGTGCCAGCGCGGGTTGTTGTTGTTCCTTTTATTTGCGGCGTATACCCACTTGGGGGATTGGCCAAGATCGGGACCTTTATTGGGACTTATATGCCCGATCTAGGAAACTAAGATTTAGGGAAAACAAATTATTAGAATACTCGCACAACATAAAAATAAAAATATATAAAATATTTACGTAAATGTCAAAACGTACAACGGCATGGCATTTCCGCAGTAATGCAGGTGTCGCGAAAGTTCCGCCTGTAATCGTTATAATAGTGAAGTGGAGATGTTTGGTGGAACAAATTTTGAAAAACTAGAAAATAAGAAAAATATAAAATAATTACGAAAACTTGCGAACCGTGTAACGCCCTGCATTTTCATAACAATGCAGATATCGCGAAAGTTGTAACATGCTGCACCCCGTGCCGCGCTGCTACGTGAGGAAAGCGTGTGCGACGCCAAATCTCGGAATCAAGTTGCGAGCAGCCCAGCTCGAACGACGACTGGCCCCTGGGTCAGTGGCTTGTAAGCGCGGATTTGCGCTTGTTCTGATCTCTTTTTTTGCCATCCCATGAAAAAGCCGACGTATACTCGGTGACAACTTAAGAACGGCACCGGAAGTTGCCGCTGTGCCTTATCACCGTAGCCGGATGTTCCTCCGCGCGGCACAATTAGGGCGTTAGTGGGAATATTTTTAACATGGCGTGAGCCGTTCCCGTGATTTTTTGGACTTGATATGCTTATAAACGACTCCAGTGGCGACAAACAAACTGTGTGAGACAAGCAGACGATATCACGCATTCATAGCAAACCCCTTTCAAAACGCGCGCGCGCTGACGTCACGGGTCCGGCGCTTTGGCGGAGTGATACACTACATGAGGTGGTGCCGTTCTTGAGTTGTAACCGAGTATAGTTGTCGTCATCACCGGCGTTTGGGGCGTCGAGATTGAAGTCCTAAACGATTTCAGCTGAGGCCGGGGAAAGAAAAAAAGCTTGCAGGGAAGCAGACGCTCTTGGAAAGGCTTGACGTAAAGGGAGGCGGAGGAGGAGGAAAAACTTTATTGGTAGCAAAAAAATTGATTTTCGTCTTTCCAAGTGAGCAGAGCTCTCATTCCAGAGCCCCTGTAGGTTTGGCTGTCACCCGGGCCTTCTCGAGCACTGTGCGCTGATCTTCCAGGGCCGAGCTGGACAGCACGGCTTCCCACTGTTCGGTCGTTGGATTGTCATTCAGGGGCACTGTCTTAGTTTAGGTACAGGCCCATGTGATGTGGTAAAGAGTAGCTTCATCTCGCCCGCGTAGTGAGCATTGATTGGACGGGTAAACTGTAGGGTATATCAAGTGAAGGAGGCTGAGATGTTGGTACGTGTTTGTCTGCAGCTGGCGCCATTCTACTGTCTCCTCTTTGGCTAGTTGTTTCTGCGGCGGAGGAAGAGAACGGCGACTTAAACGCTGATGTTGCATAATGTAATAATATGTCAAAGGGATTGGCGCTGGAACTGTGGACTCGTCGCCCTGAGGTGGCGGGGCCCAGATAATCAAGCTCGGGCTGATGCATGCGCTCGTTCGTTCCCGTCCAGGTCGCTGTGTCCTGGTGTCGAGATAACTGAAGTTGTGGGGAGTTAACTGCGCGAATGTTTGGTCAGTGTTTGATGAGCGATTTTAGATAATCGGCCTTTGCTAAAGCTGTGACAGGCTGCTTGTGAGTCGGATACTACTGTTCAGTGTTTGGCTCGCAATGCTGACGTGATGGCTAACGCTACTGCCGTTTCCTCTACTTCTAGAGGGCGTGGTGTATTCACTGTCACGGTTGTTCGTTCTCGCATGTTCTCATCAATAACGCTGACGACCATAGCTGGCCTCCCTGGGTAGTTGGCTGTGTCAGTGTACCGCACGTCTTTGTATTTTTGGAATTTGATTTAGAGAGCACGGGCGCGGGATTCTCGTCTCCCCTGGTTGTATTCAGGGTGCGTGTTTTTACGTATAGTTCTTACGTGAATATTGTCGCAATACATATGTGGGAGTGTCATCGTGTGGTTATGGCCTGTAGTTTGTGTTGTGTATCCTAGGAGTTCCAGAATCTGCCTGCACGTCGGGGTCAGCCGGAATATTTCTCGTTGGCTGACGAGGTGTGCAGCAACGTGCTCTTCTATTCAACGCAGAAATTTGGGCTAGTTGGTGATACGACTTCGATATGGTAAAAAGCGCACTAGGCGGGGACACAAGAAAAAGTCAGTGACACGGTACGAGCGCTCGTCCCGTGTCCTGTCTTTTTCTTGTGTCCCCGTCTAGTGCGCTTTTTACCATGTCGAAGTGTTCTTCTACCGTGTTGTGAATGCCGAGAGCCAGTGGCTTCTGCGTCGAGGTAGTGGGTGGAAGATTGAGGGTTTTCTTATAGGCTTGCCGGACGAGGGATTCTACTTGCTCCTGTTGTCACCAGTTAATTTTGATGTAGGATACGGACCGGTGTAAGTTACCCTGTTGATGACGAGTGCTTGTACTAGACATCTTCTTTAAGTCCATGGCGCCTGTTTCCGATTCGGTTCATAATGCGAATGACTTGATTTGGGGTGTGCTTGAGTCGTTGAAGTGCTTGCGATCCACCGCCATCTTGCTGAAAATAGAGTCCGAGGATTCTGATGGTCTGTACTTGTGGAATATCTTTATTGTCCAATGTGAGAGATATTTGAGGTGGGTCGTATGAAATTTTTCCGCATTTCGTATTCATAAAGAGGAGCACCGATTATTCCTGGGCACATTCAAGATCACTGTTGCGCGCGTACTGTTGGACAATGTCGTCCGCACGCTGCAGGACCTCCTGTATATCGTCGTCCGGGCCCGTGTTTGCCCATATGGCGACGTCGTCGGCGTAGATAGCGTGGTGCACGCCCTCTATCTCCGCCAGTTGAGCTGGAAGTTTCATCATCGCTATGCTAAAGAGTGTTGGGGACAATACAGCTGCTTTCGGGTTTCCGTTGTTTGGAGTAGGAAGAGGGGGTTCTGAGGTCCCCTATGCCGACCGTGGCGGTACGGTTGCGGAGGAAGGCGCCGATATAGGCAAAAGTACGTTGCCCGCAGTTTATGTCACTGAGGTTGCTGAGTATGGTTGTGTGGCTGACGTTATCAAATGCAGCCTTGAGGTCTAATGCCAGGATAGCTTTGGTGCGGTTGGGAGAGATCTTCTGCGTAATTTCTTCATGGAGTTGGAGGAGGATATCTTGTGTGCTGAGGTGAGGACGAAACCTAAACGTTCTTGGTGGCAAAAAGGTATTGTTTTCTGTGTAAGGCTGCAGTCTGTTTAGGACAACGTGCTCTAACAGTTTGCCTATGCAAGAGGTTGGTGGAATAGGCCGCAGATTTTCCAGCTTGGGTGGCTTGCCTGGCTTGGGAATCAACGATATCAGCGTGAGTCCATTCTCTTGGCAGCGTGCCTTCTTCCCAGTGGTGGTTGAAATAAGTTATAAGGGCCTGCATGGAGGTATCGCCTAAGTGTAGGAGTATGCCGTTCATGACTTTATCTGCTCCCGGTGGGGTGTTATTGGTGAGGGCCTGAACCGCCTTCTTGACCTCAGATAGGGTGATCAGTCTGTCCTGGTCTTCGTTGGGGTCACCTCTGTACTCTACTGACTTGTCAGACGGTTTCTGTTGCCCTGTATATTTTTCCCGTACATCATCAAGGATGTCTTGGTTGGTTCCTCGATATCGGTGCACGATTTTCTTGATGGTGTTTTGCGTAGGTGATCTGCTTTTCGTAGGGTCCAGGAAATTTCGCAATAGCGCTCAGGTTTTTCCTTGGAATTTGTTGCAGAGTTTTCTTCAGTTTCATTGTGCTTGAGTTCCGCTGCCTACTTGGCGGCTTCTTCCGTATTTTTTTCTATTCGAATTTTGAGTCTTCTATTCAGTTTCTGTAGGCGCCATCTCCTAAGCATACTTCTTCAGGCTGGACAGAGGTAAAGTAAGCGAGCGTCGAAAGCTGGTTTTTCTTCCGTGAAAGTCAGCTCCTTGGATTAGCTGGATACGCTTTCACGCAAATCACGAACCCACTCTTCTATGTTGGTAATCTCCGAAGAGGGGTTGTTTTCTCTCTGCTTTCGAAGAGTTGATGAGGCGTGTTTCCTTTGCGGGGCGGTTTTGGCACGTGAGAGGGGCTGGGGTGACGAGAATACAATGTTCGCTCCAAAGCGTCTCTTCAGAGTTGTGCCATTCTGATGATGGGAGGTTTTTCATCATCATGAGGTCGGGACAGGTGTCTCGTGTTATGCTGTTACCTATTCTCGTTGGGTAGTTAGGATCCGTGTAAAGGGTAAGGCCTTGTTGATGGATGAGCTCCCAAAGCTTGTTTCTTTTTGTGGTTGCTTTGCCGTATCTTCAGGCCGCTTGTGGCGCATTAAAATTTCACAGGACGACAACTCCGTTTCTCTTGACCAGTTTCAGAGTTGTAGCGAATATGTGATAGAAGTCATCCTTCTTCCAGCTTGGAGGACTATATAAGTTCAGCACAAAGAGACTAGACTGACCCCTTTTGGTAGGCAGGATCTCTATAAGGATGTGATCAATACCACTGTCATCTATTGTATGTTCTACGACTGTACGATATCTTGTGGTAAGCGTGGCTATTCCACTATTTGGGGATGCTGTTGTGTGGGTGCTACAGCCTGGTTGGGATGGTGTAGATCGAGTTTCTTGGGTGGCTATTATGTCTGGGCGATCACCTACTTGTCGCATGTATTGGTGTAAAGCGCCGCTTTTCAGTTTATACATGCGGCATTTCCACTGCAAGATCGTTAGGTTTTTACTGTTTGGCTGATTTGGCTTATTCATAATCGTTCATTGTGTCAGGAGGTAGAGGCAGTGTTTATGGGTTAACGGTAAGTTTTACTTTTTTTTGCGGTTGCTTTGATCATCGTCGTTTGGCTCAAGGGTAGCTGGTTTTAGCTTAGTTTGTTGCGTATGTTGCCATCGTTTTTCTATGTTTTCTTCGTTTAGGGTGCTGTGTTGTTGCAGTTACTGTGTTTGGATCACTAGTTCCTTCGTTTGCTGCTGAACGTGCATGATGGCTTCGGAGAGGCCAGCTACTGTTTGTCCCAGTGTTGTTACGGGTTCTGCAGGGGCTGGTGTGGGAAAGGGGTTACTAATGGGTTGGGGAGTTGTTTCGGTTTCGATTTGTGTAAAGGTTTGAGTTGAAAGGACTGAATTTTTGGTATTGAGCAATGCTTTTTGTTGTTTGTTTTTCTCTCTTAGCTGTCGCTTTTCTGCTCTTAATTCTTTGAGTTGACCTATTATTTCGGCAATTTGTTGGTTAATCTCAGTGGTGGATTGAGATAAGGGTTGGGTTGATTTGTTCTGTTTGCTTTGTGGGAAGAGCCGTACTGACCAGCTCACCTTGCCATTACCGTGGCATTTCCCGGATCCGCTCGGCTCCACGGTAGATGGTTGCTGTAGAGGAGACTGCCTGGATTTGGAACATGACGGATGGCTCGCTCCGGCTCCGGCGGATCCTCGGGATAAGGGTCGTGACTGGCCATTTTTGAAGGTTTCCCTTCAGCTTTGGTGTTGGTTCGTCTGAGTTGACAGTGGTGAGCGTTGGACCAGTCTCTCAGGGCCCCTCTTGCCGCCCGTGGGCCCTTCTTGTCGTCCTCCTGCCACTAGAATTCAACTTAAGGTCTACAGCACCCAATTAGACTTTTGCTTTTGCATTCTTAGAAAGTTCTGAGCATCCCCCGTAATTTTTTTGAAGAACCACCTCCTCCGCCGATGAAAAAGTTAATGGAATCCTCACGCAGATAACTGATGGGAAAATTTTCGGACAATGTTCCATAGCTGCCGTTCACCGCATTTACTAACCTTGTTTTTATGGCCAATACCACTGAGTGGGTACGGTTCCACTTGTCTGCATCATCTCGATCACCACCTGCTGACGGGAATCCTAAACTAATATCCACCAGAACAACAAAATGGCCCTGACGCTTTTTTTGCTGTTAGCACCGGTCCTATTGTTCGTGCCCGCAGAATCGAGCAATGTCAAGAGATGCCCCGACCATAGCCTCTGCAGCCAAAGTAAGAACCTGGCACTATCTGTGTCGCCATCGCTTTCTGTGTGCGTGTAACGCATAATCATCAGTGGTGAACTTCCGAACATGTTTGTGTGCCAAGATCTAACCATGCAGAAAGATCAGCGAAATTGTTTGCTGCAGTACTTGGAAATAGATTCTTTTGGTAGTGGCATACGCCGTAAAAGGGCTCTAAGCGAGTTTCATCAGAAATCGTGCCTCTAGATCAAGTGGATCGTGACCACCGTTGCATGGTAGCCCGGAGAAAAATGTATTATTGCGTGGAAAGAGAGACATACCGAGAGTAAGAGAAAGGAACAGAATGGGAGAAAGTGAAAGATCGCTAAAACAATTCGGCCCGTATGTCCTTATGGGGGTGATCATTCTTCGAAACACTCGGCCTCTATTACTCGCCTAACGTTCCTGACCAGTGCGGTGAAGAACTCGTTAACTTGACTGTCAAGAGGATTCGAGCCAGCCACATTCACTGGGAGAGGGGGCTGGAAATGGCATGAGGACGGAATAGCCACCACAGATGAGGCATTTGGTGGAACCGGGAAACTGGTTGACAATGTGTGGGCATTGTGGTAATATGAGTAAGCATGTTCGGGATGTTCGTATACTCACTGCTTCGAGGAGGAGGATTGATGCAGCGGGAGTGTTTCTTTGATAGGCCTTGTTCCTCTTGGTGTGGGGCGAAAGAACTTCACTGCCGAGGTTGACAAGCAAAACGGGTGCAAGAAATCAATGTTGCCACGTACGATGCTTCCAAAAGCTTTTCTCTACAATGCCTCAGCTTTTGTTATTTACCAGTTTTGGGTAATCATTGTGGGGTTTGGGGGCTGTGTATCCTTGAACTGTAAACGGTAAAGCATTCGATGAGACGAAAGCCGCGACATTGTCCCTTGTTATGGTGAGCCCATGACTGAAGACGGAAGGGTCCGGTGGGGTTTCAATCATTCTGAGGCATTAACGCTTGCAGTGCTATAATTCTTGCTGCTCACGATCACTGAATTTCCAGAAGTCAATGTGGGTCAGTGTTATGTTGTTAGTCGCTCTTTCTGCGCAGCCAGCGCCCACGCAAGGCGTTGAATATGAAGCATGGTGGTAACCATGCCCTTTAGCGGCCGGCCACTCTCGCCAAGAAATTGTGGTCGAACTCATTGGGTAATAGTTATCAAGCGACATACGGTTATTTTCGTAAGCCAGCCTTAGAGGTGCTCTCTGATTGCTGCCACTCTTCCAGACGGCACGTGCTGCATGCTACAGAGCGGCCGCTACTCTTGCTGCACGATGAGCAACGCCGTCTGCTGCACCCCCCGCAACAGTTGCTGCCCGGAGCACTACGTGTGCGACCCGGCCTCGAATCTGTGTGCGCCGGAAAGTCTTAGGCATAAGTTGATCCCCACCGCGCCGACAAGTACCACAACTCACACAACCACGACGACGACGACAACCCAGACAACCACAACGACAATCCAGGAGACCACGACGACAACCCAGGTGACCACGACGACAACGGCTCCATCGACTGCAGCCGAAAAGTCGCTGCGAGACACAGCGGGTATTTCGAAAGAAATGGTGCAGAAGTGCCCAGCGGGAGACGTGTACTGTTTTCGGGCTAACAACACGTGCTGTCGCATGCGTGTCTCGTCACAGGCGAAGAATGCTGCCGAGACGACGTTCGGCTGCTGCCCCGACGAGAATGCCGTGTGCTGCAGCGACCAGGTCAACTGCTGCCCCGCTGGGTTCGCCTGCATCCGCGGAACGAGCAGCTGCGTCCAGACGGCACCCGTTGGCAAGAGCGGCGCATACTTGCCCTCGCGGCTGGTGTATGACGCGCAGTTCGAACCTCGCCGTCTGCAAGCGATGAGGGTTGTGCCCGGATGGAGGCACTAATGCCAACGCCTGTGGTGATTAACAGTCGAGGAGACAATGTTGATTCGAACTTTCCACACAGGTGTATGGCCCAAAGGTGTAAACAGGAGTAGCGACGCTAAAGAGAATTACAAGTGCTAGGTGTGTAAAATTGGCAAAATACAAAGTAGCCATTCCTACTTCTGTGTCCCGTGGGGATTTCCTTGGGCTCACTTTCCGAGGATAGAGATATCTTCCACGTTTTGGGGTGTTTTCGGTGGCCGAATCGCAGCCCTATATATTGCCACGTAGCCCAGAGAATACGGAGCTCTAACAGTAGCCAAGGTTTAACGGGGCGAACTATTGCTCCGCAACGACCTACAATCCAAGCGGAATTGTCCGTGTCTGACGATTATACGTAATCTCGCGGCATGCAAGGCCCGGCGTTGGAGGTGGAGTATGCGACAGGAAAGGCGAAACTCGTTCAATTGTTGCCTCGCCTATTACGATGGGAGGCGAGTTTTTTAAGCTGGGACAGTTGATCGAGGACGTTAGTGCGCATCGGCCGCAGAGCTGGGGGTCGGGGGGGGGGGGACCTGGCCGTCGCCACTAAATAGGGTACTTCCTGTCTCCGACAGTTGGGGCCCAGTTATCGGACCCTATGGGTGAGCGGTAACCCGTGGCAGGGACCGCACATTTGGCAATTGGCACTGTCTGATGCCCTCGCTGAGCAATCAGTCTTGGAAGAGAGTCAGACAAAAGGATTGGAGCAAAATTGCTTCCCTCATTCCCACCCTTTTCCCATAACCCATTCCGATGTCCAAGTTCCCGTTCCCAGCAACCCACCCTATCCGGCTTTTTCCTAGGGGGGACAGGAGGGGTCCCCCCGGGCTCGTCCCCCTGGCGGTGGGTCGCAAGAAAGTCTTTCCCGTTAATTTCTCTCCACCTTCGTGTGGACAAAATTCTCTTTGCCAGTTGGCCCTATTTTTGTACTGTTGCAATTGAGTATAACCGGTTGTACTTCGTGTGGTACCGGGGAGCTATTGAAAGCTCCATTTACTCATGTAGTCTGGGGTCGACCATTGAGGGCTTGAGGACTGTTGACTGTGGCCCTACGGGTGTGACCATCACGGGAAGGCATCGGTTGGCACAATTACAGTATTTGGGTGTTGGACGTTGAGTCAATTTGGACGCCCGTGGTTCGCTCGTCCCAGGCACATCAAAGCGTATAGATCTGGTTCCTGCGCGAAGCACCGGAGAACAGGAACGGAACCGGAGAATTGGCACCGAGAACATGCACTGACCTTATAGTGGCGATAGCAACTGCACGACATAAAGCTGTACGTTATCTAGTGACACTTCAGCCGCACAATAGCATGTTCCGCCTACCGCTGCCTCTCGGACAGCTCCAGGCGACAGCCAGGAAACTAGGCGGGGGTACAACAACCCGCCGCTGGAAACGGAGTCCAGTCATGACGAGAGTTTCTACTGACAAATCCGCCCCCCGCATCGTAGGTGAGGGGGGGGGGGGGGGAATAGGAGAAGTATTGATCTCTTCGACGACCTGCGAATAGGCGACGCCTATCCCCCCAACCCTCTTTAGATGCAGATTGCGGTGGCCACTGTTTCCCGCAATCCGGCGCTCCTGTATACCGCAGAATGCTGTCATGAGCTCTAGGGCCCGCGGGAAAGGATGAAAAAACTCCCCCCACCTCCCCGAAGGGGATCGTGCGGAAATGCGAATGCATTGGGTGCACCGATGAGTGCGCTGCGGCAAGCAGTCACGGAGAGAGGCGCGCGCTCCACTGCATTTATATATATTTTTCCGAGCGCAGCGAGCGGAGAGAGGGTACGCGGAGAGGAGAGAGAGACCCGCGCAACACGCCCGCCCCGCGCGCGAGCTCTCTCCGCCGAGCTCCGCGATGCGAGCGCACTCACAAGCCCGAGCGCGCTCCTCCTCTCCACTCACTCTCCGCTACTCCGCCCGAGCTTCGCGATGCGACCGCCCTCACACGCCGAGCGCGCTCCTCCTCTCCCCTTGCCCTCCGCTACTCCCGCCCGAGCTACCACCTCCTCCGGTTGCTAGGCGCGCCACAGCAGTTGCTAGGCGCACGCCGGCCAACGCACGACAACCCCCGACTAAGAAATGCATTCGCATTTAAGCGCGCGAGCTCTCTCCGCCGAGCTCCGCGATGCGAGCGCCCTCACAAGCCCGAGCGCGCTCCTCCTCTCCACTCACTCTCCGCTACTCCGCCCGAGCTCCGCGATGCGAGCGCCCTCACACGCCGAGCGCGCTCCTCCTCTCCCCTTGGCCTCCGCTACTCCCGCCCGAGCTACCACCTGCTCCGGTTGCTAGGCGCGCCACGCGCCACAGCTGTTGCTAGGCGCACGCCGGCCAATGCCCGACAACCCCCGACTAAGAAATGCATTCGCATTTAAAAGAGTGTGGGGATGGAAGTGCGCAGCCGGCGGACGCGACAGTGGTGAAGAGGTTTTACAGTGTGCGGAGGAACCATCACGGGCTGCGTTATGCTAGCAGAAGGATTTTTCTGGTCTTTTCTGGTCTGGATTTTTCTGAGGCGACCTCGTCTGCAGCTCGCCCCAGTCTTTGGCATGCTGCAGACACAAGTCCGTAAACTATAAAAAAAAAAGAATCTCATCGTTCGTTCTCTTCAGGCTACTTTCAGAGGGTTTCGCCATCGGATGTCGTGTGCGCCATTGATTCTTGTGTTGCGGCAACTGCCTTGTTATTTATCTGACTGTTGACATACATACATGCGGCTCAGTGACTTAGCCAGGAATATTTTTCGGGGGGTATTTTAAGCCGCCGGCAAAACAAAACAAAAAAAAAGCAAAGGAAAGATACCGCGCACGCGAACATAATCTCAATTGAATTTTCGCATGACATGCTATTTTTAGCGTTTTTACATTATAATATACCGATGCGGAATGTGAACACCGTGGGCGAAAAAAAAATGCCAAAGACCTGACCGTACAGAGCCGGGAATTCACCTCTCACTAAATTTCGAGGGTTGTTCTAACACCGAACCCCCCCCCCCCCTTTATACGCTCCTGATGTATCCTAAGTTTGCGTGTGATATTATTGACTGTGCGCTGCGCTCAAAAAGCGTGGGATCTCGGCCGTCATTGAGGAGAAGATTCATTACCGAGCGGGACCACATTTTACGGAACCGCGCCGTTGTCTGCCATGGCCCTCCACATGTTCTTTGCGTTAGTGAGGTCAGGGGGCAACGTCATATATAGGATCTCTATCAACAGCGAACAACAAGCTCTCTCCTTTTGCCCTTTCATGCGTGCTCAAGGACAGGATGACATCTGCACCGAAACACGCAATTTCATCCTCTTTAACGTAAGGTTGTTCAAGCATTTATTATAGTAGTAAACAGAGATTAAATTCGGCATTGATTATATAGGCTGCTCAAAGTGATGGGCAGGCCTCCCAACGCTTTAACATAGACAGCTATGTATGCCTGGCTACGAGTTGAATTACATGTTCGTGAGCCCTTCAGTACATACCTACAATCACTACACCTCTTCACGAACCGAATGATGACCTGGTTCTCAGTCATATACGCTTGGGAGTTCCATCGTGAGCTGTATCGAAATCCTGCTGATCACGAACAGTGGCATGGATTAGCGACGTTGGTATTATGAGCAGTATTGTGACATAGCTACTCTAGCGCGGTGTGGCGAATGAGCAGAACTAGCGCCATACTGTTCCGTAGATCTCCACATGAAAGGCAGTCATGTGTCTTCGAACGGAATCAAAAAATGAAGGAAACTCACGCTAACGCGTAAAACTTCAAGGTAGCGAAGCATTACGCAACCTTCACGGACATCACAAAGGTGATGATGATGTCCTCAAAGATTTTAGCACGTACCTACAAGGGGGGATTGGCCAGGGCTAAATCGGTTGTTGTAATCCCTGGGAACCTCAAAATACTAAATTATTTCCGCAAAGAGGCCGTAAAAGGAAACTTAGTTATGAATAAAACCAGAATTACCCATTAATTAGCACCCTTCAGCAATTCAAACGGCCTGAAGCTGAAAGAACATTTTGAATGCAATTATATATATCCCTTTCTGCAAACCCCAAATTTCATGCGCCAATAGATAATATAAGTGGAATCGAAAACGTCAACCCCAAACACTCAATTGCCCTTCAAAAGCAGTTGTCTAGCTGTTGAGAAACGGCGGCAGTCGAGAAAAAAATGTTCGATTGTTTCAGGGACCTGGCACCGCACACATAGTTCTGTAGGTGAAAGTTCTGATCTGAACAGATAGAAATTAAGCCTTGAAATCCTGCAGCGCAGCTCGGTGAAGGTCACCTCGCATTGCCTAGAACCACAAAAACGGAACATTCCACCCGAACTTTAAATGTTGATACTCTTCAAATGATAAAAGTCAGTCTTTAGATCACGATTGCAGCCGATGTGCTTCTTCGCTGCCGCAACAACCTTTACTCCATTATTATTGTTATAAGTGTCAGCTGCTTTCATTTCATTCGAGGTGATAATCATTGGATAACACATTGTAGGGGCGTACGCTATGACACGTCTTTCTCGTTCTGATCAAGTGCTTCCACGATTACCGAGAACGCTGGAGTTTTTTTTTGTAAGTCTTGGCCAATCTCCCTAAGTGGGTATGCTTGGTTTGACAAACATGCGCGAAAGGGCTAGGCGGTCGTCGCGAGGCATGCACACACGAGCGCTTGGCATTTTCTTGGTTTTGTTAACTGCCGGACGGTAGCCGCGAGGCGCGCGCTCACGTCCCCGCGCTCGGCAATTTCTTCGTATTTTATACTGCGGACACAAAAAATTGCGATTTGCCGGAAGCTTGCTCTCACGCTCAAGAATGGAACGACGAAGCCGTTGGGTGTGACCATTCACGGTCACAAAGTTGAGGTTTACTATCGTTGTAGTGTCGTGGTTGACGTAGGTGGCGTGGCATTTCAACTACCCTACGTTGAGCAAGGCCAGACTGAGGTCGCAGTTTTGGTTACGTTTTAGTACGCCAATCTGCAAGCGGGTCTCATCGACTCTAGCGGATCTTCTGCACGCTGAGCCTCTCGAAGCACGGCCTCTTCCTAGGCCGTGCGAACTATCTGATGCCAGGCCATGTGGAGTCAACGATCACCTACAGCAGCTTCGACATTCAAGTCACGGCTCTTCTACGGTACACAGCGCATGCGCACGGCAACACGAGGACGGAGGAACGAGGGGCGTACGCTATGACGTGCCTTTCTCGTTCTGAGTAAGTGTTGCCACGATACGGAGAACGCTGGATTTTTTTGCCATTGTTGGCCAGTGTACTTAAGTGGGTATGTTTAACTTGACGTACGTGCGCTCGAGGCACGCGTGCACGAGTAGTAGTAGTAGTAAAGTCCTTTATTGGGATGGGACGGCCGGTTGGCCAGAGGGGGAAAATGGGAATAGCAGAGAGGGAGGATTAACACTACTTGAATCTTCAAGGGCCGTAGAGTATCTAATTGTCCATTGAGGATCTAATTGTCCAGTTTGAGGGACCAAATGGGTTGTAGGCCCCGGCTCACACTACTCGAGCCAGACCGCTCTCAAGGGAAAAAGTGCCTAGCGCGGCAAGGAATTGGGGGTCATGGTATGGGGGATTAGCTGGTGAAGAACCATTTGGAAGTGCATTTTCGATAATATATCGATGGTCTGAGAATGCAGTGCAGTGCCAGATTAAATGGTTCAGGTCCGCGATAGAAGTCGCTGAACAGTGCGGACAACGTGAGGGTAGTGACGTCCCAGGGTGAATCCATTTGTATATTATGTGAGGAGTGACAGCAGCGTTCGCTAGAGTCTTATTAATGAAAATTTCGGCTGGGCGTGGTAGGGAAGGGACGCCGTGTAGGTAGCCAAGCGGAGTGCTTGATGCTAAGCGGCATCGGCGCACGTGGCGAGCGTGGTCCAGCTGCAGGCGAAAGGAGGTGGGCGAGACAGCAGCAGGGGATTGGTCATCCAGCGGAGGGGTTACGAGAAGGCTCTCCCTAGCCGCAGAGTGCGCGGTCTGGTTGCCATGTCCCTGCATCATGTGTCCCGGTATCCATGCCAGGCGAGTTTCAGTGCCATTCTGAGCGAGTATGTTGACCATAGCTTGAATCTGGTGGACAGTCCAAAGGTCATTGATAACGTCCAGAAGCACTAGGTGGGTAGCTTCATCGAGGTTGCAAAGGTGCTGCCAAGTGAGCCCATCATGGCCCAGCGCCGAACGTGGTTTGCCTTGGTGGAGGGCAGCCTGGAGCTCCGCAAACGTGAAGGGGAGATCTAGCTCCTCAACAGGCTCCGATACTGGTATGTTGGGTAGAGGGGGATGAGGAGTGAGGGAAGCGTGGGGAAAAAACGTAGTTATGAGCTGCTGTTCCACAGCTTCAGGGGTGTCCTTTAGAGTGAGTGTGGAGAACAGCGTAGACTTATGCTTGCGCTTGCCGGACATCCCACGGTACACCTGCCACGGTACACCTGCCCCAAGCAACCAGTCTGTAGAAACTGCGGCCGCACCCACAATCAGGAAGAGCCTTGTGAACGTACGCTCTTCTGTGTGGCCTGTAAAGAAGATGGCCACCTGGCCCTAGACCCGAAGTGTGCCAGCAGAAAGGCAATCCCACGACAGCACTCTCAGCGCGTTCAGGACGGGGTTTCTTGGGCGGACTGCGTACGTGGACAATCGAAATCTGCTCCAGAAAGCGGGATGCAATCCCAAACTGTGAAGTCAGATGTGACCTCAGCCGCGACCTCTATTAATGAGGCTATTTTGGCACAGCTGGACAGCCTGCGCTCTGAACTCCGTCAGCTGCGAGAGGAGAACGCGCAACTCAAGGAGGAGATTGCCACGCTCCGTCAGGGTACTCCTCACCAGTCGCAGCTACAACGAAAGACTGATTCGTCCAAGCTTCCTCCGAAATCAGCGCAACGTATGCGCCCGAACATTTCGACGACCCAGCGCCGTAGTCGCAGTGCTAGCAATAAACGAACCCCGACATTTCAACAGCATCCAAAGGAGAGTACGGATTTTATGCAAATCCTTAAGTTCATTCGCGCGGATCTCCAACAGGAACGGCGTGAACGCCAAACGGATATAGAAAGGCTCCGTACTCTTTCCGACAGTTACGCCTCGGAAACAAAGGCCATGCTGCAATTAATTACCAGTAAACTCCCGGGACTGCCCAACGAGGTTGAACCGCCCCCTAGAAAGGTTGCACCAAGAAACGCGCTGACTCAATGAAGCACTCCCTTAAGATACTACAGTGGAACTGCCGTAGTTTTACTCAAACCAGCTCCATACTTTCCAACCGCACCCCTCACATTTCACCCTTCTTAATTCTATTTCAGGAAACGCGGGTAACTCCTCAAGTCTATGGCTTTACGACTTTTACAGAACCTTCAATTACGAGAAGGGGCCCAGGCCGTGGCCCACAATGCACGCCCTCAATTATTGAACAAACGGCGGTCCTGGTCAGATCAGACCTGGGTTGTTACAAAATTTCTGTGCCTGGCCAAAATTCAGAACATCATGAGGCTGTCATCGTCCACCTTCGCCTCCCGGACGGCAAGCCACTTATTGCAGCCTCGGTTTATTACAGACCAGCAACTGGCTCTCAAAAATCTATTGCGTACAACTGGCTTCGGCACTTGATATCTAAATATCCCAGAACACCGATCATTATCGGCGGGGATTTTAATGCCAAAAATACGACCTGGGGTTACGCTCAAACAGATGGCCGTGGTGAGAGAGAGAGAGAGAAAAAAAACTTTACTAAAACGCCTGCAGAGCGGTTAGGCTACCCTTTCATGGGGTCCGGTTACGCTCAAACAGATGGCCGTGGTGCCCGCCTCGAGGAAACCTCGGAAGACTGTAACCTCATTATCATCAATGATCCCATGCGACACACGCGGATTGGCCTACATCCCAAGCAACAGAACTCCTCCCCAGACCTTACTTTAGCTTCGCATGGCATTGTCAGGGACTGGAGCCCCTTTAGAACACCGTGCATGAGTGATCGGAATTTGGTATTTTAAACTGCGGACACCACACGCAAACGATTGCTCAAGAGTTTCCATATTAATAAAGAAATCACAATATATCTCTCTGTGTCTCTCCTAAACAAGCACAGTGACGCGTCATGCGAGTGCGTGCGTGTTGTTCTTCGCGAATAAACCCACCCCCTGGCATGATATTCGGCGTTATTGCCTATTCATTTGGAAACAAAACTAAACCATTATTTTTTATCTTCGTCGCTTTTGCTTACACCGCTTTTGTTTCCTCGGGCATTGGTATGTCCGTATATCCAGGTAACAAAATGGGCCAACTAACCAAACGAGTGCCACCTGTCTACTTCCCTGGTACAGCAAACTAGGGCTTAGTTTTTAGCAAGCACATGCACCCACTCCCATTTACGTATAGCTTTAGCGAAAATCTAAATTAACACAACGATGTTTATTTCTCCAACCATGGAACCTTTCTATTATCCAAGTGCCGCGCAAGTGTTCGTCTCTTCCGTTAGCGGAAGAGGAGGAAGAAGAAATACTGTCATGCCTGGAACGCCGAACTTAAGGCAAGCTATTTCCTTCGGTCATGCACTAGCCGCATAAAATCAGAGGGACGAATGAGCCTCTCTCCCGCTAAATGTCGAAATGCATTACTGTGTTCGTGTAAAAATACCAAGATTTGTTCTTCTAAGGGCCGTAGCGGAATAGTTGATCAGCATTTTCAGGATTTGTTCTTAGGACCGAAATTGATTTGGCCTGGATCTAATGCTATTAGATATATGCAGGGTAAAAAAAAATAAGCGCCATAAAGGCTGTAGTAACTCGTATAAATCACATTGTCAGGTGATTTGATTTGCACCCGTTACTGTAAACGCCTACTTTTTTTCTAGGAACAGCTCATGGTTCGCATTAAGGTAGCATTTTACAGGCTATTGTACTTAGCACCAAGATCGGCGATAGCGCATATCTTATTATCAATTGACGATAAATCATCTTTCATATCCCTGGAAATCTGTGGCAGCGTCGGGAATCTGACTCTTAGTTGACCAGAGGGCCTCTTTCGGCGCAAGCACAAGGCATCTCTGTGTTCATGCAAACTGTACTGCAGAATATCATCAAAACGTGACCGTGAATGGGTGGGGTAGTTCGCGCATTCGTACATTTTTGTGTGTGTGTGAAAGGGCAAATTTCGCCGTAACCAATAAGTGAACAGTAGTGTTGTAAAAGAAATTAGAAAATATCGTGACAACGCTTAACAGACCTGTGAAAGTTAAACATGACCGCACTAGCTACAGCAGTTATTGGTGGCAAAAATTAAGCCTTCATTGGGTCGGTCAGTTGGTCTTGCGGTGAAGAGAACACAAACAAGATACTCCACGAAAAGGGGGGGGGGGGTAGTGGATGGATTATTTGGCGGTGGGAGTAAAGAACAGACAGTGTACGGCTTTCGGGGTACAGGGAGGAGCAATTAGGGTTGTAGGGGTCTGCTAGAACGTTGTGTAAAGGCTCGCCGGAGCAGCGAGTGCATCAGTTGTACTTCTGTGAAGTATACGCGCTTGTGCCCTCAATCAGGCGCAATGCAGTTCGCTGGCATACCGTAGACAGTTCGTCAGCCTGTAAAACGGCATCCAGCAAGGAAGGTCAGAACACGGGTGGAAGTAGTGAGGGGTTTGTATGACGATGGGACAATGGCATAGACAGTGTTCGGGGCTGGCGAAGTAAGAGGGGAAGTTATGTGATGCCCGCTCAGAGGTTGCTTACGAAAAGACGCCACAGGGAACAGTGCATTTGTTGGAATCGTGTGAAGAATATTGGCTCAATTGAAGGACCAGGGAGATATCTGGGCCGTGGGAGATGGGCAACCTCTATGTTGCGCGTGAAGTACTGTCTTCTGGCGACTTTGCAAGCACGCGATTCGTCGCTCAGCTGTGGGCTTACCTAGAGGATTGCCGGAGTGTTGTTACAAAAACAGCGGAAAACTTAATTGGGCAATTAATTACCAGAAATCGATGAATGGCCTTGGGTGCACTATAAAGCGACAGTTGCTGGGCGTAGAGCGATAAGTATCTCCTCGAGATCTTGTCGTAGGTCTGTGTAAGAATATCGTGCAGCTTTTCCTTCTGATACTCCGCCACTCTCAATGTGTCCATGAAACTCCCTCATAAAGAATTTACCATAATGTCTAACAGTATAAATCGTGTCATCAAGGACAGAGGAGTACGACGTGGCGAGGTGAATAACGAAAGAGCCTACAGGCGCACCTCCCTGAAATCGTGACAAAATATCAGACTGCAATTTGCTCAGACTTGCATCATTCATTCCGCGTAAGTTTAGGAGGCAATTCTACATCGCTTAGTTCTCCTACTTTTTTCCCCGTGCAGAGAAATTTCGGCAAAAAACAAGCTTCTGCAGAAACACTGGCGTCCGATCGAAAAGAAAAAGAAGCGCGAGGCAGATTATTGAATAATGTATTTAAGATTACGTACCTAAATGCAAACTGGGCGTCGAACCTATGCTCACACTAACTTTTATTTTGTGTAATTGCTTCTGAAGCGGTGATACTGCGTCTTCAAGCGAAATCTCAGCCGCCACCCGGCACGAGGCGCCCACCCAACCTCCAGGCGCAGCTGGACAGGCCTTGATCGAAAGGTAGGCCGCGCTTCGCGGAGACCGCCTTTTATTGGCAGACGTTTCTGAAGTAAGTTTACGAAATCAGCTGTCATTCCCCATCATCATCATCATTACGATGTTGGCATTATTGTTACGACCGTTATCAGGCCGAGAGTCACAATATATGCTCTCAGAGAACCGCCACTGAGGTACGCAAATGAGCGACGGCGACCATTTTACTGTTTATCAGTGTTTCTAATTTGCCGCTTCTTCGCAGCAAAACGGCATCTTTGCGCACACTTGTGCAGTAGAAGTACTGGGAAGCGCGATATCTTAAATTCGCATTCTTCGATTCCCGGCCGCGGCGGCAGCTTTTCTGATGAAGGCGAAAAGCAAAAACGCCCGTGTGTACGAGATTTCGGCGAACGTTAAAGATCCCCAGGTGGTCAAAATTAATCCGGAGCCCTCCGCTACGGCGCGCCTCATCGCCTGCTTTGCGTCGGCGCGTTAAACCCTACAATCAAAATAATTGAATTCGCATTCGGAATGACGGTCAGTCGCGCGCGGCCGCAGAGCCCGAAGGAGTTGATACGCCTACCACAGTTTACCGAATAAAACACATAAACAACAAAATGATGGCGCCCATGAACCTTCGCAGTGTAAACAACTGTCATGGGATGTGAACAGACGAATGATTATGGCGGCGGCATGCAACGATAGGAGAAAAGAGCGCCTATACTCTAAAACCTCATCTAGGGACACTCAGGCCAACCAAGGTCCATATATATCCCTGTTGTTAGTCCCACTCTCTGCCGAAACGGCTGTACATGACACTCTCGTAGCATTGGACATGTTGCATAGGGCACTGCAAAATAACGCCATTCAACACAGAATTGTTAACACGTACTGCAAAATTGGGTTATTTAAAGTTGACAAACAACAAATCGTTCGTGGTTTGAGCTGCACTGAAGGAGTTTTTTTGTTCTATTTTTCTGCAGAGAGCATATAGCCAGACAGCCTTTGAAATGGAGATAGGAAAGGTTTTGTATTAAGCAAATTTTCGTGGGTCCAGTAGATTGATAAATGTTCTAACAGCCTGTAATGCTTGCACTCGTGTTGCAGTAATACTGGCGAGGAAAGCGTCCCATCTCCCGTTTCCTCTCAATAACATGCCCACGACGGCGCACCCACTCGCAGGGTGGAAGACTCCCAGAGTTACGGCGTCGCTGCGTGTTTCGCTGTCCTTGCACTGACCCTCCTCCTGCTCTACATGGGACTCGTCTACCTCGTCTTCCAAGAGCGCGGTGAGCGGACGACTTCGGAGTTTCGTGCTTTCGAATAGTATGAAGAGTTGCGCCCTCGAAAGGCCCCTGAGACTAGATCAGCACTCTGATAATATCACGTCATAGTGCAAAAATACAACATGAAATGAACGGCACATAACATAGTGTTAAACGGAAAACCCTCGCAAGCGATGTGTGTGTAGTTCTTCCTCGCTCTCAACTATTTTACTCTAAAACGTTGAGCTACGCGAGTTAACAGACTACGTGCTCATTTAGTTTGTTGGTAATCTTGGCATCACTGCATGGAACGTCTGCCCCGTATAACCTGCGCTGTAATCAAGCGCCCGCCAGTGCATGATAGCAGAATGCAATAACAGTTCCTCGAAATCACCCGACATAATACGCATGCAGAGAGTAATAATTAATGTTGGGCAGTATACAGCAATAAGTAGTGTGCACATAATATGCCTACAAATTACGGGCATCGGTTACATTTCTGCTCGTTAACAATGTAATTACGTATAGGTACTTTTTATCACCTCGGAGTCAATGACGTCAAAAATATTTTGGATGAAAGCCTCCCCTGTTTGTTTTGGAACTGACGTCTGGTCTACTTTTCGTTGGGCTGTATCAAGCCGTAGAAAGCAAGATGAGTTGTCCCGGCATCGGTTATTGCGGCTGTTTTGTGTACTCAAAGAAACTCCCTCGTACAGAATCATATCGAACCCGTAATGAACAGAGGAAATTTACTTCAGAGGGGTCCGGTACACTCTTAATCTGGTTCCATATAAGTTCCAGTTAAAAAGGGTGATCCATATATTTTATGTGGATCCAAACGAAAGAATAACTGGAACGAAGCATATAGGTGGATCTTATCTGGAACCGTCAGCTTGTTTTCTTTATGTTCGTGGTTTTTATCTGGAACCGAAGAAATGGGGTCATGCGATGTCGGCGGTTCCGGTTACTGTTCCACTTATGTCCCAGTAAACGGTTGGGGAGAGTGCGTTTGTATATTTTTTGCTCGTGTCTTGTTCCACATAACTCGTGCATGGCAGTGAAGTATGCTATCTTTCATGCATCAACTGGAACAATGAACCGCATATATATTAGGTGCTTCTTGACCCAAGATGCACGTGCGCGTTTAATATACACGCGCACACCGCACATAAAATTGAATGAACTTCGCCGACATCTATGAAACTGCCTTGCAGCAGTTAACTTTCATAATACGGCTAAGCTGTAGTTTTAGTGATGTCCTTTGACAGAAAACGAAATCCCACTTTTTTGTCAACGCCGTACAAAGCATTAAAAATGTCGAGAGGAGGATATCTTAGGCAAAAGAAGAAATTGCAGGAACCCATTTCCAGGTGTTCTGCGGCACCCAAACCGCTTTCGTGAACATCATATTTTTCTAATTTGAGGCGTCAAGTATACAAAATCACCAGTGACTTCAATTTGAGAAGGACTAAACGTCTTCCCTTTCCCCGTCTGCCGTTCGGGCAAAGCCATAGCTGCTATAGCGCTGAAGAATTCGTGGTGCTTTTGTGAACATCTTCATTACGAAATACTTATTGAGGCCATTACATTTTATGCATTTGGTTTACAAAGTTTCGCAGAAACGGCAGTTTTTGTTCAACACTCAGTCATCATCTCGCTGTGGTGTAGTACGCGCTCAATGGTACTTAGTCCACGTTACTTATGTTGTGATGGGGTACATACATAATAATAACCGACTGCGTCACATTTTACACCCCACACATCATGCTACGCATGCAGTTTTATGCTAAGAAGTTCGTTTTTGTATTTTGTCTCGTCCCGGATATTAATTTTCACAAGAAAAACGAAAGCCTTTTTTCAGGAGGAGAACGACACAGAACCCGGAGAACTAAATCTACCCCACGGCATCTGCCTTACATTCTATATATTTATACTGAAATGTCATTCTTATTTCAAATTATGCATTGCAGTATCCCGAAATTTCGCAGTGTTACCCTATTGTTGTTACTTGCCATAGTAATTCAAGTTCACCGAATGACCTGCCTTCTCCTCCTGGTCCCCCCGTTGCTCTTTTCCTGCACTATTGGTGTTCATGAAGACAAACTGCTGGAAAAGGGGAAGGCTTTCCAGCAGTTTGTCCAGCAGTGTGATTACTCGCTTATTAGCGAGTAATCACACTGGATTCACTATACGGAAGTAGTTTTCTATAACGTGGATATCAAAGAGCGTCGCAGTATATATGATTGGTATTGGAAAGACTTGTTGTCAAGAGAACGCAGTCAATAAAGAAGCGTCGTTTTGTTTTCACTGCAAAGAACGAAATAAAGCTGTCATCGAAGTTTATGCACACATATCGCACGCGCTCACGGCCCGCGGCGAGAAACAACTTTAGTCCAACTAACGTGTTAAATTGGCTAATATCTGAGCTCTTTGTTCCAGCCTCAGAGCCGCGTAGACGTACGCTTAGAGGCCTACTCCCATTTTCCGAAGCAAATATAAGCGATCAATGGTGCCGAGGTTGTGATCTCTTCCGCGGACTGGTCGCTGGCCACGGCGTGCATCGCCCAAGGCACGGAGGAAGAAAAAGTTGGCCGAAACCATTACGAAACGACCGCAACTTCAGTGCGGCATGCCGTGCGCATGCGTTGACAGCCGCAAGGCAGCGCCGCTCGCGTTGATGCATGGTATAGTGGGACGGCAGCGTGTACAAGGACGATGAGGGATGAAAAAACGGGACTGCGTGAACACTTTTAACGACAGCAGCGCCCCTACGTCTCAACGTTTTCGCAAGCTATTTTTTGTTCGTCCGCATGTAGCGCCACCAGTGGCCTTCAAAAGCGGTTTTCTTGATTGCTCGCGTTATGCGCCTGATGTACTAAATGAACTGTCGGTCAGACTGGCGGGAACGGTTACCAGTTTGGTTGTGGCGTGAAACTGCGGATTTCTTCATGTCGTCGGGCTGTATTTACTGTTCGACGAAGTGAAGTTTTGCCGGGAGGCGCAAAAAAGGTCAGTGCTGCTTATTTATGTTCTGGTAACGGTTGTTGTTCATTGACTTGTTCATCATTGCGTCCGATAAACGTGCCGCTCCGCTGCCTGTTCGATGCGAGAAACGTTTGCGGCCGTTATTCACTTAAGCTTGTGTGTTTGTGGGTCGGAGTCGGCTTGACATTTCTGACTCGATACGTTAGCTAGTGCTATTTAGAAAGTTGCTGGTGCGCGCATTTCTCGAGTCTGCATGTCCCCTTATGGTGTGGTGTTGCTTAGTTGTATATTGACGGTTGCTGTACGTGTCAGCGGTACTGAATCTTCTCGGGTTAGTCGCACGCTATTGTCTCGCGCGCACACACTGCACGGCTTGTTTGTCGGAGCGTCTGTCTTTAGCCTTACCGGTAGTTTCAAGCTTCCGTGCTAATTGCGTTGTGTTGGTCTTCTGAGAGCCATAAATTTACTGCTATTCCGCCTAATGTTGATGTGCGTTCAAGACGTTGGCGGCAGCACTGCTTACGTTTATCTGGGCTGTGTGTGTAGTTGTTCCCCGTTTCTTCCAATGCCTTCGATGAATTCAGATGGTCTATTTACACTAGTCAACTTTAGTTGGCTCCCTGGCGTGTAGTGAAATGCAAGGGAAAGTGGTTGTCTGAGCAGCAGCGTAGTAACAAAACGTTCCTTTTGTGGAGGGGAAGTCAGGTGGAAACACGCAGAAAGTGTGGAGCCGTTTCTATGCTGTCAATGTCAGTGGTAACCTGAGACCTCAGAATAATTACCCATAAAGCTCACGTGTGAACTATTAGAAGTTTTAACGTAACAAAGTAAGTTTAAAAATAATTCATTTCTGCCATTTTATGCTGTCAATGTCAGTGGCAGCTAGAGAGTTGGAATAATTTTCGAAACGCTCAGGTGCAAAGTTGTGGAATCATGATGTGCACCAAACATTAATTCATTTTTGTTCTCCTTTGGACGTAGAAATTATACTGCAAAAGCAGATTGCTACATTCTGTATTCGTACTTTATGACCTGTTCAGAAAGAGTCTGTGGATGACTGTGGAGACATTTGGCCCTCCACTGATAGGTTGTGACAAATGTTTTTGTTTCTCTGCAAAAAAAAAAAATGAAAACAAATTATTTCCATTCTTTACATGCTCCTGCGAAGTCATGGCTGTGGCATTTACTGGCTGAAGACATCTTCGGCATGCTGAAGTGTCGTCGGGGAGAGTGCGGCGGATTATGAATGCCCTGTGGAGCTCATAGGCCACAAAAGAGTACCTTTTGAGTCGTGCATATTGTGCAGATATTCACCAGTTCGCATAGACCAAGGACAGGTGAGCTTAAAGTATGTTCAAATATTTTTATATCTCAAATTGTTTACAAAGAAAAGATTACCAGGGCTTCTGCTGTAAAAAAGACATTCGACTTTCGTGGAACGAATCAGACATTGTTCAATATTTTCTCGTGCTCCCTGGGTAAAACAAGGCATAAATTTATTCTCTGATATTTTTGTACTGTTTATTTTCTAGGCAATAGGGCGAAGATAGACCTAAAACACCTGAACAAGGAATGCATATGGCCGTTTTAATTGTATTTGGACCCCTTCTTGGAAGTGTATCATCAGAAGGCAACACATTAAAGCTCTTGCACGGGACGAAAAAAGTACGCACTGCCATTTTTGGGTCTTTCATGGCGCGTTTTTACGTAGTTTCTTTGTAACTAATGGTTTGAAACTTGAACTTCTTTTCAGTGACAGCTTGGCCTGTGGCTCAAGGTGACAGTAGGAGCTTTTCGGAACACGTTAGCGAAACTTTTCTGGAAGTGCACTTTGAGACGTCCCTGGCAGAAACACCCGGGTCTTAATTTTGGTTGGGTAAGCTGGCATTTTGTTTTTGCGGGACTCAATTTCTGGGGCTGTTTATCCTAATAAAAGCTCACTGTTAACAAGTTATCGTGAACGCCAATATTGGCCATTGTGTTCACATTCCGCCTATTACGAATGCTCCAACAGTGGCCAAAAAAAAAAACACTATTTTGTATTTAAGTTTTGTAAATATTTAGCTTTTACACCTTGAGAGTTGTTGCGGTGATTTGCCAGCACCACGGACACGCCCAACGTGGTTGCTGCTACAACAATATGGTGGCAACTGACGATTTAAATTTCTCGCTTTTAATACGCCCGTAGCACCAATAATACTCCCAAATACAGCCGTAGCATGAGTAATGCTTGCATTGGATTTTGGCAGGTGGGTAAATAAGGGGTAATTTTTTAAGGGAATAGTTTAGAGCACAGAAAGTGTCGTCTGCAAGAAAATGTGCTATAGTTGTGATTTATAAGAAAATTGTGCAACAGCCTAGTTCAGCATTAGTCAGCTCAACTTCTGCCTCATACCACTACGAACCATGGAGGTAATACATATCGAGAGGGAAATATTTTAGGTGGAACTAATTCCCCCAAAAATTTCTGCCACAGTGGGATATTTATGATTTCCTATGACTGGCTATTTATTTTTTTGCGGTAGAAACATCGTTTAGCTGTAAGTTATATTAAGCCAGCCTCACTACAGCATTCTAGGGAGCACATTATACAGTACAGAGAACATTTTTTGCAGAGAGAAGGTGTGTAAAATATAATGCCGAAAGGTGATTATAGTAATTATTATTTGATTAATAAGCGAAACCTTTCAATGATAAAAAACCTTATATTCAGGATACCGAGGCAGCAAGGTGGGATGCTTTCCAGAATCAGGGAAATTTCATTGATTGTCTGTGGTGATATTGTTTAGCGCACTTTCACCTTTAGCAGCACTCCGAGAAAAGCGCAAGAAATCACCGATTTTAAATCAATTAGTGTGTTATAAAAGGGCCTAAGCAACTCACTCATTTAAAGCAACCATGTAACAAAATATTCTTGTTTCCTTGAAGGTACATGAGGTGAGCAGTAAGTCTTCTCGAGGCCCGGTTATTCTGAGAGAAGGGACTGGCGCCATCAATATTGCCCGCAAGAAACACATCACGGATTCGCCGCCTGCATTGTTACTTCAGGATGTGGTCATCCTCTTCGCCGCATATGTAATCTTTTTCATCGTGTCATCATGTTCTTATGGTTGTGTGCCTTTGAAGAGTTCTTGGGACTTTTGCAGGGAGTTCTTGGAAAGCATGAGAAATTTGACAGTGGCCTGGTGTCATTTAACTTGGAGTCTTTGTTGAAATACTTGAAGGGTTCAGCTCTAATTGGGATTTTAAATTATTGGTAGAGGTTAAAGTATCTCTTGAAAGGCATGAAGGAGGTCAGATGAAAGGCGTGAAGGGGGTGAAATCAGATGAAGAGGTTTAAGTTACTGGCACATGCAAGTTTCATGTCAACTGAACACTGAAGTCGTGCCTTATTTTTCATCATTGGCACAATGCGCAGGCTGTCTTTGAATCTATAGTGGGTGTTAATGTAGTTCATGACACCGCATTGTAAGGTCCTATTATTCAAGTGTAGCTCATGAGATTTTTTTTCGTGGCAGTGCTGCTGCTGATGCAAAAGTGACAGTGCTTATTTACGCAGATGGCTTGCGCCTTCATTGATAAATTTTAGTACTGTAAGTGAGCTGACACCCATGCCGTAGAAGAATTTAAAATGTGCTTATTTGGCTTGAACAAGTCTTCTCCTTTGAACAAAGTTGCATTTCTTGCTTGGCAGAAGCAGGGATTTGGTCACAATTTCACTGACAGCAAGACGGGAGGGTTTTTATAGCACGCAACTGTGAATTTTACCTAAGGTAAAACGCTGAGGCTGGAAAAAATGCTTTCAAGTCTGCTTTGTAAAACTGGTCCCCTGTATGATTCAACGCTGGCTTGTTTGCTTCTTAATTATGTCCGACTTGTTCCCGCTTGAATTGACGTATATAATTAGTCTGCTTGTTAAATTTTATTATGTGTAACATGCTTCCAGTTACCTGGTTTTCAAAATTTTATAAGATTCACGCTGGCTTTTGTGAGATTTCCTGGGATGAATTATTCTAAACAACTACAAATTCTTTGGTCAAGTAACGTGCCTTAAGTAAAAGGCCTTTTCAGGGAGCTCATAAAGTCTATTTTGCCTACAAATAGCTTGATGTTACACTTACGTCTGGTGTCAGGAAACTACTATCTTTAATACTCATGTTTTAATTGTGGCATACTGCCGCATGTGACCTCTCGTGTCAAAATGTTTTATCGTTAATCTTGGCTCGAGCGTTGTTTTCCTAAACTCTTGAACTGCACTGTGGTAGGTTTCTGATAATACAACCGTGTATGGCTTGTTTTTAGGCCTCTCCCTACAATTTAATAGCAAACTGCATTTTCCCAAACAGTTATGGGTAAACACAGTATAACAAGCGCAATGAGTAATTCCGCCTTTGAATTACCTTGGTTTATCTGATAAGACTGCATATTTGATGCTCACTGTTGTATAATGTCTGTGTCAGTGCCGCGGTAGACGCACACGTCTATTTATTGATGAAGCAGTCGACCCTAATACCGTCTTTATTAACCATGTTTTTGAGTAAAAGTGAATATGTGAAAATGCCACTTGGAGCCTAGTGTTATCGTTATGGTATTTATTCCTTGTACGTTGGTCATTTTCTGTGCAATTTAGAATAGACAGCTATTCAAATCTGAAATGTATGAATACTAACACCCAATAAAGTTGTATAGTATGTTGAAAAGCAGTGTATGAGTCATAATAGTTTGTTTCGTGCGTATTTTATTGCACGTATATTGTTTCTTTTATATGCAGCTGAAACCCAGCACGGGATTCTGCGGGTGAAGCCAGAGACTTTGTGTGCCGCTCTAGGTGCCTCAGACCAACTTTTAGATAGAACTGTGCTCCGATAGGCAACTGTTGGGAACTGTCAGGGACCACACTGCTGCGGTGGTTTCTGCTTTCCAATTGTTGGTATCACTGCGGGTCATATATCAAGGCTGTGTTAAACGGGTGCTTGCGGTTTCCTGCTGATACCAATGCATCTGCCAGCCTGGTATAGGACCTCGGTGTATACCGACAGGAAAGCAGAAATATTGGAAAATTGGAGTCCCATAGACAGCTTCCCAATGCCTGTAGGAACACCGTTTTATATAAACAGCTGGTCTGAAGGTACCTGGAACGGCGCAGCGGATAAATTCCATAATCATTTTACATGGATCAATGTTCCAGTAACTTAAACTACCTTTTTATTTGGAACAGTGATCCGCATACTTTTATTTGGAACACCGGTCCACATAATTTAGTTGCAAAAATATGTGGTGCACTGCTCCACTTAATTTTCAGGATATGTGGAACACGGTTCCAATTATATAACTGGAACTTTTTTTGCAAAAAAGTTCCAGTTACTAAGTGTAACTTACGTGGAACCAGATTAAGAGTGTACTATGGGCATCACTCACCGAATGAAGGTACGGCCCATTAAGCCAAATGTGCAACGTGAAACCCCGGGAAACCTACCCAGAGCACGAAGGCGATTGGATAAATTTCATCCGATGTTTCAACTTTCCGATCAGTTCAATGTATCTCCAAAAGAGCCAAGGAGAATATTTAACTGCCGTTCTTGCCGTGTCTCAGACAGCACGCTTTGAGTGATGCCTGAGCGTCAGCTGAGATCCCGGCTTCACCATGGGGAAACACCTCCCGCGTCTCGTTCTAGATGTTCTTGTTCGTGGATGTTGGTGCACCAAGTAGTTGGTGTTATAGCCTTATTGGGCTGCCGAAATTTGTATTTCGAAACCACTCAGCCAAAGTGGAGGAACGCGTAAACAGAGTGTACCTATAGGAAAGACTGTCCCAATATACTAAAACTGCTAGTATAGTGCATGCACGTCCATATTCTTTAGCGCGGAGGAAACCTAAGAAATATGTGAGTCAAAAGTATGCGTACATAAGCGAAAGCAGCAGAGTTCTACGATTGATAATACTTATTGAATTGATATTTACCATACCAGATGAAACAAAAAAAAAACCGTTAAAAACGTTGCTTGAGAGAAGCGAGACAAACTCGATCTAAAGATGTAGGCTCGGGCTGTTCCGAGCCCAGCAGAAACTAAAGGTCCCAACAAATGGCGCGCGAGTAGTGGTTAGAGCGCGGGAAAACTGATTTGAATCGAGCGAGCCTCCATTACATGCATAATGTTACGAGCGACAGCAGAGGGGAAGAGTGTAATGAGGGAGGGGAGGGAGGCGAATGTGTTACGCGGAAGGGGTGGCAGGAGGCTATCATTTTTCTACAACATTTGCAGTGAAGTAAGCAGATACACGGCCCATTTTTAAATGCAAATACGGCAACAGCAAATCCAATCTGGGTGGTGAGTTCGTCGTACAAATTGCACTGTTGCAATGTTCACCGTCCGCTCGCACTACTGTTATTTCGTTGAGCGCTTCCATCTTGCGAAAAGACAAAGGTTTTTACGAGGCCTCGTTTATATTCCGGCACAAGCAAAACCTTTTTTTGAATACCACACAAACGACAACGTAAAATTACGTGCTGCTTAACCGGACAGCAGCGTAGTGTTTAAAACGATTACATACTGCATTTTTATTCTTAATTGTACCCAGAAACTTTAAACTTCAAATAGATGCGAAAGAAAAATACTGTGTTATTCTTGTTCCGCAGGTCTGGCAAGAATTCGTAAGTGCAGCACATGTTTCATTTGTGCGGCGCTTCGGCGTTTACCTTGGGTTGCGCATTGATGGCGTTCATGTTCTTTACTAATTTTTTTCCCTTTAATTGCGTGAGCAATAGGTGGGCCGTGATGGCAAAATTTTCGCGTCGATCCGCGTTGGGTCCCGTCGATCAGTCAATAGAGCGAGCCACAGAAAACACAGAATGATTGAGCGGAGAGAGGCGTATAGAGACAGCTGCCTCCTCTGCCTCAACAGGTCCTTTGACAGCGTACAAGGGATGTGCGAGAAATACCGCGCTTGGGACTTGCGAAGCCGGGGCAGGGCGTGACCGCCGGATCGAGAGATAGGGACAAAATGCTGACGCATTCTGAAGTACGACTAACCATCAATAAATTTGTTTTAGTTTTTTTTTTTTTTTTTTTGCTTTCTCCGGGGTTTACTTCACTTTCGCCTTCGCTGCTTCGCGTTTTTTGGTAATCAACAGTCGCGGCTTCACTTCTCGCACTTCGCAACACCTGCCGCTGCGCAGGTAGCAGTAAACCGCGGCCAGCGCAATTAGATAAATCACGGCATTGTAAACTGCCCTGTATGAGTGGTTCAACGTGAAACGTGGAATTGGGACGACAAAGATGCCTCAGGCCCCTTGTTTTCCACTCGCAAGATTTACGTTAAACATACAGCACTCCTCATCTTGCTGTAGTGGGCTAAGGAGCGTTACACATCCCGATCCTCCGACTAAATATTCATGATTCGTGAGCTGTCATTATTCGGAATGTCTCTTCGTTAAGCATGCATGCGGTCTTTTCTTCAGCCGTCATTCCCAGATCGCAACCTCCGCGAAAATTTACAGAGAGCGAGGAATAAATAGACATTATCTTCAGCAGTGGATCTGGGACGTCACTTGTAACAATCCAACAACCACCATAACTAAAACAAAAGACATTCTGAAGTCAACGCACAACGAGCAAGACCCAGAGGGGGAAAGTAAGAAAGCAAGGCACATAAAGCTGTGTGCCGAGAAGCGCCCATCGATTTTGAGAAACAACGCTTCGGCTACACGGCCACCCCATCAGGAGGCGCGCTGAAATAGTTAGCGGCGACGCGAAGCTTTAAAAATGCAGCTATTTTAACGCGAAAGCTTTTTTAGGGAGACTGGTGGCGTCTTGTCAAAATACTGAGGCATTTCATTATGGACCGGTTGGTCGACCGAAAAGCTGTGATAAGATTTATGGACACAGGGCGCGTGCGTGGAACTGGGCTTTGTTGCGACCGGGCGGGGGCACCCGATCCGAGCTCCGTGGCCTCCGACATACGAGTGGTAGCGTGTATGATGCGAGCGGCCAGCCGCTGTTGCAGCCATGAAGAAGTCCAGAAGCCGTAGGCTACTTCATAGCGAGAGGTGAGCCGAAGCCAAAGAACAATGCCCCGACGGGCGAGGTTACAATACAGGACTCGAGCAGAGCGACAACATCGATTCGCTGCTCTAACAGGAATGGTTGACAACGCTTGGGCAGCTCTATTTATACCCAAAAGCGATAACGGTCAAACGCAACAAGCGGGAACACGCCACGAACGTCACAGACACACACAACACTCTTTCCAGTGTTCGTTAGTCGTCGGTAGCCTCCGCGCATGTTGAGTCCGAGAGAGGGGAGAGAGGAGGACTCCGTTGCGATCGACGGGGCCTCTGCGTCCTTGAAGAGCGTGGAGAAGAGCCTCGCCGGTAGCCGCCGAAGTTTTGAAATGCGCCGAGAGCAAAGCGTCTGACGCGGCTTGTCGCAACTTGTTACTGACATGGTGGCGCGTGTTTTCAAAGGCGCACAGTGGCTTCACCGCACAGCCGAGGAGTGATGCGGGGAAGTACTGCGGCGCTGGCCGATTCGTAACAGCTTTCACTGTGTCAAAACGGTTACTAGAAAATCGCGAGAAAGGAACCGTTCTAGGTGACACGATACAAGCATCGATCATGAACGAGGAGTACAACAGTATACCAAGTTTTATCTCATAAACCACGCATCGGTATGCGTTTACATCGTTCGCAGATGCCTTTACATGGTTCGGGAAAAATCGCCGCATAGGTTCGTTCTTTGTTTGTGATTTGCGTCTTCGAAGGTTTGACCAGAGTCGATTAGACGCTCTTTCAGTGAACGTTGGGCGCAATTTTAAAGAAGGTGTCGACGCACTTTTGGTACAGTTTTTCTGTAAAAAAAAGCTTTCGTGCTTCTCTCAACTTTCTTTAGAAAGCGATGGTGAAGTGTTTTACCAACTGCTACAAAACTAGTCTTAAATTTTATTCTAATGCAGCCACTTTAAATCATGCCGCATAACGGCTTGCCACCAGAGAGATTTCGTAAAGAGAACATGACCACAAGTTTCTCTTACCCAATAACAATGATCCCATTTCTGACGCGAACTTCGGACAGCTAAGCAAGGTAACAAGGAAAGCAGATGAAGCAGGGCTGACAATCCACCTACTCACAGTGTCCTTATGACGTCACGACGACTTGTTTGTGTGATTGGAGGCCGCCGAGCAAGGCCACCGCCGAGAAGCAAGCGTGTGCCACTTCAATGCTAGAAATGGAGTTAACTCACTTATAAATATCTCAGTATTTCCCCTATTACGTCACTGCTGACGTTGGCAGCCCGAAATGTCGAGGTTTTCAATATTTCTTGTCTACATTTTTTTGTTGGAAGCAATATCCTTTAGGGCCCTGGCGGTGTGAAGAGGAATATTTATAATGAAGCTTGGTGGTATTTTTCCTCCATGGTTCCTTTAAGCAATGGAACTAAACATACGATGTTCTAAATGCATGTATCATCACAGCGTAAAAACTGTGCTTGCCAGCGCTGTCACCCCGACGTTCGCTGCATTTGCTTAGACAGAGTGGAAAAGATCGAAAACAAAGCTAAAATGAACTCCCGCTGGTGCTAATACCATGCAGACCAACTTAATTTCAAGATCCGAAAATAATTATTATGCCAGTATGCGCTCATTAATTACCCAGGATTGCTTCGCATCCCCTTCAGTCACCTCCGGGGGTATCTCGTCCTCATTTTCATAGCCATTACACGTGGTAGTTACGGACACTATTGCCGAATTGGTGAGTGCCCTCACAAAGTTTATTTTTTGATCTATTTCACCAGGCAATGATTTGTCACTTGCTGGTAAAGGTAAGCATACAGGGATACGTTTCGCACTTCTGTTTTATTACGTTTCCCTGTCGAAAATTTTACAGTGCTTACCGTGTTCCTGCGATTGTATGTTTTTAGCCTGCAACGTTAATTTTGCCCCGCCAGTGAACTGCGAAAATGTGTTAGATTGTAGCATAGCTGCTCGTACTCTCATGATGCAATAACTGATGCAATAACACCAGCAGGAGGAAAAGTCACAAAAAAAGTCAGTTCCCTTCGGGAATCCCCTACATTTCTTCTTAGTGTGCAAGTGTACCTGCATGACGTTCCGGCACATTTAAGGCATAAATCGAAGGGAATATTTAGGTGTTTACAAGAAGAAGAGGGAAATTTATCATTTTTCAAGCATGCATGCTTTAGTAACCAGAATGTTGAAAAATAAAAGGCTCATTTAAAAAGGCTTTCAATTTTTTTTTCTGTGGCATAGAACAAACATACGGAAGCTACCCTGTTACTTTCGCTTTATTGATTTTGTTATGGAACCTCAACCTCAAGTGCTTCCGTGTTAGTGTAATGACGGTATTCATTTTGACAAACTGACATTCTGACAAGAAAAAAATGGCCTGATTTTTAAACCCTCGTTAGAATTCTGCATTTCGTGGTAGTAAATATACAGTGGAACCTCGATAATACGACCTTCAAGGGACCGCGAGAAAGCGTCGTGTGACCGGAGTGTTGGACGACCGGTGTTCGGGTAAATGCCGGTCTAGTACACGATCTCACGCGACAGGTGGGCTAAGAACCAGTTTTAACCCGCCGCGGTGGCTCAGTGGCTAAGGCGTTGCGCTGCTGAGCACGAGGTCGCGGGTTCGATTCCCGGCCGCGGCGGCCGCTTTTCTGATGGAGGCGAAAAGCAAAAACGCCCGTGTGTACGAGATTTCGGCGCACGATAAAGATCCCCAGGTGGTCAAAATTAATCCGGAGCCCTCCACTACGGCGCGCCTCATCGCCTGCGTTGCGTCGGCGCGTTAAACCCTACAATCAATCAATAAGAACCAGTTTAATCTACTATATTTTGCGCATTCTCGCGTAATTTGCGGACCTTTAGCTGAAATCTCAAGTTTAAAAAAAAGCAATGTTTATGTTGCACCCCCCCCCCCTTCCCTCCATGCGTCCGAACTATACCGCCAGCCAAGCGTTGCGCGTAGTACGCGAAACCCTGCGCCTTGCGCACGTGAGATAAGGCCGACGTGGTCGAGCAAATTGAGAGGAGAAGATTCGAGTTTGAAACTGCCAATGCCAAGCGAAACGAACGATAGAAGGCGGAGATAAAAAAAAATGGCATTCCCGTACATGGTGGAGACAACCTTTGAACGGCCCTGAGCCGTCGCGCTTTGGGTCAAAGCGCTCAACACACCTCTTTTCCTTTCTCACAACATCCAGGAACGCGAAATAGATGATTCAAACTTCGCGAGTACGGTATTATACGAAAATTTTACCGCGGCAAAAATTATACCGCGGTCTTGGTACAGTGACTTGCTGCAGCGGCCAGCGATTGACCCAAAATGGCGGTGTCAACTTATACGTGTCTCCACCCTTGCGGCGGACGCGCGTGAATTGAGACACTGTACCAAAGAAAGGAGCGGAGTGACAACGCGACTTTGAAAGACAGGGATATGCAGAGAGCAGAAATATAGGGCGAAACAGCGTCTTGATAGGAATAAACTTAGATCGAGCGGGTTGGGAAAGCGGGTGTTCGGTCATCGCCGTGGGACTCCGTCATATCGAGCCTCTGACGAACGGTCCACTGCCACATGAACTTTGACTTCAATGAACTACCATGACTTCCATGAACTACCACATGAACTTTCACGGTCCGCTGCCACATGAACTTTGACTTCTCGCGGTCTGCGCGTTGGCGTACTGCTGCCGCGTGGGGCCGTCGACAGTGGGGCCGCTCCCACTGCTGCCACGTGGGAGCGGCCGCGTGGGGCCGCTCACCACTACCCGCCTGCGTACTTGCGTGGTTGAGCAGGTGGTCTAACCCGCCTGCGGACCTTAACACATCAAGCAGCGTCAATCGGCGTTTCACAATAAAGAAAGGTCGGGACGAGGCAGCGAAGCGGTGTAAAAGATGCATCTTTTACACCGCTTCGCTGCCTCGGGAAAAACGCCGGCTTATCCGAGCTAGGGTCCATCGTATGAAGCGGACCGCGTGCACCCGAGCGTCATATCATTATGATTTTAATGCATTGTTTATATGGGGAGTTTGCCGGGACCGCGGTGATCCGCTGTAAGAAAGGGGTCTTCGTAAGACCGTGAGACATATCAGCGGGGTTCCACTGTAACACTTTGCACTTGCTCGTGAGCCTGTTCGCAGTACTTACAACACATGAACATTATTTTTAAAAATCAGTCACGCCGCTAATTTCCCTGAATGCACGTACAAGAATTTTAAATACGGATTCCGCGAAGAGCATCCCACGCCTGATGTGAACACATGAAAAGAGTTGAGACTAAATTGAAGCAAGTTCGATATAACAAATGTGCGCGGTCCGCAAACCAGCTGCGAGGGACGCAGTGTCAACGACTTCTTGTCAAGAAACTTCACGTCGGTGTCTAGGATCGCGAAACTTGACAATTTCATCGTTTTTCTTACGTCCCATATAGACGTAAAATGAACAATACGGGTTTTAAAACGATCAAATTCGCCTACAATATCCTATAAAAAGAAATGCGGGCTGCGTTCCGCGACAGTACGTCTCTGGGCTTTCTTATCTAGACAATGATGACCCGGGCAGCATGACAAGCATTAGGGCGCAGTTGGCCCAATGTAAAAGAATTAACTACCTTTCTGTCGAAATGACAACAATGAGGGAACGGGGTAATAAACTTGTCATGGTGTCTCGGTTGTCTTATAGGGACCAACGGAAAAAGAAAATCACTCGCCCAAAAATATTTTGTAACCCCAGTCTGGAAAAATAATGCATCAAATGAAGGAAACTGTAAAAAGCAAAATGAATCATTATTAGAGGGAACGATGTCATCATAAGCAATGTTCCGAAAAATAGATTTTACGATGGAATTTAATTTTGCGTGCCATGTAAATAGGCAGTGATCAAATAAAGTAATTCCGTATCTAAGATAGCTATACACAAGTGCATGTACAATAACTTTACGGACAAAAAATGGAAGCAGGTGTCTAGAGTTATACAGGAGGCAAGATATTGAACGAAACTTTTTTCTTATACCTGTGAAATGCTTGTTCCATGTCATATCAGAATCAAAGATGAGGCCTAAATATTTTACCTTACTTGAGAACTGGAGTGGCGTGCATTTTAAGTTAATACATTTTGAGTCATGAACAAAATATCGCACAGGATGATCAATTCTTTTATGGGGATTATAAAAGCAAACATTTTTAGTCTTTTTTCTATTATTTCCGATTCCGTTATCCGTACACCAGTTCATAATAAATGTGGCATCTGCTTGAAGGTTATAAACGCAAGTATCAAACGAGGCTTGAGTTGACCGAAGGACAGTATCGTCGGCATTTTGATGCCGTCGACAGAAGGACAGTATCGTCGGAATAGACAGCATTTTGATGCCAACTGAGGTAATACATTGACTTAGAGGTAAATAACAGGGGGGATAAAACAGACCCCTGGGGAACACCCGATTTTAACATTAATTTTGAACTTGTGTAGTCACCTATGCGCACCACCTTGGAGTGATTAGAAAAATAACTAGACAATAGTTTTATAAAGGGACTGCGGAAACCAATTCTTTCTAACTTATCAAATAGCAATACGTGAATGAACGAATCAAACGCCTTGCTTGCGTCTAAAAAGACGCCACACGCAAATTCGTTATTATCAAAAGCCGAGTAGATAATGTCCGCAAATTCTTCTAGCAGGGAGATTGTGCTTCTTCCCTTTATGAAACCAAACTGTGCTTGCGACATTATATTATTGTTGTTTCAAAAATTGGTCATTATTATGAGCAGATGTTTTTTTTACTTATTTGACTGATTGCAGGCAGAATATAAATCGGTCTGTAGTTCTCTACTTTGCTACGAGAGCCACTCTTACAGAGTGGTTTAACTACAGCAACTTTTAAATCGTCAGGAATGACACCATGCTCCATGCACCCATTGATAATAGATATAAATACGGATTCGAGCGCAGCCTGGTTTCTTAGGTCGAAAACTGAATAAGATGATGTGTAAGTCTCCCGAAGTAACTGGCGGCAAAAATGCCGATGATACAGTACTGGTAATAGCGCTAGGTGCACCTGCAGCGAAAGGCTGGAGATATGAACACGTTTTAGAAAAGAAGCAGCTAAAATCTTGTACGGCACACGTGACACTACTGAAATGTTTTTAAATACATCTTCTAAAGATTGAAATGTGTTTCGTCCGGATACTTTTTTTAATATCTGATCACTTTTTTGTTTCGGGGGGGGGGGGGGGGGGGGGGGGAGAGTGATTGCTTTCGTAAAAAGTCTTATTATAAGATTATAAGAGAGACGCGCCTTGCCGACTGAATCATGGCGTTTACCCTGATAAGAGAGACGCGCCTTGCCGACTGAATCATGGCGTTTACCCTGTTCCGCATTGATCTTAGGTCTGTATTGTTCGGGGCACGCTTACAACGTGACCAAAGGGCATCTTTTTCTTTAAGGGCTATTAGTATATCTACCGATAACCATGGAAGCTTGGGGTTGCGTTTTTTTACTGTTATTGTTTTCTGGGCATTAGGTTTTAGAGAATAGATTGTATCTACAAAACGCGTGTGAGCAGTACAGCTCGTGACGTTACATAAAAATTTGTTCTAATGAAAGGTGGCTACAAGTTTGTCAAATTTGGCGATATCAAGGATGTTGAGGGAGTGAATGTTGGGGCGTGAATTACTCGCAACTGGAAACGCGAAATGACAGCCTGCAATATAATGATCGGCCAGTTTACACTTGACTACTGATGAAACAGTGCTAGCCATTGGGGCTCTTACATTAACATAGTCGAGGCAAGACGACACAAGTTTGCTTCCTAAATATTTTTCTCGTGCAAAGGCATCAATGGTTGGAATGACTCCCCATTTCGATTGTGTGTTTAGATACTCGCAAACAACTGGCCTTGACGGCGATAGGGTGTCAGTATTAATGTCCCCAATTACGCAAAGTAAGCTATTTGGGGGTAAGGAGCGAAGGAGATTATCCAATCCGGCTGTAAACGAATTTGCGTTTTCTAAGGGAGATCTGTAAATAGAACTTAAGCTGATATGGTTATCAGGAAGAGAAAGTTTTAGCGCTACACACTCGGCAGAGATGAGAATCGTGGCGAAGGATGAAACTTTCAGTCTCTCATGTACAAACACCATGATGCCACCTCCTCTCTCTGTCTGCCGTGCGAAAAAATATCTGGACTAGTGCTTAAGCGAAACCATGGGGGTCAAATCAGCATGAATGTTAATTTCCGTTAAAACGATGGCATCTAATACGTTGTCAGTTTTATGGAAAAGCGCAAGAAGCTCCTCCCAGTGGCGCCGAATGCTGCGAATGTTCATATGCACTACTGAAAATGCCCTTTCACCTTGAAGCGATAAGCTGCATAAGGCAGCTAAATCGTCACATTCGTAAAGGCTGTGTTCATTGTCGAACAAGCCTATCTAAGTCGGCGAAACCATTGATATGGATTAGGGGAGCGCCTTCCATTTCTCTGACGAAAATTTTGCACTTTTTGGACCACACGACTTTGTACTTCATTTCTTTGCATCTTTGTTTCGCTGCCCGAAACAATTGCCTGTTATATTGTCACAAAAAAAAAAACATGGGAGAGGCGCCCTTGCTTTCTGTGGTAAACCATGAATTTCCATATTTGGCAACCTTCTGTATTACTAAGAATAATGGGAGAGGCCTTTGCCCTGCAGTGGGCGAAGATAGGCTGGTGATGATGATGTACTGCTCAGCATCATTTGCTCCCTTTTACAGGTCGGAGATTACTGCCGACTGCCTAGAGACGAGAGAGCGCAGGGATGCTACTTCCAATTCCAGTTTGTCGATAGTTACCTGGCGCTTTGCTTCCGAAGCACGCATCTCTTCATACTGTTTCGAGAAGAAATCCAGACTGTTTCATGCTCTGCATCAATTTATGAAGCTCATCCACAGTAGTTTTCAGCTCAAGAAGCTGATCAACTTTTAGGGCAATTAAGAGAGCTGATGACGTCTTTCAGCGGCACCAAAGCTTCCATCTTTGCTGATAATTCAGCGATTGCTGTAACAGGCCCAGATTCATCTTCCGTCGATGCCTGGTCGTAAGCACGGCATCGCCAACTATCTTGCTTATCAGCCCCCTTTCCCGACATGGTAGTCTCAGCGACGCCAGAATATTTTTACCAAAGTGGAAATCATGTTTGCATTCGACACACTTTCTTACATTTACCACAGTTGGGTTCCATTATTATCACACAAAGACAGATATGCAGCAGTCGGCAGCACGCATGAATTATCACAAAAAATAAAGGACAACCAGTGAATTTTACGCTTCACCTGCAGCAAAGACAAGCGTAAGCGTGTGCCGAGCGCTTGCCGCCGACTGCGAAGCTGCTGCGGAGCGGATGAGCCTTCATCCTCCTGGACGATTCAGACGCGCGGGCGTCAAGACGAGTGCCAGTCGGTGATTAGCTCCCGAAAAATTACCCCACCTTCCCGCGAGGGGAACCCTGTGGAAATGCGACGCATCTTGAGGGTTCACTTGGTGTTTCCGTTGGGTTGATCGGTATCACGTTTACGAAGTTCAGAATCGGCTGCTCACTTCAAACGTTTGCGTTCAGCATCACGTTCACGCCGCCTCGCAGCCTTGTCGCCTTGTCTTCAGTGGTGCTAGCATTCCTGTTATCACAGTGATCGGTGCTTGTTACGGTTGCGCGGGCGATAGCAGAATTGTCGGAACGCCGGTGCTGGAACGACTGCGGCTATGACACAACGTGGCGCGGCTATGACGCAACACAATCCACTTTAATCCAATCCAATCCAAATCCAATCCAATTCAAGCCAAGCCAAGCCAACCAAATCGAATCCAATCCAATGCCCCTCGCGAGAGAGTGTTCGCTATCGGAGAGGAGAGGGGGTGAGCGACGGAGACCGCAGCTCGCGCGGCGAGGAGAATGGGGGAGGGGTGTGGACGGACAACAACAACGCCGTATGGAGGGACAAGGCGAGTGAATGAGATGCAGTCGCATCTAAAAATAGAAGCTAGGTGAGGCCTCCAGGATGGTTGAAAAATCACAATCCGCGCAGCCAGCATCTCGTACAGCTGTCCCCAGCGAGTGCTGTTGCACCCAGCGAAACCTGCAGCAACGACAAGCGTCAGCATGTGCCGAGCACTTGCCGCCGACCGTCGTGTGAAGGGTGATACATCCGGTGCCCGACGAGTTCTAGCTCGTTGCAAAGAATACAGTTTGCATGTGTTTTAGCGCTGCATTTCAAGCTTTCGACAAGGCACAACTTTGCGTTTTCGAAGTTCAGACTATACTTCAAAAATTTATTCCAATCTTTATATAATGATATCATATTCGAAGCTGCATGGGATATGACATTGTTCGCTTCGATATTCCAAAGTTTTGATTTTTCTCCCACCGCTACTAATTTCCTAAAACAAGAATGTTTCATGCTTTTTCGTGCACCGCTGCTGGATATCGAGAAAAACCTTGGAAATATCCAAAAAAGTTATCCCCGTAAAACTTCGAAAGCTTTCCCAGCGCTCGAATGCAGTGATTTTATGCAGAATGTATTTAACACGTACTACATTAGTTTGAAAAGTCAAGTATTTTTAGCCAATTATGATGCCCCGACCGTAGCATACTTGACTCGCAGGGCCCTACCCGAGGAGCCACAGCCTGGCGGAGTATCCAGTGTTGTGCTGCTACTACGATCCAGCATGGTCCAACAAAACGCAGCACGGGGATTGGGCTTACGACCTCACCCGCGACTTCCACCACGAGCAATGCACTCACGCCGTTTTCGTCGGTGCGCGGTACAGCCATTTGGGAGTGACGCTGCCAGAATCTGCATCCGGTACGCTCAACCCGGACGTGGTGTCCTGCTCGCGCCATCTTCTCAAAAATTAATTGAATATCCAGTGGGGGATCTTTAGACACCAGCTCCTATTTTCTTTTCCTCGCGAACATGCATCGCGGCCCGATGTTCGTGTTTTGCTCAACGGGTTTAGAAGCCCGCAACACGGTGTTTCACTCACTCCCCTCGCACACCGCGCCAACTCTGCTTTGTGCTCCAGTGTACGCTTGCTCGCTTTAACTGCGGCCATTGGCCGCCAGTCGCTCTGCTTGTTGCCCACGAGTACCTATCCGCATTTCGTCGCCGCCATTCCCATTTCATTCTGTTTTGCTACCTAATCGGCCCTGCACTCGCATCGCACCCATTTTACAACGCGTACAAGCGGTGACGTGACGCGTTGAGAAGCCGAACGACGGCTGCATCAGGCAGAATGCCGCCCCCGGTTGGAGATATAGGCATATAGGCTTGGCGTCCCCCTCTCCCTTCGCTCTCCGTCGTTCTCTGTTCTTCTTTCGCGCTATGTTCACACATCGACAGCGCAAAATATTTCTCGATATGCCCTTATTCCTAAGGCGAGAAAAAGCCTTAATTGCACCACTATGCGAAAATTCCGCTGAAGCAATCTATCGAAATGATACGTAAGCATTTACAGGAAATCGCTTCATGTATGCCATTGCACGCTTTTTTTTATTGTGACGTTGACAAATCCTTAGAGGACTGCAAAAACACAGAAACGTAAGAGGACTGCGAAAACACAAAAACTAAAAAAAAACGGGCCACCTTTACTAACGTGAAACCTGGAAAGGGGCCAAGCATGCAGTGTATACGTGCATTCAAGGATTGTAAGTCTCTCTCTTGCCACAAGGCGCGCTCTGATATACGCGACATCCCAATTACGAAGACGGAGGAGAAGTGAAATTCCAAACGGAGAACTGCATATTTTAAAGTTAAACCGAGTACGGAATGAAATAGAGGCAAGAAATCAAGCCCGGAAAAACGAGTGTCCTGATGTGTTCTTTTAGTACGCGTTATTGCCCATGGAGATAAAACGTTTTAGCTCGAGGCGTTGGAAGACGAAAGTCCACGTGTGTTCCTTTAGTACGTTTTCGTTCTAGCGCCAGGCGTTGGAAAACGAGTGTCCCGGTGTTTTAGTACCATGACGAATGAGAATACGGCGACGAGCGACGCCGACGACATGAGATGCCGACAGCCCGAAATCCTAAGGGTAGTCGCTCCTAAAACGTCCGTGTGCTCCGAAAGGCATTGAACAGGGGTCGCCACAGTATCAGCTAAACGCGCTACCAATGCACTATCTCCGGACATTGCTAGAATTGCGACAAAAGTCGTTGTCGTTGTTGTTCCTTTCTTTGTGTGGAACATGCCCACGTGAGGAATCGACCCGAAGCTCTGAGGAGCTAATGGGCCTGCTTCACAAAATTCACCAAACTATGAATTGGAAACGTAACAGTTGTCGAATTGTGGGTGTTGCATGCCACCTGAACGTGATGGCATGGGACTAGAAAAGGTGCACCCCACCCCCGCAGAACTCTGATTATAGGATAGATGTGCATCGTGCCAGCCTGCTTGCTGACGTATTTCGCGCAGTAAGACAGATGAAAGAACGTAAGCGGAAATACAGCCGCAAAAACAGTGGGGTAGTATCGTCTGGCTTTCGTACATCAAATCGCGTGAGTGGGCTTAAGTTCCCTGAGAAATTTTCGCGAATGCAATAAGTTTTTCCCGCGGAATTCTCCAGCGCAGTCCCGTAATACCACCCCCTGTAACTAGAAGTGGGAGTGTTTGATTGCCTCGCTCATGTCAAAGAAATACACAACCAAAGATATCATCGATTCCCTCCTAGTGCTCGGGAAGATGACTTGTGGTTGTAACGGCGGAAAATTTTTCGAGCATTTTAACGCCTTTTAGGGGGTAAGCTTTGAGTATTATTTCTTCGTAGATGCTCGTTTAGTAATTGCAAACATAGTCCCCTCTCTTGCCTTTTCTCTACAACCATACAGCGTATAGCTGACCAGTCGCAATTCAATAGCGTTTGTGTAGAGTTCTAACTCCAATTGGGCACCAAGTATACATGTACAGCCATTTCAAATGGTCAACAAGCGTATGTAATTTCTCTGGAGCCAGTCTAAAGAGCTTGTAAAGTTGCGAAACTTACCTCGGTATCTTCTGTGCACTGAGATGCGTATCTGTCTTTTATTTCTTGCACGGCTTCCACTTTAAATGGTGGAATACATAAAACTCGCTACGTGTGGGTCAGTTTCCATTCGAAGCTGTGGCACATATGCTGCATAGCACATCACACCGTCAGCTCGGCTTTACGTGATGACCCCACTCCACAACTATGTTACCACAATGCCACAGCGTCTCCATTTTTGTTCAAAATGTTACCGCTGCAGCACTGCGAGCTGTTGCAAAGTGCTGAATAGTAACAGCACGAGAAGTGCCAGGGCTACAACTCTAATAATACAGAAAGCAACTTGAATTATAATTTCAAGAGAAGGTATATAGCGGTAACGCCCTCTGATGAAATGGAGCAACGCAGAAAACATTTCAAAGCACAAAATAGCTGTATGATATCTTTCTCCCTAGTTACTAATTTTTTAGCTGTGAAGACAGGTATATTTTCGTTAAAAGTCAAATAAAAATGTCTGAAAACTCCCGCCGTGGGGGATCAGTCGCTGAGACATTGAACTGCTGATTCGGAAGAAATAGTTCCATCAAAGCCGCGGCAACCATTTTTCTGATGGAGGCAGTATGAAAACTCCCGTCAGTCGACATTTAGGTGTACGTTGAAGAACGCAGGGGGTCTCATTAATTCGCAGTCCTTCACTACGGCGCGCCTCATAGCCTAGCTGCAGCCTGGCCGCGTGACGCCCTCAAAATTTGAAAATTTCGAAGAAAATGTTTTACTTTACCGACTTTTGTTTTTGTCCAAGGTAGTAGTACTCAGGTTGGAATACAAAAAACTAACCCCTGCATCGTGCGACCTAATTTTGAAAACGAGTAGGGCTGGACGTTCATCGCCGTAAGATAGCAGTGGAGGGTTCAACTCGTTCTTTCAAGCGCACTCTAGGGTAACCTCAAAAAATAGCTGGTAATTATTTTATATACTATGCGCTGAAGGGCCGCCCCTTTCTAAGAAAACCGTATAATTGTAACTGTTAACTTCTGCCATCGGTACGACAGGTCGTTTTTAAGCTTTCTCTCTGAGAAAGATAAGTACAGCACGCTTAGACGGCGATGCTGAGTAATCAGACTGCGCAAGAACTCAGCGAATTTAAAATACAAGTCCTTGCTAGATTTAGCGTTACAACTGAGCGTGCGAACGGAAATATTACATTATATTTTAGCACACTGAAGACGCGGTACCCTTCGAGCATTCCGTTTACAAATAACCCATCACGCACTTGTGTGCCTTCAGGATATTACAAAATCCAAATCTACATGAAAATAGCAGTTGATTGGCTGACCGAGTTAACACAGCCCGAACAGAAATTTTACGTTTTCGGTCTGGCAGCATGCAACTTAACCTTTCGAGAAACTTACCGTCGTTCGGGTGGAAGGCGAGGTTGGCCCATGCCTGAAAACATGAAGTGGATAATGTGTAATAGTCCACGCGGAAAACGAAGCCCTTAGAACGCATTGCACAGGATGGACATACGCGAAATATTTGTTTGCAGCAACACCTGCTTTTATTTAATTCATTTTGGGAGCCAGTATTGGCGGGTACAAATTTTTACACCTTTATCTCTTTAAAAAGGTATAGTATAGGTGTAATAGGGGTTTGGGGAAGTCATGACGCCATTTTTCTTGGGTTCCACAACTCATTTGGTTACTTTACGTCCTGTTTCTGTGGCAAAAAAGGCTTTTGGCCGACTGCAACAGCCTCAGTTTTCTTTGTGGTTTTGAAAAGGTGCGAAATTGGTGGTCAGTTTCAAAACAAAAAAAATCAGTGGACCGGGGGTTCGATCATGCGTCTTAAAGCTTTGCTACGTTTTGCTAGGTATGGGCTTTGGTGAGTTTTGTTAGGGATTGAGATGTTCTTGCTGGGCTAGGCTAAGTGCTGAAGGGTGCCGCCAAGTTTAGCCGGACTTTACAAAGCTGTTTCAGTGTGTCTCCCAATCCAAGGGGGAAACACGCAAGGTCTACCCCCAGTTTCGCTGTTTGTCCGGCCTTGCACCACTATAGTGCAAGCTGTGCCATTTTTTTTTTTTGCGTTCTAGTAGCCCAACAAATTGAAGCCGTTCCACACAATGTGAAAGCTGTCGGAAGTGCAGAGCAGTGATTCTCCATAATGGGCTGTGGCGCCGTTATACGCTCACTCCTACCACCAAATGCAATTCAAATTTCCCGCCTTCGCAGTGCTCGCGCGCCCCCTGCCTGAAACTGCGCCAGCGGTAGTTCTGTTATTTTTGTGCTTGCTTTTCCTCCCGCACGTACCGGCGCTGGACTACCACTTTTTTTCGCTTACTATCGTAAAAAACAACCCAACGAGCGCTCCTAACTAAATGAACGCGGGCGCTGGCGGCTAATTACGTATATTTTGCCTCAAATGTACCTACAGTTTTCTTTGCGCTAGACAACGGTGAGATGTATGACAAGCGCCAGCGTTTCACGAGTTTCGAACTCTCATGACTATATAAACTGCTTGGCTTTCGAAGCCTCTGGGTTACGCCGCGACGACAGTCGCTACGACGGAACGCCGTGCGGCTCTACTTGGGTCCCGCGAGAGAGCTACGACTACAAGGCGACCCCATAAAGTGCTCTGCACCTAAAAAGACTATTACTTTTCAAATGGTATAGCAAGAGGCGCCCATACGCATATGGCCCTCGTGCTCACACTCAAGCAAGCTCAAAAGCCGGCTTCACTGTTAGAATACCTATCTGCAGTGGTGCACCCTTTACCGGCGTGGCTATCTGGGCGTGTTGGTTTAACATGATTAGGAGTAGACAGCGCGGTTTACACACGGACACATGGAAGAGTACTTGACACACACGAGCGCTCGTGTGTGTCAAGTACTCTTCCCTGTGTCCGTGTGTAAACCGCCGTGTGTGTCAAGTACTCTTCCCTGTGTCCGTGTGTAAACCGCGCTGTCTTCTCCTAACCTTTACCGGCGGCGCAGTTTTTCCCTTCTAACATTTCAACCAAGGTCAACCTTAAACAGCGCCGCTGTTAATAAATTATGCCAATTGATATTGTTTCAAACACAGTTAGGTAACCCCCCACCCCTGATAGTAGCAAATGTTCATCCACCCCAGAAAAAAGTAGAAAAGACCTCCAAATTTGGAGGTCATTCACACCCTCTTTCGTGGGTTCCGACGCCATAATTTGTAGCTTGAAATACATGTGGTAAAAAGGGTTTTGAAATAAAGAACAGCCTTCTTCGACGGCATTGAAAGGGTGTGGAACAGGTGTTTGGTATTTAATGAAGTTCCATTACTTAGTGAACACAATAACTACAGCACTTTCCCCACTCTGCCTCACGATTAAATTTTTTTTCCAAATCGGCAAGCAGACTTGTATATGCTGACATTAAAATGCATAATTCTAAAATTAGCGCTAGAATATTTAATTTTTCGGAGGTCCACCGACTCTATCACAAGACATCCCTCTTCTGCCTATAAAACCAAGAAGATCAGATGTAGTTGTAAGGTAAATAGGATGTACTCACTCTCCGCGTACATCCCGTTGGTTTTCTTGCTCATTTTTGTGGTCCAAATTTGACTTGTGCTTGCTGAATGTGTCTCTGTGTTGAGCTGCGTGCTCAGCCGATCCAAATTGCCATGCATAGCTGGGCTGCCCGCACCCCTAATTTAAGGTATTAAGCAGCGTTACTCGTATTTTAGAGTGTCCACAAGGACACCCTTTTTTCACCCTTACACCCTTCTTCTAGCCAAAACACCTTTTAAAGTTGTGTGCAATAGGACAAGATTTTTGCAGCCTTTTCTGCCAAAAAGGGTGTAAAAAAGTTTAGTATGAAGTTAAGAACGACAGCAGCCCGTGTTGTGTATCACTCCGCCGATGCGACGAACCCGTGACATCAACGCGGGCGACCTTTCAACGCGCGTAATGCGTGGGATCACCTACTTTTCTGATCGAGTTTGGCTTTAAAAATTTACACCCGCAAAAACAGCGTGTTTCCTAGTCCTTTTTTTGCGCCGGCTTTTATTGCTTCCCAAAATACTTGCAGTAACGATCTCTTTGCGCTGTGCGGAGGAACCGGCAACATTCGTTGCGATTTCCATCGCGTATGAACAAGTACAGCTGATGTTATTTGAACATATCCAACCTCATTCGCAGCGGCACTTCCTGCTTTCCTCTCCCTGAGGCGAGGGGGCCTGTCCATGCTTGCCTCGGTTCTGGTCGAGGACACCATCCGGGCAGCCGAAGACGCGAGCAGGTTCGCAGACACGGTGGTCGACTGGTTGCGGAAACACGACTTCGACGGACTCGACCTCGACCTCCGCGATCCAGCGACAGCCCATGGTTACGACCTGCTCGTAAAGGTCAGCAAACGCAGAGCTAAGTCGTGTGACTGCCTCGTCGCCTACACTCTACGGCACTCCCCCAGGTTCAGTGTCACCACAGTGCATTCCTGCGAAAAATGCGTGCCATTAACAAGGCAACCTCGGCGAATGAGAGCAACCTACATCAATGCAAAACATCATGCTTGCATTGCCTGATGCCACAGCGTAGACCAAACTTTGTAGTCAGATGGTATGCTCGACATCGTCATTCGCCGATATTGCGTTGCCGTTCGTAGATTGGCCAATCAGTGCATTGTGGGGATGATGAACCACAGCGATCGTTAAACAGCGCTTGAGGACGAAGACGATAGAGGAGGAGACACACGACGGCGCTTCTATTCTCTTCCATCGTCCTCTTCTTTCAGCGCTATTTAACGAATGTATAAGAACGAACTAGCCCATTTGTCGGTCCTACTGAACCACAGGATTACCTTGAAGGGACACTGAACTGAATTTGTCAAGCTCCGGTTTTTGCTTCCACTACGTAGATTGGTTCAAATCAACACACTTTTCATCGTTAACCGGTTGAAAAGTCGGTAATTATTTTATAAAGCTCGAAAGAAGAAAAACTACCATGCGCGGTCTGCGGCGGCCGCACCAACTAAACGCTGTGACGACGGCAGGAGGTGCACCGTGATTGGACGATGCTCATGATTAGCATTCGTTCTGTAAAACAACATCCTTGACATCCAACGTTATCGTGAGATGGGCATTCCCGATATCTCAGTAATCGTCATACCGCGCTTCTGCCATGTTTTCGGCTGTAAAATGCGTAAGTTAAGCCTCCCAGGACGGCTTGGAATCGTAGCAATCACTAGCCAAACCTACGCAATCGATGAACGCCCTCCGCGTCACCGCAGACGCTGAAATGCCATGCGCTTTTCCCCCGTATTTGAAGCTTGCCTCACTCATGTCTGTATCGTAAAAAGCTTGTTCGCACCAGCCCAAGGGTCTCCTGATTCTGGCCTGTGCCCACTGCCTGCAAGCAGTCGGTGCTTATGTCAACAGCACCCCAACGAGAACTCGCTAGCGCGTCAGTGTCAGTCTGCGCGCGTTCTGCGAACTTGTTCGTGGAGCAGTGAACATTACGGCCCAAAAATAGTGAACTCGGTATAGAAAACATCGGCCGAACAGGAAAAATTCAACTTACAAAAAAAGTCTCCTCGGGGATTCGAACTTGCAACTGGCAAGTTGCAAAATAACATACCAAGAGCTCCGGACCACTCGGCCACGAGGCAGCGCTCCTGGCGCTCGAAAATCAGGTATATAATGTATATCAAGTTTACACTTTTATTTAGTTTTATCATTCCATGCAGCTTAGGTGACTATTTGTTGTATAGCGCTCGTGTAGTAAACGTCCCCCAAATTTCCACAATATCTCACGTCTAGCAATTGCATTTCTTAGACGGAAAAGCGTTCGCAGATGCGTAGTCGTGCTGCGGACAGCTCTGCTTTTTCACCCAGCGCAAAAAAGTGCTTCCGGCACCGTAGTTTTACGCTGTACGGTAAAGGTTTAAGTTGATTTTATTTTCTTAGTGCCTATATTGGCTTCGCTAACTTCTCCCGCCTCCAAGTGGCCTTATATTTTCCTACTAGCGTACCAGTTAGCAAAGCGTCGCATGTACGCTTGTGCAGCGCTTGTGTGGGGCGACCTGGACTGACGTGGAGCTTGATATAGTGTACAAACTAACAAACTAAGGAAATGCACATCCTTCCATTCACAAACGTGTCGTGGCTTAGTTTCAACTGAGCGAACGAATTGCGACGACCAGTCAGCGGCCGGCGGGCTAAACGCTGTACCATAAACGCTGGGCCGACTGACTCTGTCGGAAGGTCGGTGCTCCGTGCAGTAGCGCAGTCAAGCCAAGTCATCTCCTCCTGACGTCACACGAAAACGCCCCAGAAAATGAGCGAAGATGCAGAGAGGAGGACAGCATTTTCGAATTGATTTTTCTACTAAATAAATTCGCGTAAACGCACTCAGAGTAGTCGAAACATGGACTGTGGACTCCGGACTACAATTTTCGCTAGTAATCCAGCAATGTTTACGAATAATTTCAGTGTCCCTTTAAAGTGTACGTCTCCATATTTTGCACTCTTATTTTAAAGGCGGTATTCCTTCTTGGGCTGCCTAAACTTAGGAATTTCAGTCTGCCTGTGAACAACCTGTGAAGCGTGCGGCCAAAAAGCAGGTGAAAGTATGCTTGGACACGAGGTATAGCGAAAAGCGTTTCAAACTACTGAAACTACCGCCATGGTGCGTACATTTCCGCAGAATTCAGCGCTAAGGAAACGTCAGGCAGATTTGAAGCAGAATGTAATTACAGAACCGAAGTTCCAGCGTTTTGTTAAGAATACACATTGGGTTGATTTTTACAAGAGCAAATATAAAACAATACACAAACAAGACAAAATGCGTTACAAACGGTGCCGAAGAGAGCCCAGATTCGTCAAACACTAAAACGAAGCGTGTTCGCTCGATCTCCGTCAGTGCAACAAAAAATACGCCCTGTCCCAACAGGATGCGCACGAGCAGGACGAACGCTGTAGCACTGAACGAAATTGAGCGAACCTCCATTGTATTCATCGAGGGACGAGTGAGAGGAAAGAGAAGAACGTAGAGGTGGGATGGGGAGATGGACAAGAGAGAGGAGCACATGGAATGAGTGGCAGATTGTGATCATTTCGCGACGACATTTGCAGCCCAGGTAAGCAGATTCACCACCATTTTTTTTTTCTGAAATCTGTCTTTTCACATGCCAAACATCGTTAGTCAAACGTTTGCAGGCTTTTGCTGCCATTTTGAGGCACAGCATTTTTAGCGCACTTTTCTAAAATTAATTTTATGAAGCCGACTAGAGCCCTTTCTTCCTGCGGGTCAGGTCTTCATCTCCATGTTTTAAGCCCAAAATCAAGCAAAGCCTCCTTCGTCAACAGAGTATGTGGTCATGATCCTGTTCTAAATCTTGATAAGATTAACCGGCGATTGAACCCTAACCATTACAATCATTGTACAGGGGTTTCTTCAGTTGTGATCTTCAAGCTTCAAATCGCTTTCTAAGAGAGAACAAAAATATTTTGACAATATAGCCGTACAAGAGAACAGTCTGCTAAAATGAACTAAATGCTAGACTGCTCCTGTTAGCGTTTTTTATACCTGTGAACGACATGTTACATGAATGTTCTAACCCTCCTCATAGGCGACCAAAATGTGAACAAATTGTTTGATAGAAAGTCTGAAGCACGCCAACATTCGAACGTTTGCTTCCTTCGGAAGTTGGTGTTACTGAATTCAGGGCGTGATTAAAAATGGCTATGTCTCATCGCGTACTCTTGCATCTCCTTTACCCGCAGGCCTTGATTCCTGAGATGCGCCGGCCAGGACAGAGGCTCATCTTGAGTGTGAACGTCTACCCGGCTACGAGATTTATGGACGACGTGAACGTAAAGCAACTGCAACAGTGAGTGGCGGACATGATTCGCAAACAATGTTATGATCAAAAAGCTTTACCTATAGGACATTTGGATTAGGAGCCGTCAGCCGTGTTCATCGGCAATAGCAGACGCGTGTATACCAGAAGCTTCAAATTTATTCCGAATACGGAGATTAGACAGAAACGTCACCGGTGTTTTCAATGAATGTAGGCTGTATTCACGCTGCCCTGACCTACCCAAACAAAGTAAGGCGAAGGCGTGGCCTTTTTGCGCATTCACTGACGTATCTGCATCTTGCACTTGTTTCTATTTGGAGTTTATGAGGAAAGTTAGAAAAAAAATAATTTAATTTCTACTTTAGTCATACTTAGCGTATACTAGGAAAACGTACCTGTGCGGTAAATCAGCCAGGTGGGGTAACCTAGAATCCCGCTAAGCTTTAAAGGAAAACCTAATTTACTCCAGGTACAATACCAGAAAATGCTTCTTTCGTCGTAGCGTCCATTTGACCTTCAAGCTCAGCCAAGGTCAAGCCTGCGCTTCGTGCGGTTGCACGGAGTAGAAATGTTTAATTGCTCGTTCGATCCAAGAGGACAACTGTTAGAAAGAGAATCAGACAAAGAGGAAAGGCGCATGCCATGAGAAAATGTTAAAAGGTGGCGCCGGCGGCATTAAAATTCACTGCGCATTCGCGCCTTCAGCGCCGGCTCCGCCGAACAGCGTCCATGCTTTATCTTCCGGGGCAATTGTGTCCGCGTTCACTGCGCGTTCTTGGCGCAAAAACCGAGCTATCGTTCTACATACTCGCTTTAGCCGCGTCCGCAACATTTGTTCCTCTAATGCAGACAAGCGAACTTGTCCTAGTATCATCGCGTCGGTAGCTCGTCTTCTGTCCTTGCAGGGATGCCGACTTCCTTGTCCTCAACGTCCAGGATCTGGTGGACCCTGACCAGCGGACAGCAGCGCCTTCGGCACTCTATGGGCGGCACTCCTGGGTGAGGAAGGCTACCGAAAAATCCACCTCTTTAACGAACGGAAGTCTCTGCTGATTTCCTTGCCACCATCGATTCCTGTTATAAACTCTGAGCACGCACACCTGATCCAATTATCGAACTCATGTCGGTGAAGCTGCGGAAGTGTAAAAAGAAAAAAACCTTCTGCCTCAAGCTAGGTACAGCAAACTGGGTAACGACTCAGCTTGATTCTCCCCATGAGGTATAATACCCTCACCGTGAAACGCGATACGCTAGTATTTTATCCACCTTCAAATGGAAACAATTAAAGTTGTCTTCGTTTGGCACTGTTTTATTTGGAGCTTACAGCCAAATCAAAACAGCATTGTGCTCACTCCATTAATTTTCTTTATACATGTGCTGTTTTACCACGTTTTCTGTATACTTGTGTTAAACTACTACTGAACCTCCATGTCCTTTGAATTCCGTTCTGCAATTACATTTATATGCATAAGCGTTTAAAGCTACTTCTGTCAGAAAACCGTACGTCCGTATTTAGGTGCTGCGCTTCATAAGCATGCCAGGGTTCTTCTCGAGGCATTTATTAAGAGACCTTAGGGCATTCGTGTTCTGATTAAAAACTGATGAATATTTTTTTTTCTAACAGTGCAGTTGCGTAAAGCAGTAAAACCGGCTTTAAAGGAACTGTTTATAGCTGTCAAGCTATACACGCAGTTCCTTCAAAGATCCTTTAAATTTCAAGGGTACTTTGTCGGTGGCACGCTGACCACTACAGCAGGGGTTAAGAGTTAGCTAGAGCGCTAGAAGGAGAATAAGCAGATATCAATGCCAGCCTGTCACTTCATGACACCTTGGAGCAACACTAAGGCAATATCTATTGAGCCAACACACGAAGTCGGTAAATCCACCCGTCGGCGGCGTCAACTTCACTTTGGACAACCTGTTGTTTCTTTAACGGTTCGTGTACAACAAACTGGGTTCCGTTTGTAATGTGTGATTGAATATGGTTCCGGAAGGACTAATCGAAGGTTGCAAGGAAAGCTAAAGAAATGATGCAAGCGCTGCTTCCTGAGTGCAACCTGGACAGCTTTCTTACAAAAAGCCAAGTTTCGTTGATGTATAAATTCAAAGGATTCCTTACCTATCACGCTCGGAACGTTTGCCGAAGCTCTACTGCTTAACCGAACGATTCAATTGACTACAAATCCACTTCATGCAGATTATAAGACTGAGCAGCGCATCAAGGAACTACATCTCTCTCGGCGAAGTTGTGGGTCAGTCAAGCACATGAGTGCACCTGACTGCCTTGCGTATCAACTATCAACACATTCTGTGCTTTCCTGTTGTTGTCCGTACAGTCAAGACGGCAGAAGTTTTAAAGCAAAGCTTTCACTTTACCAGAGAATGGTTTCGTCGCGTGCGCCACAAGAAACTCCTAACCAGGCTAAATAAAACTACCGGCACCGCCAGTCGATCGAACCTGGGCCCGAAGAGAAGCGGAGCCAAAGCGCATCGTCTTAGCCACCAATCTACGCCCACGCGTGGAGACGGGGGACACAGACGCTGCTTTGCATTCGCCGTCTGCGGAGGGGGAAGGGTGCTTTCGAGGCGACACATGAAACAAGAATGACGGGGAGGCAGTGCAGCCGCGCGTGCTGCCCTCCTTCTCACCCTTCAAAAGTCGCTGCTCTCCGTTTTCTTTCTGCCGACGCAAGGTCGGGCTAAAGCGGCGACGTCCGCCGCTCTAGCCCGGCCATAGCCGGAGCTGCTGCGTTCGGGACGCCGTCCACATGAATCCCAGGTAACGGCTTAACGGGAACCCCTCTAGTGACGCCTTGAGTTCATCGCAGACTGCCATGGAGAGACCACGCAAAGTGAAAACTGCAGAACAAGAGCAGGAATACAAAGCTGGACAAAAAAAACCGTACCGTCCCTCTCCAGGGACGGCACTGTTCCACACTGGTGCAGGCCACCGCAGCCACCGACGCTGCGGATGCGCGGACATTACGTGTGCATGTGGACGCCTCCTGGCCACATCGCACGGGCGCTGTGGCATTTGCAGCTGTGGCGGCAGACAGCAGTGAATGCAGCGTTAGAGCATACATCGTATACTCCGTTCCGGACAGCACGAACCTTGAGTTGCGCGCCATTCAACAAGGCCTACGCCTAGCACGTTCCGTTCTGCAGGCATGCACTCAGCGCACGTACCACCGTGTGCACATTTTCACGGACTGTACTGAGGCCTTAAGTTCCCTTATTGGAATTCCCTGGAAACACTCTGCAGCACACTGTATTAAGCGATCATGCAGCTCCCTGCACGACACCTTCCACGCACCCGTAACAGTACGGTGGATCCCTGGCCATGGAGGGCATACCGCTAAGGAAACCGCCCAGAGGCTGGCGAGCGAGTCATCTTCGTCCTACCGCCGTCAACCGGGGGGAGAGCATTGCCGGTGGAGCCCACTTCGATCCTGACGAGGTGCGCCAGCGTCGCAGGCATTCCGGCGCCTCCACCTTCAGTCATCAGTAGACGAGAACCCGCATCCTCTGCCTCCGGGCTTATCCTGCGGTACGCAGGTTTTTCTCAACCAGGCCCGTTCCGGCTTCGCCATAACCGCCGACGCTGTGTCGAGGTGGAGGGGATGGAATATTCACTTTGGGCCACCGGGCAATGACTCCCAGCAAGTCAACAACCTACCGCCGGCAGGTTCTCCGACGGTAACCTCGGCGGGAAACTCCCCTTCTGCAGACCTCGGAGGATTTCAACAGAGCACATCTGCACCAAGTTCCCCCCTTTCTCTCTTGTACCATCTTTGTGCTCTGCTAAGCATACCATGGCACATCCAAACCTGACCTTCCGCACCTCGTCTGGTCTTGCCCGGGCCTTGCCGTACTTCGCACCCAACACCACCCGGTGTGGGTTCACTGTGTGGGTTTAATGTATCCCTGACGCCCCCTTGGCGCGTCAAGGATACATTGACCGCACTCTGGAGCTTCGTCTGAGCGGCCTCCATGGCTGGGCATTATTACCGTCCTCCCTGCCCTTTCCTTTCACCTGCGGCTTTGGGCAATCCTTTCTTAATAGTTTAATAAAGTGTGCTTCCTTCCTTCTCCCTTGAGAGCGCCGTAAGCGGCATACGACACATGCTAGAGCCACGTGTGTGAATTCAAGTGACGTCGCATGCATGGCCAATTGTTGTGGGTGTCATTGACAGCTTTGGTTTCCTACCATCTTCACAGCGTGTTTTGGAGCCAACTTTTTTATTCCCTGAATGTTTCCTATCTTTCCTCTTATGCTTCCCCGATTGCAGAACAGCAGTTTGGCGGCGGTGTACACCCGCACGGGGTCTATATCTCGCCTCGTCCCTGTGGTTGCCTTCATGTCGCGGGAGTTCGAGCTGTTGAAGCCGATTTCCGGTACTACGGCTGTCTCCAGGGGACTCGAGTGCAGAGGACTAGCAGCGCCGTCGCGGCACCATGTCACTCCTGGGAGCAGGGCCTTTTTCGAGGTGAGCGCACGCATGCGTCAGAATTGGAAAAGTAAGTCTCTCACCTTAGGCAGATATAACCGAGAATTATCACGTCGATGGGACTCCTCACGGGACTGACGCCAACTTCTACTGAAGTGCCGAAATATATATTTCTGTTGGTGCGCCGTGCCTAGTTAGCCCGCACATTGACTCAGTATAAATAAATAAATAAAGACATAATCAAAAATGCATTTCTGTTTTACACACATTGTGGTTACAAATGCCAACGGTTTCATATGTGGTATTTCTGGGCAGACTTCCTCTTGATTTTGTCTCCTTCAATATGTCTGTTTTTGAGTGGCGCTCTCAGAACAGCGCCTAAGCAGGAAAGAATAAGTTTTCTCCCCTTTAAACTGCAGGTGTGCGAAATGCTGGACGACCCTTCGTGGTTCAGGGCTTGGCAGAATGAGGACTATTGTAACATGCAGGCCAAGGAGAAGCGCTTCCTTGCCCTAGAAGACAGAGAGAGCGTCATATGCAAGGTAACACCGGAACTTCGACGCAATTCCCATTTCTGGTACCGTTGGACATGTCTGAGATGTATTATAACAGCGTGTGTGCACGTGGTGTGGGCGTGCATACGGATAAACACACTTGGGAAGTAGCGCATGGCATGTTAACGACGACCGATCATGTTAGAGAATCTCGACTAGCCCTGGCTGATAAACCGAAACTGTGAGCAAGCGTCTTTATTTACGAAAAGTTTCTTCAGCTACTAGTCATAAATACGTTAGGCTTGCTGCTTTATCGTAAAAATCGATGCTTCTCCGAGTCACCTGCCACTGTATGTATATTTGTGTGTAGTATGTATGCATGTACGCTATGTACGTATGTCTGTATGTATGTATGCATGCATGTGTGTGTGCATGTATGTATGTATGTACGCATGTATGCATGCACGTACGTGTGTATATATGTACGTATGTACGTATGTATGTATGTATGCATGCATGTATGTATGCATGTATGTATGTACGTACGTATGTATGTACAGAGGGCAACACCCTTGTCTATAACACAGGTTTCGTACTTAAAGCCTTAGCTTGCCTCGGCCGAAAAAAAATTGAAGTAAACTATTGTGTCATTATTAAAGGGGTACTGACACAAAATTTTGAAAGCGAGATAACTTCGGAGATAGATTGGTGTGAACACATATACATCATCTGCAAAATATCAGCGGCGAATACAGCCTAGAACATATTTAAATTCAATTTTAAAGTGTGCGAAACGCAACCGAGCAGTTAGCAGCCTGCGCAGTCGACATCCTGCGGATATTTTGTAAATAAACAACGTCCAAACACGTCACGAGTTTGTGTTTGCCGCTTCCGCACTGCCGGCGTTTTTTGCCGGCTCGCCCGGCTCGCCGCTCCAATCGGAGGGCCGGAGGGCGGAGCTTCTGCTCTCGAGAACGAACGACCCGATCGTTGGCGGCGGAGGCGCCGTGATTTCGTCAGCTCATCGGGCAGCTGGCCGCGACCGAAGTTCTACACATGCCTTGCACCCACGTCACAACGGGGAATGCTGGGATGCATAATCTCCATATTGGAGCACCGCCGTCTGCGCGGATACCCAATACTCCCTGTTCTGGGGATACCCTACACGGCGCTGTCTCCGCGCAGCTGTGGAAGCGGTAGCGACTGGACGGCGTTTCCACAATGGTGTTGTGCGCTGTTGTCGGCTGCTCGAACCGTAGCAAGTCGAATTTGAGGGAGAAATCGGCGAACATCAGCCTATTTCGTCTACTCAAATATGTATCAAATCAGTGTGAGTACGAAAGACCTCAGTGCGAGACGGCGAAGCCTGTGGCTATCACGCATAAAACGTGCTGATCTCGATCCCAACAGCCATCACATTCGAGTCTGCGGTGCCCACTTTGTGACAGGTAAGCCAGCAACGTCTACAGCAAATCCAAGCGCCGCGTACAAATGTGTGTATTTTGTGCTTGTAGGCTGGCCAGCCAAGATTTGGGACGAGGCACACCCTGATTTGGCGCCGTCGCTTGCGCTTGGCTACGGCACAAATGCTACCGATCGTTACGAACGATCGAAAAAGCGGCGTACAGGGAAAGAGACCGCTGAGACCGCGCGACGCAGCCACGGCGGCGTCCACGCAGCGGACGGACCCCAGCCACGGCGACGACGTTGCAACCGTTCCAGTTAGCGACGAAGTTGACGAGAACGAAAATGAGACAGGTCACAAAACTGGAGGAGTAAACAAGATAGTTCACGATGTCTCCGTGCGTCACTTCGGGAAACTCGGCAACATCAGTCACGGTGTCTAGTCCCGGCCGCAGCGTGTATATAGGGATCCACGCTGTCGCACATCCGCATCTTTTCCTCGTAGCGTGCGCGGGCTGATCCGATCAGCTACGCACAATACGCCGCGTCGAGAGCCTCGACTCTCGAAGCTGGGGACATCTTGCTCAGAAAGCGGTAAGCCTGTAGTGGGTCGGGTGCATCATCCGAGAAACGTACACACACTACGCATAGCGAGCGGAGCGCGGTGCTCCAACATGGGCGCAGTAACTGCGAGCGGGCGGAAGTGACGTCACGTGCAAGCCATGTACAGCGATTCCAGGCACTCTGTTTCTATTACTTTTTATTTACATTGGGCACGAAAACGCGCCGGAGACACGAAAAGCCCACTGAGCGAGCCGCACGGTCGCTGTGCAGGCGGCGGCCACGGCCGCGAAGTGGCCCAGGCCGGCGCAGGTAGCTCGGGAGATAGCTTGTTACCGCTGCACGAAATTGTACCAAAGTCCCTACCATGGTAGCTTTATATGAGAAAGAAGTTAAAGATGCGATGGCGGGTTGCATTAAAAATTGTCATCTGCACCCCTTACGAGAGCAGCAATCGAATATCCGCCGCAGTGCTAAGCCGAACACATCTGTAGGCGGACCTGTAGGCAGACCGGCCGGCTGTTTCCAGCGCGCGTCTTGCCACCCACCGTCTCGAGAGTCGCACGTCGTTCTTTAGCCGCGGTAGCATTTGCATGTACTCGCAGCGCCTGCGTCACGTCCACGGTCGCTTTTTAATTAAGCGGCTCACGAGATCAGTACGTGGGGGCATTCGCAGAAACTGCCGGCGATGCGGATTCGACAGTGCTACGGCGGCTCTGCTCTGTGATATCCCTCCGACGGTCACGTGGTCAGCTTTGTTCACACAAAATCCATCGGTTCGCGGCACCCGGTGAAACCGAAACTGCGACTGGCTGCATTGAAAATGCCTCTAATTAAACAACCATCGCATGCTGAAGCAAATGAGGTTTCTACAGGTGATAAGTAGGTCACTAGCTACTTATCGCAGCAAAAAAAAAACAAGATGCAAAATTTTTGTGTCAGTGCCCCTTTAAGTATTGGCCATATATTTTCACCTCAACGTTTTTTGTGACACGTTTGAGTCCGCAGTTTTGAGATGTAAGCAACTGAATTTGAACTCAGTGTTATAGACAAGGGTGTTGCGCACCGTACGCATGTATGTATGTATTTATGTATGTAGGCATGTATGCATTATGCATGAATGTACGTATGCATGCATGCATATGTATGTATGTACGTATGTACGTATGTACGTATGTATATGTACGTATGTATGTATTACGCATGTATGTATGCATGCATGCATGCATGCATATATGTATATACGTATGCATGTACGTATGTATGTATTTATGTATGTGTGCATGTATGTAGGTATGTATGTATGCGTGTATGTATGTATGTGCGTACGCGTGCATGTACGTATGTATGTATGTATGCATGTACGTATGTATGTAAGCACGTATGTATGTATGTGTGTATGTATGTACGTATGTATTTATGTATGTATGAATGTATGTACGCATGCATGCAGGCATGTATACGTATATCATCATCAACAGCCTATTTGGGTCCACTGCAGGACGAAGGCCTCCCCCATTGACCTCCGCCCATCTCTGTCCTGTGCTGCCCGAGTCCATCCTTTGCCTCCGAGTTTTCTTATTTCATCTCTCCATTGACTTAATGGCCTTCCTGCTCGTCTAGTCCCGTCCCTCGGTGTCTATTTGTTGTCCTTGTGGTCCACCTGTTGTCAGTTCATCGTACCACATGGCCAGCCCCAGTATCTAATATATATGTTTATTGGTAACGGTAATACTAGTACTCATATTACCAGTTAGCGTAATAGTAGTATATAGAATAAAAATAATAGCAGGAGCAGTAATTGTAGTGTATGACTGTACATTCACGACCAAAGATAATGTTGCAGTCAGTCGCGGTGTTGGCATGATAAAGTGCATCGCTGCAACTGTCGGATGAGTTTGCTCTCGCTATAGTTTACTGAATATTCGTCAGATCTTGTAAAGAGCAAGGAAAGGATCCCAAGAGGACATGATCGATAAAATCCTGCTGGGCTGCTTTTTCCATTTCTTAACGTCCTCGGAGATCCCATAGTGCGACTAATCTGATACCGCAAGCCCTGCCGTTCGTGGGACTACCCTCTTCAATATTCATTACAGCTTTCTCTCTCTATCCCTCCCTCCCTCCCTCCCTCCCTCCCTCCCTTCCTCCCCCTCCCCCCTCCCCCTCTCTCTCTCTCTCTCTCTCTCTCTCTCTCTCTCTCTCTCTCTCTCTCTCTCTCTCTCTCTCTCTCTCTCTCTCTCTCTCTCTCTCTCTCTCTCTCTCTCTCTCTCTCTCTCTCTCTCTCTCTCTCATGCTGGCCACGTATAGGTCAAATTCGCAGCGGCCCACCGTCTCGCTGGCGTCGCGCTGAAGCAAATGCACCTGGACGCGTTCCGGCCCTCCGAGGAGTGCGGCCCCGCTAGTCCGCTGATGGATGCGGTGCTGACGGAGGTGCACCGACTGCGGCCCTCAACCGACGTTAAACAGCGCTGGGCGCGCCCTCAGCGGCGCCTGATGGTTGTGCGCGCCAACGGGAAAACGACCTGCCTTAGCCACTCCCACTAGCCGCGGCCTCTAATGCTACGCTGTGTATGTGCTTTTGTCGTGAGACATCGGCAGAACACTACACGGGCGAACCTTTTTGTCACGCGCACGAACTCAAAAGGCTTGGGACCTTGGTGGGGAGGAAAGGGAGGAGCGAGTGCCTGTTCTTCTTATTTCAGTACTTACAAGCGCGTGCAAAGTAGTGCACGGGCAGTTAATCAACTAAGGGGTCAGCCACGCCAAACACAGTCGTCTGTCCTTTGGTGGGGCGCAGCGAGCAAGGGACGACCACCCAGCACGTCATTTTGCAAGTCCATGGACTACGCGATAGGGCGAAAGTAGCCTGTATATAGGTACTTACATAGGTATTTTCTTAGATTTCTGGCGAAATATCCTGCTTTGGCATTCTGGGTTTTATGTTTGTGCCTTCTTTCGTCGCAGTTTGTGCATTTATGTACTAATCGGATTCTCTGACAGTATGCAACAATCTGCACTACAACATTCCACTACACCCTTCCCTTTTCCTTAGGAGACGAACCAATGTTCACATACAAATGTGTTCTAACCTACCTTGCGGATATCAACTTCTTGAAGCTCATATCGCACAGGGCGTGACTTGAGACACTCTCATTCTTGAGGGAGGTCCTGGTGATTCTTTTGTGTGCACAGGGAACCCCGCTGTCGCATCCCTCTCTGAGGCCCCAGGCGATGTCACGTCTCGGTCACAATCTTCTTTTATCCATCATTACGAGCATATTAATATTTCAGTATGCGGGCCCTGTACACCCATATACACATTTTTTAGGGAATACCATACTCATCTCATACATATTTTATGCCTAAACCTGACACTGAAATGCCACCTAGCAGAGTCTCGCGCTCTTTGGTCATAGATACCTTTGCGCCAATAAACAAACATACTACTACTACTACTTATGTGTGAACAACTGAGTTTGAAGCTAGTTCATGGACAGTGGTAGCTGTCTCTATGCATTATTCCCGTCACGTACACTAAACATTGCTGTTTCTAAACCCATTACGTCGCACTGAAACACTCCACGCCCGAACCAGGATGACAAAGTTCCCACAAGACGAGAAAGCAAAGAACTCTTCGACGCGCATTGTGGCTTATTCTGTTCTTTCCCGTTACGGCGGCTCCGAGGAGAAGGAATAAACATTTATTGAACTGTATGCATTTCTTTATGGGAGGCCTTCTTACTCAAGGAAGCCTTCAACCTATACGGCCCACAGTAATATTGGCTAACGCACGGAAGCCCACGCGACTCTCTTACCTCACTGGCTAAGCTTCACGTGCGCCACGAATGCACTGGCGAACTCACCGCGACGTTCTTCTTTCTAAACACGCGTTGTAGCAGTCCCTCGAAGGCGGTATTCCATTCCCAGATATATAAGTACAAGCCCGCCACTTCTTTTGCGATGCAGAATGTTAACCGTTGTGATATGCCGCGCAGCGCTGCTGAACTGACCGAAAAGATACCAAACCTACCTTATTTACGAAAACAACGTGTTCAGTTGCGCTAGGAGAACTTTTTGCTGTATAACTAGGATCACGGGTGCAGAAAATGGCAGCATCTCCACTCCGTGGATGATGGCGAGGGTGCGGAGTGCGAGGACTCGAAATGACATCCATGTTGAGTCCCGAGTGACATCCGATTAGCGCCCTGACCGTCATTCGATTTGAACCGTGAGTTGCACCTTGATTATTCCCTAAATTAATCTGCAACTCACGGCTCAAATCGAATTTCGCTTGATTTTCGCTTGATGGTGGTGTGCGCGCGGATGGACGCGGACGGACATTGGGAGGTCCTAAGGTACTCCGCGCCGTTACAGGCGAGGGTGTAAGCCATTTGACTCTTGGGTACTAACTCACGGTCGTAGCCCAATGGGTAAGACGACTGGCACTAACTCTGTCTCGTCTACGAAACATAGGCTGGAATCCTGCCGGTGCCTGCGTGATGTTTTGCGATTGTAAATGCTATGCGCACGGACGCGGACGGACTTTGCGCGGTCCTAAGGTACTCCGCACCTAAAAAATCTTGCAGTGCTGGGGCTCAAATCACACCGTTTGCGCTATAACCTTGTTATTCTGCTTCTAGGCTACCGAAGACGAACAGCGACGTTCTTTTAGCTGTTTCTAAAAACAACGAAAGTTGTCCAAGCGATCCAGCAAATGGCGCTCAGTGCGAACATGAAGCGCCGGGCTTGTACGTATCTGGGACGGAATGTCGCCCCTCGATGACCTCCGCACTGGGAACTACGCGGGGCGGCGAGTGGCAGCGGGCAGATTTAACACCTTGACCAAACTATCGCACCGATACACCGGACGTCGGTGAAGCGGGTACGTACAAGTGGCGCACCATCTTATACTAACCTAATACCACTAGATCAGGTTTCAAAGTATCGGCACTCTTTTCTTTCATTGTTGTATGCCGCCGACAGCGGCCATTGGTCGAACCGCGTCACGTGACATTTGTTTACCCCGGAAGACCCACGGCCGCTGACATTTTGGTGCCTCTGTGTTGTGGCGTGCGTGCGTTCTTCGATAAATCCTAATTTTCGGAGCGCAGTGGGGCTGTACGACACGATGGGAGTGAGTTTTTGAACCCCAGCGGAGTAGCGATGCCGTGCTGCTCTGTACTGGGCTGTTTCAACCGGCCGGAAGGTAAAAACGCCTGCTTCGCTTCCCGCCGGAAAAGAATGACTGTCCTTGTGAAACCTAGAGCCACTAAAGTAACGCTAGCGTAACAGAGCCTGACCCTGTCGCAATCGCGCGCTGTCTCGAAATCCTCGAAAAGTAAACACAGCTGTCATGGTTGCCAAGCGGCACCCGGACCAATTCCGCCCGTCAATTTTGGCAGCAAGAGGGCGCATAAAGCTGGCCACCCTGGATAGACTCAGGCGCGAAAATTGCTGCCACCGTGCGTCCGTGTCGCAACTCTTAGTTTATTTAATGGTCACGCCGACGGTCCTCCCCTCCCCCCCCCCCTCCCCCCTTCACGTCCCAACTCCCCACGCGGCCTCCGGCCTTCCATTTTTCAATAAAAGATTTCACAACAACGTCGACAACGAAAAATATTTTGCAACCAGTGGTAAAGGCATTCGTGAAGTAAACGTATGCAGTAAAAGCTCGTTAATTCGAACTCGGTTAATTCGTACTTAGTTAATTCGAACCGAGGCCCTGGTCCCGGCACAGCCCTGTTTATTTCAATGGGGGAAAACTCCGGATAATTAGAACGCGTCGGTATCCAGAACCGTTCATTGGAACTGGGATCAGTAGCGGTCCCAGAGATTGGTTTTGGGGGAGGGGGGGCGATTTTTTTTTTTTTTGAAGGGGGGTTGGGTGGGGGGTTGGGTGGGCGAATAAAGAGCCGCTCTCCTCCTTGCGCGCGCACACCATGCCGGCGGGTGCGCGTATGCGGTGTAACCCGCTTGTGCACAAATCACTTAGCGACCCAGTGGTTTTTGGCTCCCCTTAAGTGGTGAAAACGGCTGGCTCAAGCCCGCTTTTCTGACGTCGCAACACGTTTGCGACCTTGTACAAGTGGGATGCACCTTCGAATAAGTGGGATGATTAAAAAACAAAAAAAAAATAAGAAGGTGAGGACTTCTTTGGGTGGGGCGATCGCCCCCTTCGAGTTCGAATTAACCAGCTTCTACTGTACATCCGGGTATCGTCTGAGTTAAGCGCAAGTGGAGTGCAGCCCGCCAGTTAAAAATCAAACTTAACATAATATCATATTGCAACCCGCAAATTAAAAGCGAAGAACGGTTTGCTGTCACCAGCAAGTAGGACGAGGAGCGAAAGTTCATTTCCTTGAACCAAATTTACCATTTCTTTCTTTCAAGTGAAGCATTGGCGTTTGCTAATTAATTTTTTTTGCAGTGGGGAGGTCGTTACAGTGGTGGCGTGTGGATCTTTCATGTGGTAAGCGCATGTTGTGTTAGGCACTTGGGGCCACGATGCAGATAAACCTCCCACATTTACTTCAGACGCATGCAAGCGGCCGCCGTTGCTCGCAAGGCCACGAGGGAGCATCTGTGGCAATTTGCCCGTAATAATTGAACCAGCCGGCTTGTCGTGGTCGGAAAAGTACCTTTCGCAACCAAGACGGAGGTTTGACGCCGGCCCCGTCAGCATTTTTTGTTTCTCCCATCTGTGGAGAAACTCCAAACTGACAAGCCGAAATCCAGCTCTCGGCTACTAGTGCTTCCGCACTACGTAATTCCACGAATTCAATGTATGCGCCTGGACTGCATTGGTGCTAGTTTTGAAAAGCATTGTAACAGCACCTCGCAGACCAGTTGTAGCTTCGTCCGGTAAAAACTCCTGCTTCATTTTTCCTGTGGATGCTGTTTAGGCTTCTGGTTAGGTCGGCAAACGTGCGCAAGAAAACCTCGCTGAGCGACGACGTCGTCGCGCGTGCCGGCACCCCCGTAGCTTCGCCTCGCCGCGCTCGGGCGGGACTCGTGCCGCCACCTATCGGAGGCGCGATACAACTGGTAAGAGCACGGCTTTGGAAACGCGTCGCGAGGTGGCTCGCTCTATCGCTTGTTGCGGAGAGGGGTGCAGTTTCGATGGTCCGCAGAGAAGAATTAATGCCAAAATGAAAGAATCCAAAAGGCCGAGAAGCGATAATGTTAATCAGCTTCTTCCTTAGCGTCCCACACGGCAGACCACAAAAGCCGAGCAATGCCCTGCAAACGAGTTCAAAAATTGAGCGAACGCTCGCCCCGATGCGCTCACCTCTATACTCTTGGAGCTTCACCGCAAAGCCGGTTCGTTGCTTCGTTGGGGGTAACGACGGCTGCCGGCACCTCGCAAAAGACTTGAACGAGTGTCGAAGCATAATCACGCAGAAAACTAAGGCCAACAAAGAATAAGCTAGATGGTGCCGCAAGCTTCGCCGTTTGCCACGTCTTCGCGCCATTAGTGCGGAACTGGTCCAATTTTGTTTTGCAGCGCAGCTGTGGGTGCCTAGGCGAAACGTACGTCCGTGCCCAGGAGGGCTCTTAGCAGAAACCAGGGTGCAATCGCGAAAAAAATTGATTTAGAGAGAAGTTCGGAGCAAGACGAGAGGTAATGTCTGGGTCTCATTTCGGAGTAACCTATGTTGGTGACGCACATACATTCTGGAAGTTTCGGTGTGGGGTGCACATACTCCCAGTGTGAGAGACCAAAGGAAAAGGGAAGGTCTGGTTCTTTCGTAATGAGGGTGAGACGTAGCTAGGCCTACAGACATTGCGCGCACGCCAAGTGTGAGGGGGCATGGGGAGAGATAGGGAGCGTCGTTTACGCAGAACGGCCCCGCAAACCGCATCGGGAGTCCTTTCGCCGCCGCCGTGACGTCAGCACTGCGGAAGATCCGGCCCGGGACACCGAGAGCAAGCGTCACCGTCGGGCCGACCCTGCACACCGGCCATTGATGATGGTCTTGCGAAGCCGTATCTTCGGCCCCCTTCAGTCAACGTTCGTCAAAGTTCAGTCAAAGTCCGGTGTCAACGTTCATACTTGTCAACATTGTTTAACAAGAACAAGACATTACGCAATTATAAGGCAGAAAATCAATGCTTAAGTGATATTTGCAGTGCTCCTTTATTAAAAAATTCATGGACGCCTGGTGTTTGTGATAGCAAATGAAATACAACATCTCAAGGCAGAAAACCATCACCAGCTGTTGACTGCGCCTCCTGGCGGCATTTAAGAAATCAAACGGTAACTGCAACGAAAGGTTCCACTAGATAGGATCCAACTTCCGCTTAGAACGCTCGTGGAGTAGGGAAACGTGGTTCTATAAAGGTCTTAGTAGTGCGCCTCAATTCACGCGCATCTCCGCCGTACGGCAGCGCTGGCATCGAGACACCCGACTTGGAGCAGTGGAACGCAGTAAATATAAATTGACTTGAGCAAACCTCTAGCGTATTAGCTTGGAAGGAACGAGACGGGAGAGGAACAGCATGAAAGGTGAGCGGGAAAGAGAAGTTAGGCATTTACTTGGTAGGGGTGCCAGTCGACCATCGTCTTTTGTCGACATTCGCAACGAAAGGAGCAGATACATGGCCTTTTTTTTGCATTTGTGCAGTTATCCCTGCGAAGGATGAAGCGATAGGTTTCGCACACATCTATGTAAAACGTACTCCAGCCATCGCATTGGGTCGTTCGCAAGATACTTCCGTTGTTACTACCAGAAACGCGGGCCTGCATGGTGGGAAGATGGATATGTCTGTCCTTTCGTACGTGGTAAAACATTGAAATGTGGTGGCAGTGATGTTGTGTCCTTCGCTATACTAACTATTCGGCTGGTATGATGTACGTTTGGAGTGAACTGTGCACTCAACATTGCACAAAAAGATGAGAACGAAAGCAAAAGAAGCGCACGTGTGTGTTTATTGCGTTTCCTCGTCGGTTTTTTTGTGTGTGTGTTACACGTGTTTCGCCCATTTGGGGTACTTGTGTTACGTAATCCGACCGTCGGATTACGTTTTACGTCCATATTGTCACTAGAAAGTAAGCATAGCATGTGAGAGCCATTGAACCCTACTTGCGTCAAAAATGCGGCTTGTTGAGTCGTGAAGTATATAGGCACCGAAAAACAAGTTTACGACTTTTCACCTCTGGCTCTTTTAAGCTCCTGCACCGTTCTTTAAGGCTCTGACATCTCCCTCTGGTCACAACACCACCCCAACGTTGTGCCGGGAAATTCTAACACGTACAAGGCTTTATTACATTCGTAGAAAAGACAACGAAAAAAACAACCCTTGTTATTTTGGGTTTACGTTAACTAGGCGACTGATGTGGTGGGATCTGGTGTTGTGCGTCGCTGAGGCATTCCACCTTCCCGTTGACAACCGACACGGGGACTCGGCGCTCCCGCTCAGTCCAGCGAGTGTCCGCGTCGTCTCTGGGCTTCACGTGGCCGACTTCTCCGAGCACCGCGTCCAACAGCGTCTGCTGGCCGCCGCACTCGGTTGACGCCCTGAACGCGTCCAGGTCCAGCTGCTTCAGGGCAACGCCCAACAGCCGGTGCATAGCAGCGAACTTCAACTGCAGTCAGAACCAGAAAAAAAAAAAAAAAAGTTATACTCCATTTCTTAAGCGAAAGATGGTTAAAACCCGAAGCTTTCTCCTCTGCAACGTGAGTCAGCCAAAATACAAAATCCAAACCGCCTCGACCATGCCGGGATTGCGCAATTGGATAGACACGTCGGCTTCATAGCGCGAGGGACCCAGGCTAGATTTCGACCACGCGAAGCGTTTTTTGTTTTGAGGTGCTCGATGTGCTTTTGAGGAAACCCATTGTGCAAGTTGGCTTTCCTGCAGTGCGTTTTGCTGGGACATCGACGCCATCAGTGAGGTATTGAGAAGCTTCGCTTTAAATATTTGACCAAGCAGGACAGCAACAAGGAAGGGAAGCAATAAAGCCGGCAAAAAAATGTAAGAGGGGAAACAGAAAGCAGAGGAGTATAGACAAAACTGGTAATTGCCGTCGCACATGCCTTGGATCCCCCCCCCCCCCCTTTCCAAAAAAAGAAAAGTAATTTTGCTATTTTTTTTATTCGAAGCACCTGTGTGCAGAAGCTCGAAGTGATAACTTCAGTGCCCCTTCTATAGTCACATCGGGCATGCATTCTGTCGCTCTGAATCTGCCTGCACTTACGTTTTGTCGCTTTGGGTAGCTTTGAACCCGTATCGTTCCGTTTAGCATCGCTTTCAACCGACCAGATAAATCAATGTCCGATTTAGTTGTCGTGCATTGCCTTCTCCGATTGCCAACACAGGCGACTCGGAGATATCCGTCCCTATGGTGGCATGGGTACCGGCAATGATGCGTTACCACAATGGAGGTACACGTCCGCAGGCGTATCTACATCGAAACACTATGTTCTAGTTTGCAGTAGTCGCCCTGCCCACTCAATACGATACGACGTCGTCCCCGCGACGTTACTGCACACGCCATTAAGATTCCGCATACGCTGCGCTGAACGAAGCTGATAGCATTGCCACCGCGTACACTAATCAGCAGCGGCTGCTAATAAGCAGGTCATTAGTTTCTAGCGCAGTGTTCCGGCCAAAACTGCGTGAATATTCTTCGAAGATGGGTATTCCATGGACCACAACTTTAATCTTGGATGTTATTCACAATCCGACAATCTTTACAACTTACTTCAGTGTCCCCGTAAACGGGTGACGTACTACCATGCGACCCCAAGCTAACGCATCGACCTTGCCGGGGAATTGGTCAAGGATCTGAAGCCGATATTGATTCATGATCACGACCTTGTCTCTTTATGAAATTGTCAAAATATTCCCAAAGTATTAAGCACCAGTTAAATATTCAAACATCAAATGTACTATTCACATTTGTTGGGCTGGTTTTTAAGCCCCAATACGTCGAAAATCTTAATTCGTACTTTCCCTCGTTGTCAAGTTTAGTGTGAAAAAAAAAACGCTTTTTTTCACGCACCCGGTGCCACAACGCACATAACCATACATGTGTCTGGGTGTTACATTACGCCCTGGAACGTTAACAAGTGATTCATTTTGGCGTATTGGAAATGATCTTATACTCTCTATGGTCGGGCTCCTCAACCTTGTAGGTCAAAATTTCCCGCTACACCACGGTCAGTCGTAACGGCTTAGTGTTTTAACCGAGAGAAATACCGCGTCGACCATACAAAGAAGCATTTCCTGCAAACGAACCGCACCAACTAATATAAAGTACGTCCAAAAAATTAGCAGTGGCTTAACTCGGCTATGCCAAGATATACGTGAGCTAAGGTTCACCTGGTTATTCTTAGCTTTCCTGGTTCTCTAGGATGAGTTTGATTATCGTGCTTACTGCTGCTTCAATGACACACACACGGTATACGCATTATGTGACACATGTATATTTATCAAGCGGCTCCGGCGCAGCGTCACCAATCGTCCCAGAGCTAAGCTGGTTCCACAGGCGTACGCCGGTGTTGCTGCGACGCACGAGCCATCGGTTCCACACCCGGCCACCCCTCGCATGATCATCAAGGGAACCGGGCCGCCAAGTGCGGAACAGATGTCAGCGAAGAAGCTGGGCGCGTGGGGTACGTGAGAGACGTCGGGCAGCGAGCAACGTTCTGTGCGCCGGGTGACATCACCGCTCCTCGCGCGTGTGCAGCACGGCTCTCCAGAAACCACGCGAAACTGCTCAACCTCGGCCAGTGTAGCTGACGCTACAAAATATGCAAGGAATATCAGAAGTACAGCGCCAAGAACGGCACTTTTCAAGCGCTTACTTTGCAAATGACGCTGTCCTTGTCTTCGAGAACGACGAAGCGCTCTCCCTTGGCCTGCATGTAGCAGTAATCGTCGGGCTGCCAGACTTTGGACCACGATGCGTCTTCCGCACTTTGGCACACCTGCGTTGAATAATATGAAAAAATAAGGCAATACAGCCAAATGAGGAATTCTTATCTTTCCTAAAACAGCGAAAGCAATCGTCCCGTTTTATTTCGTCTTATGCTAAATTAATACCCCTTCCTCGCCTTTCCAAACCAGGATTTACCAAAAATTCTTGTTCGGCCACATAGGCTGTCAATCAATCACTCTTTGTCATCCTTGACAACCGCGTGTGCAATACAGTGGACGAGCTGGTTGAGGGCCACCTATTTTGCCAAAAACAGAGGCTGAGTCACACTAAGGCGGGCCACCGTATCCTGGGTGGAATCGGCTGGAGCGTGGCAGAGCTGACCGATCGAGAACAGCTTGCGGTCAAATGGCTAGACGCAATCAAGACCAAGCCTCTCCCAAAGAACATGAATCCGGCTCACCATGGCGGCAGGCGTGAGGCTAGGGCTCGTGCCCTCAACAGGCTACTGGAAAGCGAAGACGGTGTCGTCTTCACGGACGCCTCCAAAAACAAGGGGACGGCCAGAGCAGTGGCGGTGGTGACAACTAGGGGTGAGCTGCTGACAAGCGCATCGTTTCAAATCAGAGATGTGGAAGAAACGGAAGAGTTGGCAATTGCCCTAGCCCTGACCCTTCCGGGAATTTCCAAGGTTTTCACCGACTCACAGCAGGCGTACAGGAACTTCCAGTCAGGCTGGGTGTCCCGGCGGGTACTTCGCATCATGAGAGACAAAACACCTCCAAAGAGCCATATTGAATTAGTATGGGTTCCAGCCCACTCCTTGGGGGAGGGCAATGAGTTTTCCCACTGACAGGCCCGCGCGTTAACGTACCGGCCAACGGCTGCGGAGGAGGCCAGAGGTGAACCTATGATGACCTACAGAGAGATAGTGCGGCACTATCGAGAGGATAGGCAGAAACTTCCTGCCCCGCACCCAGAACTCACGCGGGAGCAGCAAGTACTGTATCGACAGATTCAGTCAGGATCTTTCCCTCACCCTAGCTTACTGAATAGCATGTTCCCAAATCAGTACGACAAGACCTGCCCGTTATGCAAGCAGCTCGGTACTCTTCGCCACATGATAGGAGAGTGCGACGTCAGCCCAAAACACCCACCCGTCATCAGCAACTCCTCCACTAAGAACCCCACCCTTACCCCTAGCGAGCGATGGGAGATCTTGCTGTCCAGCCCCGCCTTGGAGGATCAGCTACGGCTGGTTACCAGGGGCGAGGTGGCGAAGGCAGCATATGGAATCCTGTGAAGAGGGATCCACTCATCCAGCGCGTTTAGCGCTGACATGCTGTGCAATTAAAGTTATTCCTTCCTTCCTTCCGCGTGTGCAGGAACATTACATGTGTAAACCGGTGGTTTTGTGACTGAACACAAGTTAGCGGTGGCTTTAGTAATTCTAAGTCGGTGCATTACGTGAAGCTCCACACCGCAGCGGAAACATCCTCCACTGCTGCTGCATTGGTTGCCATCCAGGCGGCTGTTCGTTTAATCTTCTCTGGGCCCCCTGAAGCATATAATCTGTTCTGTGGCATGAAGCTAGCACTGCAGGCTTTCCATGTTAAAGATGCCTGTCATACACTTGCTCGAGAAGGAATGAAGCTATGCTATTTTGCGCTAAAAAAGAGCCTTGTTCTTACCACGCAGTAAGTAACAGTCCATTGTAGGCTGGCTATCAGTGTACGAGCTGACAAGGAGGCAGAGAAGGCTTCAGCAGATGTACTGTATAAGTCTGCAATTTTAAATGCCGGGAACGACCACTTTGGTTTCTACCATAGTCTGTGGCACCACGACGAGTTAGTGGACCGATCCTGACAACCGTCATAAGGGGTTGTAGGGACTTGACCCTGATTTGAGCTTTCAGTTGATCCCCTGGTATTGAGCAGACGTGGTTTCGCCGTCTGTGGCTCGGCGTAGAACTTACACCATGCTGCCAGCCCATCATCGGCGGTGTGCGTAATCGAGACTGTAAAATGAGTCATCGTCCAGAGACCATCCTGCATGTTCTCTGCGAATTTTCGTAATGCAGGATTTTGCAAGGGAAGTTGGACACATCATTGGTCGGGCAACGCCTGAGGACGTGCTGTTGGGTCCCTGCCAGACTTGTTACGGGCAGATGACGCATTCAAATGCTGTGCTGAAGTTTTTGCATCGCACATGATTGGAAGCTAGATTGTAGCTTAGAAATATTTGAGGGCATTTAACAAGGATGTCAGTCTCAGGCCGCGTCTTGGGGAACCGCTGTACGGAGACCGTATATAGTACGGACATGCAGCCGTACGCAAACATTAATCGTATTCCCGCCATCTTTATCTTTCCCGCCATCCCCTATCCACGCTCTTTTTTCACTCATACCCTTCCCGCACAGAGGGTATACTGGCCAGAGCATATACTATCAGGGGTACACCTCCTTTTTGGTTCTGATAAAACTACCCTTTGTCTAACGCAAAATGCATCTAGTGAGCAAGAGACGTCGGAAGTGGCATCTCACGCGATGCGGTTGGCTGAAACGAAAGATTAGGTTAACAGAGAACGTGAGGTGCACAAGCTCATACCCGGTCGTTCTTCTTACAACCGAAAGAACCACGGAGACTGCATGCAACTTGCTGCAATAAAAAAAGTTATCATTGTAGAATAAGAGAAATGTCCTAGCAATAAGATTCCAAATGCTCACAGCATACATTATCTGCACTCAAACTTCCTCCAATACGATCTAGCTTTCCTTTTTTCGTGAACTTGACTCTTGGTGAAACTTTGATTGCGTTTGTTTTACGAAGAAGAAGCTATCTGTTTACACTCGGCATTCCTGTGCAGCCATTGCATGGCCCAAAGCGACGAACACTGTAGTTTTTATAAACGTGGGCGGGATGGAGGCAGCATATATTCAGTAACCTTGGCCCGCTTCTAGTTCGCGCATACGTGCCTCGAAGAACGCCCTGACGCCCGGATTGTCGTGGTAGGGCGTGGCTGCAGCCAGGCCGCGAGTGTCGACCCCGCCGGAGACGCTGTTGAACTCTTGGGGAAGCGGCTCCTGAAGTTCGAACTCGCGGGACATAAACGGCACCACTGGAACCAGCCGGGACAGCGAGCCCGTTTGGGCGAACACCGCTGCCAGGCTGCTGTTCTGCAATGGACGGGTCCACATCAGTGCTCACGGATCTTCCCTTCAGATCCCTGTGCGCGAGCGCGCCTCAGGTTCTGCAGCGACGAGCCTAAAGGGATCAAGAAGATGAAATAAAACTTTCTGCGATTTGAAAGCGCTATTCCTTGGCAACTCACTCTGCTTCATTACATGTCACGAACTATGTTTTTCTAAAGAAAAAAAAAACGGAAGCATTGTTGAAAAACTTCCAAATCTGGCGCTGCAGGGATGGATTAATGTGCAGGAGTGACACAATAGAGACCACCACTACAAACGTAGTTACAAGTCTGTTGAGTGCACGTTAGCATTCGAGAGATAGGATCAAACGAATCTGAAGGTGCCACTGGAATCTCCGAGTCAAGTTTCTTGGCGGGTGGCTTTGGTCGGCGGCTGCCAATCACACAAGCAATATTTTGTGACGTCATAAAGAAGTCGTCGGGAAGCGTCGGATTATTGTTGCCTCAGCTTTATCCGTTTTCCTTAATATCTACATTGTTTGTTTGACGTTTTCCATAATATTGGTATCGTCATTATGGGGGCAAAGCAGTTTAAAATAGCGAACCGAACTTGCATTTGTCTTCTTGGCCACTTTTAACTAACTGAACACTAGTGGTGAAGGTTTATGCTCCCCTTGCGAATCGGAGAAATGTCAGCGCTAAATCTATGCACGCCCGAATTGTTTCTGGCCATCGCTAGACCCCCAAAGATTGCAGCGTTTGTGCCCACAACTTTTCTCGGAGAGCGAAATTGGTTTTCCGTACACACGGCATACATTCTCTTATTCTTTTTTTTAGTTATATTCAAAATAGAACTTCTCGGCAATGCTGTCGTGCGTTGGTCGGAATGTTCTGTGTAGTTCGTCAGCAGAATGTGCATTGCGGAAAAGCCAACCCTGTTGGGAAAGCTCTGGAGCTCTCAATCTAATGGTGACATCTCGGAAAAGATCCTAACTAAATTTACCGTTGAGCCGAATCTGCGCCGAGTTTCATTTACTTGTTACAATTAGCTAGCTCCTAGTTGCGATCGTTCCGCACTTCCATCTGCTATCAAAACACGGGTACAGAAAACGCGTGTAGTCTATGCTTTACCGGAGTCATCTCGAAACAAACTGATACGTTTGATTGCTCGGACAACTAAAAAAACCATGGTGATTTCTATCTCATCCGGCAACATGCATAGATAATTATCAGTCGCATAGTTGCTATAAATAACATGGAGCAATCGCTCCTAAGCAACTCCAGCCACACCCCAAATTAAGCCACCGGGAATGGGCTGTCCCATTTTTATCTGCTTGAATAGTCCTGAAGTCCTCAAAAGTTTTATTAATTTTTTTGACACAAAAGTATGAAAACTTTCGAGTTAGAAACAATTGTGTCTTGTTTCTTTCTCACATTTCGACTGTGCCCCCCCCCCCCCCCCGCAATATAGTAGTTCCAGATTACACTTCATTTTCATTTGCCTTTTAACTGGTTTTGCTGTCCAGTCATTTCATTGGAGATTAATGTCAATCAGTTATTTCTCAGAACAATCAAATGGTCCCGAACCAAATAATAAACGCCGTTGAATATGGACCACACAATAAGAGCTAAAAATCATATACCAGCATGAAATACACGGGACATATAAAAAAACACTACACAAGCGCCCGGCAAGGTATGTAGGTTTGTAAACCATATGGAAATAGCACAGCGCACAAATCGCCTGGACTCAATGAATAACCGCCATCCATACGTTCATTTTGTGGTTGTTTACTATGTGCTGTCCCTTTAAGCACTTCATATTTTCAACTAAAAGCGAGCATATATACATATTAATGAACGAAGTATGCATCTCAAAAATCACAGCTAGCAACAATATTTACACTGCACTTCATGGCAGGTTATCTGTACCACCATTGTACAATGCGAATCTATAAACGGTGTTTTGGCTTCTCCGTGATCCCCTTCGTAGTGTGCATGCTTATATGAGGTGTGCAAGTGTAGCATTCTTCGGAGAACTAATTGCGAGCACAGCACATCACCACATGGTGAGCACAGCTATTATCAGCGCTTCATAACCGAACCAAATCGCATGTTAAGTACCAAACAGCGCATGCATGAATGAGGGTACGTATGAGCAAGTAATGTGAAATCGGTTGCTAATATAAAATGGCTCCTAATACCTTGCTATGGCCTTTATGAGGTGGTACAGTAGCCACTATGCAGCATTTGTTGATAGAGGACATATCCTTCACACAATTGCTAAGGGACAGAAAACTATTCCCGAGCTGACTTTATACTTGACATGTTCCTTTATTTACAATTCCTGACCTGCATCCTTCGTATGAATAAACCTGTTAACTAGTGACAGTTCGGTATGCCTGATGTATGACCAGCAAGTTAGCTACATACGAATCTGGCACATTAGAACTTCTGCAGTAAAGTCACTGCAAGTACAGTTGAGGTGGAAGAAGTTCGTGAGGTACGCAAGTACGTACAGGCGGACACCGCTGAAACCGGTTATACAAAGCGTGTGACAATATTCAGCGTCAACTGCTCTTTCGAAGATGTCACCTCACGCAGTCCCCATATGAAAACATGCCTGCCCCGCCTACCTCAGCCTAACGCGAGTTTCGATGGCCGGTTTTGTTTACGATAATCTAGAGGATGAACGATGACTCCACTTCAGATTCCGCTTTATTACACTTCTTGAGGAAAATGGAACGCGATCCCGACCTTCAAAAGGTAAATGGTGTGTAATTCATTCATCAAGTATGTGTACTTATCCGTGAACGTACCCACGCAATTAGATACTAAAATATACCAGAGGGAAATGTTGCACCACTGTGGCACGCGCACGCGCGCGCATACACGCAGACACGCACGCACGCACGCGCGCACACACACACACACACACACACACACAAACACACACACACACACACACACACACACACACACACACACACACACACACACACACACACACACACACACACACACACACACACGCGCGCGCGCGCGCGCGCGCTAAATATGATAACTGCGTTTTGAGCGCAGTGCTCAGTAAACTGTCTTTTCCCTCTTGTCAAGATTTGCTTCTCTCAGCCTCATCCACAAACTTTTTCGGCCATTTCGTTTCGTTTCCTTTTTTCCTCTAGCTATTGTTACAACAATCCCGTGTTCCAGTCATGAAGGGGAGGTATAAACACCCCTAGTGGTCTAAATTTAATAAGCAGCTCTTAACTATGGTTCGCTCCGTGTCACTCTATAGCTTAGGCGCATATCCCAATTTGCCCTTCCGAACTGTTCAACGGCCTAGTTTTCCGTCTACTTTGACATTTCGACTGATGGAGATAGGGAAAACAAGGAACAAACGTTCGTAGAGATAGGTGGCCCCAGTTGATCTGTTGTGGCCTCCTCCCCTGCCGGGAGAGGGACACTCCCGACCGCGCCGTAGCCGCATGAGCAAGCGAGTAGGCAATAGCGGTTAAAGATTATCCGGAAGGTTGTTTCCTCGGCCCCCCTCGCTTTTAAGGAGGCGTACAAAACCAGCCGGTGAAAGTCTGCAGCGCAACTCACCCATGAGGCCTTTCCGTACAGCCCTGAATGAGCCGCTGTGACGTAGTCACTGGGTTCAAGGTTCTGAGTGTTCAGGACCAGGAAGTCGGCATCGCTGCACGAGTGGGAAAGACAATTAGAGCCGTCCTTTCTAGCCATGCCATCATATAGTGTGCCGTTGGTGCACACGCACTAACATTTTTTTTCTAGGTACTTTCCTGAAGTGAACTTCTGAACAAGCTGCCACGGTAGTTGCGCCTCAATGAAAACGCGTATGTAGGTCCCGTCAGTGCCGTCATTCACTTCTAAAGAAGTCAGATACATAGCTCTTATGCATGAACGGCGGATAAGTTAACGTGGTTCGTGAAAGTCGCACTTTTTAACGGCAGGGTGTAGTTCTGGCGCTTTATGCCAGCTTGGGTAGGTTAACAAGGTAGCTCAATGAAGGCCTGTTGAGTTTGCCCAAGCCTGATGAAGTTGCGATACTGCATGTACTAGCCGCAAAAGCCACAGATAAAAACTTTTTTCGAAGTTTTACGCGCGGCAGCTTTAGCAGGAGTGAGAGCAGCGCGGCTGTAGAAGGGAGCGAATTAATGCGGACCACTTGGAGTCCTTTCACGTGCGGTGAAATCTATTACACACGGGCGCTTTCATTTTTCGCCTCCATCAGAAGAACGGTGCCCATGGCCGGGAACGAACCCGCGTCTGTGTGCTCAACAGCTCAACGCTTTAGCCACTAAGTTACCGCGGCGGGTAAAACCCAGGGAGCCAACAAGAAGAGCTACTGAGCGCATAACTGTTCCGTAAGCTAGGAATAAAAAAAAATTGCCATCCACTAAAATATACTGCGAGTTTTCATCCCCACGAACACTTGGCTTCCGCTGCTTTGGATATTGTTTGGCGTAATGTGACGGCGAGCATCCATGAAAGCGGCGGAGAACAATTCTATATGCTGACCAAAAGTTACAGCGTAATTTTTTTTTTTTTTTTTTGGGGGGGGGGGGAGTTGATCGTAACGTTTCGTAACATGGAGTGCAGTGAAAAACAGTTTGCGTGTTACTTCAATGTATCATTCAGTGAGTGTTAAACTGACGAGAAGGTGAGAATGCGTCGAAGGAGTCGATATATTTTCCTATGAACATTCAATAAAACGGCGTTGGTAAACATTTGGCGACGGACAATACAACGACAAAGAAATTCGGTGTCTGAAACATTTTATATACGAGTCTTTTGTGTTTTAGCGCATAACAAAAAGAGAGTGTGCTGGAATCTTGCTCTCAATCTATTTATTCCAGCTTCCTTTTTACACGCAAGGGCACTCTAAACAAGGGCATCACCAGTACGGCAGCTCGAGAAGTGTTTTCACCAGCTTTCATCACAGCGACGACCCGTAGGAATAGAGCACAGACAAGCTACATATTCATTTTATATGCCACTTATCCTCATAATTATAATATTCTTAAAAAGGCGCCCAAGTCCCTAGCACAGTATGACTATTTGAGCAATGCGAAATTTTGCGCACAGAGAGGTTTAACTTAAACACAAGAACTGCAAAACGTTTCACGATGCTCTGGTTTTATGCTGACCATAAACAAAAGTTGCTTCAGTTATTTTTTTAATTCCCAGAAACGTCTTCTAAACGTACTACTGCACAAAAAGTAAGCCTTCAGCTTTAACAATAACTGTAAAAATGTAATCGAACTATGAAAATAGTCAAGATAAAAGACAAAAAGAACCTTTCCAATAATTATCTGTGAGGGTACTGTGGTGAGCCTGAGTGGTTGTTTTATTACGGTGAACAGCCCGCAGAAAAAAAAAAGCCCAAAGGTGTTAGAAGATAGACGCATTGAAATAAATAGTCACATATGCACCTGTATATGCACAGAAACGTGTAAACTGACGGCGCTGTGTTGACGGAGAGGTTGTCCTTTGTTAACTGTTCGAATTAATATTGCCGTCGCAAAGATATACAGCGTTCCTTCTTTCGCAGCATCTGTTTTAAACGCAACTCTATAAAGATCGTGAGTAGTGGAAGACTCTAAAACGTGGATTAACATGCGTTTCGTGTTTCTCCAGTGACAGAGCCCACGAATATTGGTAACATTTTTTAACACCAGAGGTGTTTAAGCTTGAGCTTTGTCCGGTGGCGTTCGCACAAAAAATTCCAAGAAAAAGTACCGAGCGCATGTGAGCGTGCGCCTCGCGTAGAGCGTCCGTAATCGTCCAGCTCGACCTTCGAGAACACTTCGCACAACTCACGGCAGTACAGTCAGGATGCTGATGCCGTCTTCACAGACGCGGCGGCATACCCCTCCTTCCCAGCGTTCGCCCTGGCAGTAAGCCCCACCCAAGGAGGACCGACTATTACTGCCTCTATAAAAACACGCTCACCAGCTGGAGCTGAACAGGCGGCAATCGCGCTTGCCATCTCCTCAACCAAGGCTACTACTGTAGTGATGGACAGCCAACAGGCCTGCCGGCACTTCCAGGCCGGAACGGTGCACGCTGCGGCCCGCACAATACTACTACGCCACCCCCCGCAGCGACAGATCCAGGTTGTATGGACTCCAGCCCATCTGGGAGTGAGAGGGAACGAGACGGCCCACGAACTTGCGCGAGAAATGACACGCCGCACGAGGAGTGAAGACGCCGCCTTGGAGAGATTTACTCCCCTTCTGGCATACAGAGAAATGACCCAACATCTACGCCTGGCCCGACGCACCCTTCCCCCACCCCACCGACACCTATCTATAGAGCAGGCACACCACTACCGTGCCTTACAAACAAACACCTTTCCCCACCCAAAAAGAGTCTGCCACTACTCCGAACAAATTACGTCCCCTAGCTGCCCCTTCTGTGGAGCAGACTGTACTCTTTTCCACATGGTTGGTGGATGCCCCTCCCACCCTCTCCCCAAACCGAATCCGTACAACTCTCCCGAGCTCTGGAGGCGCGCCCTGTCCAGCTCATGCCTGTCCGATCAGCTTCGACTGGTGGAGTGGGCTGTAGCGGCTGGCAAAGCATATGGGGTCCTGGACTGAGGACTCCACCTCCTAAAGACGCCTCATAATTTACTACGCAATAAAGATGTTTATCCTCCTCCCACTCCGCCCAGTGTTCCTAGCGTGATCGCTCGCCTTCTCGGCTCCTCGCCAGTTCACGTGCGTTCGCACTTGAAATGGCAAGAACAGAAAAGGTCACGCTACAGGCGCCGAGTTCGCGAAGCCGGCTGCCGCAGTTTCTAGCGTGGGCTAACGCGGTGCACTTTTGGGGACCGAGAGCTACAGAGAGAGTATTTATTGCCGAATTATCGACCCAGGTCCAGGTCAGCTAAGCGTTGGGGGCTGAGGTGTCACGGTCTTCTTAGTATGCCAGAATGTCGTCGGAAATCTTCCGGTCATGAAGGCAGAGAGCCTCCTGGGCGGCCTGAATGTTGATTCCGGGCGTGGGAGCCTGCCAATTCCCCCATGATGTGACGCGGGAAAGGATGGGGGTAAGGTTCGGGGGGTGGCAGTCATAGTAGGAGTGAGAAATAGAGGAGTATGCGTAGCAATAAGGGCAGGTTGGGGTACCTGAACACTTACGCATGCGATGTAAAATGTAGTGAGATGGGAGGGAGTGGGTATACAAGCCTGGTGGAGAAGACGTTTGGGGCCGAGTGAGACGCGTGTCTGCAGACACTCGTCTACCCTTGCCTACCCTTGTCCATGGACAAGGGTAGGCTTGGCGGGCGAGGCGATACGAGATTAGGGTGAATGTACGGGGCGCGCGGTCGCGGGGTCCTATTAAAGGAGGATGGTATGAGGTTGGCCAGAGCATAGACGGACTCGAGGATAGATCCCGGTAAAGCGCGTTTACTCTTGCGTGGTCGTCCATGTTGGTGTGGCCAGGTTCCCATACCAGGACAACGAGGTGAAAAGGATAGCTATAGGTTAGAAGAGAAGGGGATAGCGTAAATAGTTTCGAATGTCTGATTGCGAGTCCGTGAAGATGTAAGGGGGGTGTTCGGTGGAGGTTGTGAGAGCGGCATGCTCTATGGCCGCTCTCATGGAGTGCTCCTCGAGGGAGGTACATCCGGCGGACAGAGAAAAGGCATTTGTGCGGAAACCAGCGACGAGTGGCGTAAAAAGGCTGCGGTTCTTGTTGGCGGAGAGGAAAAATAACGGGCTTCTGTAAAATATACCGCCGATCCCAGCTTTTTTTGGAAGGAGACACGTTTGGTGAGGGCTTTACAGCGTATAAGGTGGCGGGCGGTATGCCTGGAGGTGTTCATATTCTTAGGTATAAGGTTCAATGACAAATATAGTGAGGTGAAGAAAAGGAAATAAAAAAACGTGCCTCAGCCTGTGCCGCTAGGATTAAATGACAGACGGAGCAATAACTACCGTCTTTTCTTCCGCGTCACCGCATTTCACCATCGAAGGACTCACCTGTGCAATTGTTTTACGTTCACGCGCTTCATAAAGCTTGGGGACATGTAGACGTTTACGCTGAAGGCCCACTTGCGTGGCGAGCTGACCAGTTCCGCGGATAGTGCCTGAAAATAGCGTAAATACGGCGCGAACCTTTTAAAGTTGGCAAAGAACAAACAGGTGGCAGATATCTCAGCGAGCGCGTGATGTGCATGAAAACTTAGCGATTCGCAATAGTGTTGACTCCAGTGGGTTAGGAATTAAGTGGGTCAGTTCAGTCAAAAGACTGCTCTGCCGCGATGACAATGATGACAATTTTAAAGCAAGCGTTTAACAGCTAAGCCAGATATCAAGAAAAACCAATGAAGCCCTGGCGCCTCACCATGCCGCTTTTTCGCATGGTACGCATGAGGCCACAACGACTTCAGGCGAATGGCGGCATCTGGCCGAAGGCCCCGCCAAGAAACATGGCTTTGCGATTGTATATCTTAGTTCTGTTTGATTGTGGCCCCTGGAATTCTAAAGTGCATTTAACGCACTTATAACTATATTTTCGTGCTTTCCCCATATTGCGTCCCTGCTGACATAACTGCGCAAAACTTGAAAGTTGCGTGTAGCGAATGTATTTGTAGGTAGCGTGAAATTTGCGTTTTTATATCTTGTCACCTCTTTTTCGGTCACAAAAAAAGACGGCTTTCAAAGAAACTTGAGTTGAGTGAGCTAGCTATAGTATTTGAAATTAAAGTTCTTTTTCTTTATTTATCGCCTCATTAACACTTCGCTGGACATTATTTGTGCCAATAAATTTGCACTACCTAATTAGTGCTTGCCCGAACTTCAAGAGATAGTCTAGTTAAACACAATTCCATCCAAGCAATTTATGTGCTCATTCAACAGCATGCAGCATAGGAACCTATAGGCACCTGCGCCGTTCGCCGCAACGCACCACGCGTAGACATTAGCTAACAACCATGGCGTTACAGCAACGTCAGGTCTATTTAATCTGAGATATTTTAAATTACGCGCTCATCCGCCGCCATGTACTGCGCCTTAGCAACAGCCACGACTGACGCGCGGCCTTCAACCCCAATTCTTTGCATGCCGATGACGTCGTGCTTCCGTGAGTGCAGGTTTACTTATGCACTTTTGTTATTCGTTCATACGGAACCGTCTTTAAAGGGACAGACAACCGATTTTTGTCGCGTATATGTTCTCTAGCTCATATGAACGCCAGCGTTTTATACAGCCCAGTAACCACAAGCAATTTCTAAACAAATCGGCGGAAATAATTTTAATTTGGCAGCAAACTTCCTGAAATCGGAAGGGTGGCGGTTCGTAGTGTCGAAACTTGGCACTACAATATGTGTCCCTGTCACGTGACCTGCAAACCTAACAGCTACTGTAATTGCTGAAACGTTTATTTACGTATTGAAAACCTCTCAACACAAGTATTTGTACAAGGTTAAATTGTATATGTATTTCTAAACATTATTTTGAAAATTCTAAAGACACACCGCCCGCCGACGCTGGGTCGCTCTCAGTGTGGCTAACTGAGCCACCACGCCCAGAATCAACGGCAGCGTTCAGTAAACAGACTCAGTGAAGGAGCTTTGACGATTCTCCCTGAGTCAGAGGCGTTTGTTCTGCCAAAATATTTGATTTCAGTTTCCAAATACACCAACGGCAGCTTAAAAAAAAAAACGGTGCGCCCGCGGAGAATCCAACTTCCCACCTCCGCAACGTGAAGCCAGATTCTACCTATCGTCTATCTCAACAGATGGCGCATTCGTGCACAATAGACCGTTGCATTGAAAAAACTCATAAAGGAACAGGAAAGCCTGCGATTCAAACTTTTTTTGCTGGGGACAAGTTTTTAAATATCGTTTTTCATTTCGCATATAGACAAAAGAATGTTGCCGAGCTACTCTATGTCATGGTTGCCAGCATCATTTTTGGGAGGGACACATACGGCTCGCAGATCTAAAATATTTCGGTTTAAAAAGTTCTAGGGCGTTATCAGCAAAACCGTTTCTCGTCAAGGTGCTTTCAGTGATGCCCTTTCATTTGGGATAGAGAATATGTACTCGGCAAAAATCGGTTGTCTGTCCCTTTAATAAATACGTGAGGAGTTTCCTACCTGCTTGACATTGCCCAGTTTGGCCTCTTGGCATATCCGCAATCGAGGCGTTAGTCTCCTCGAGAATAACCCCTTAATAGTTTTCGTCTGAGCAACGCAGTCAGTTGTGCTCTGCCGATACGCTATGCACCAGACTATCTTCTACAGTTTTACGGAGTTTTACTCTGTGCCCCCAAAGGCTGTGAAAAGTTTAAAATCGACGTGTTTCGTAGCTGTTATAAATCTAGCCTAGCGTAATGCCACAACGTAAACAAGGCCCCAAACACACGCCACTGAGTTTTCAACCTGCATAAGCCGATCATAATACAGTCCCTTGCGCAGTATTCTTACTCTTGCTTGCCTGTGAACCTTCCCACGAACTATTTTGGTTCAACCAGTTTCACAGAAATTGATTTGATGGTGAGGTTCATGCGTACCAAGACGTTTCCTACCAGGCACAGCAAATGTGGTTGCATATCTCACTCAATGAACGAACGGTAATAAAAGGACACCGACCTCGACGAGTTCGTTGTATCCATCGACAGCTGCACCCTCGCCGGTGTCCAGTTCTAGCCCATCAAAGCCGCGCGCACGTACCCACGCGACCACATCGGAGGCGAAATGGCTAGGGTGATGGGACACGTCGACGGGACCGGATACTGTCAGGGACGCCTGTAGCGTCAGACCCTGATGTTTCAGCGTCACGAATTTCGCCAGGGCTTTCTCTGCGTTAGGAACAGAAAGGGCCACGAGTTCTCCCCACTGCACCCAGAAAGTCTGCCAGCTCTTGCAGAGTCTGCAGAGCGTCGTCACGAGGGGTAACTATATTCTTTCTCTAATTCCTTTTTTTCCCCTATCCGTTGGCTGAATAATTATTGGTATGGCGCTTGTCACAAATGGTTGGCGTTGGAAGCGACTTCTGCCAAAGGCTGTAAGGCTGTAGTCATTCCAGCTTACCCACGCTGTGTACGGGCCTATCCTTCACAGCGCGATCTCACAGGTACTGTGCTGCACTGGACTTAATAGATACCGCTCTCAATGCAGCCATGGGTGCTAAATTGTAGTCACTCAGTCAATGGGTACGTAGCGACTATTGCCGGAATAGCGGTGAATAGGACACTGTCGATACGGTGGTGCACGGGCCTGGAGTGTCCCAAACGCTCTTTACTATTATGAGGTAGGTCTATAAGTGACACTCCGTCGGATCGTATGTATACATCCGGTTTGCGAGAACTTCAATACAAAAATCAAAACGGCTATTGGCATACCCGATTGCCGACTGGGCACACGGACTGCGTGGCCCTTGTACCGCAAGCCCAGGAAGACAGCGTGGCTGCAGCGCTCCTTGGGAAAATGGCGGTCGAGGTCGTAGGCCCAGGCACCCCGACGCGTTGCGTTGCTCCATTGCGGGTCGTAGTAGCAGACAAGCACCGGCCGCGAAAGTGACTCCGAACCTCCGCGAATTCGTCGGCCATAGGGCGGCCGTGACCCTTTCGAAACAAGCGCGCAAGAATGCAGTAGTGGCTCTAGAACTCCAACTGGCTATTAAGCGCATATAGTGCGAAGTTGGTAGACTTCAATGACTTACACATTTTCGCATGTATTGTAGTACCCCTAATTCACAGCACTTATTTTTTTAATACCTTCTTCAGATCAAAAACGAATTCATACACACAGTTACAATCATCTTAGAACACGGAGCTGCGGATATACCACCCATCATTATGACCTCGGATAGTCGCGGATGCTTGTAAAACGTTAGGTTCATATCTGCAGAAGTTAGAGTCGGAGAAACCTGGCTGCCCTTCAAATCCCCGCAGTGTTATACGTTCGTCGCATACAACAGCTATCACTTCTTTTTAATTGCGCGTTCAATAACTGCTCTGAAATATCGAACCGAACATGAAGTACGCCAATACGGCAGACCGTCTTAATAAATTTACTGATGTTTACTACTAATGTAAAATTTACTAAGTTAGACAACTAATGTTGTCTTACTGTAAATACTTCCTGCAAGAAATTGTATGCGTATTACAAATACAGATCTGTGCGGCAGGCTTGCATAGAAGAAGTATTCAATTTTTAAAACGTATGACTCCCTTCTAAGTACTCCCTCCGTTCAGATACACGCTTATAATGTTAAAAAAAAAAAAAACATTTGGTGTGCCAAGTATTTCATAGTAACCACAAAACCTGTGCTTGAGATACCCGTCTTCTTCTTTTTACTTTTTATCCCACAAACACTGTAGACCATGTTGCTTACTTTTATCCAAAGACACTGAGCCGTAGCCGTGGTAGTCTGCGGAAGAAAATAAGAAATCTATGCAGGAAAGGCAAGGGTATCTTTATGGTGACGAGAATAACAGGCTTTGGCAGTGGTTAAATGGAAGTTTCAGAAAATCAAATCGTTCACTGATATAAACTTCCGGTTAGATTGTATGAGTTCTATATAGTCTTCGTGGTTACGTGTGCCCCAACACCATTCCCCCGAGATGGACGGCGTAGTAAGCGGGGTTGTGCCCGATCGCCCGGCCCAAACCACGCGCAGCAGACGTTCCCCAACTTCAAGGCACCGCAGAGTCGCCTCTCCTTTTTCCTTCGCCATGGCTAAGCCGAATCAAGCCTCGGGCGAACGGCCAGCGGCAGACAAACAGCAACAATAGACGTTTTTACAGCTGTTTCAACTTTTAAGTGCAATGCACTTCTTAAGCGATCCTGAACCTGCGTCCACCGGCGATGTCCGCGCACGTGGAGATGGGCGCGCGCAGCCTGGCCGCTGACATGGCACATACCCACGTGGGGGATTGACCAGGAATCTCCTCGTCTTCCTTGGCAACGGGGGGAGATGGGCGCGCGCTGCCTGGCCGCTGACATGGCACATACCCACGTGGGGGATTGGCCAAGAATCGGCCGTGAGAAGGGCTAATGCACCTGCTTAAATGAGTACTGACACGAAATTTCAAAGCTGAGATCCGCTCTAACAATCAAGTACAACGACAACACAAATAGGTGTCTGTGAATAAATGCATCTTTCTTTCTTTGTAGTTGTGTGTGTGTGTGTGATCTCTCTTTCGCGAACATTACCGAACCGCGCAAATTCAACTCGTGCATTCGCACTTTCACATTCTTCCCCTCGGGGAAATGCGGGGAATTTTTTTCAGAGAAAATGCAGCTGTATAGTCTGTTTATATTTTTTTCGGTGTGTGCAGGAAAATTTTCTGGGAGTCGGGAAGCGAGTAGTTTGGAGGCGCTAAACAAATTCGAAAAATTTGCAATATTCGAAAAGTTTACAATATTGCTCATGTTCAAGCGCTTATCGCACTGCGTGAGGTCCGTGTAAAAGTGCCGACATGGGCTCATTTGAAAGAGTGTAGAAGGGTGATTAATTAAAGTTTAATCGGGGTACTTTTTTGTTAATTGTTTTTTTAATTTGGGCGGCCCCCAGGGCCTCAGACGGCGGGCCGTAAGTTCGCTTCACTGCATGAACGGTTCTTCCGCGGCAGCGAGAGCTTCACAGAACTGCTCTACAGAAGCGCAGCTGGCTGGTGCTGGATTTCGGGAGGGCGTCATTGGCAGATCATCCGTTGTAGGAGCTCTTAAACCCCTTTGGCGGCGCTGCGTTTACGCAGGCAGAGCGCAGGTCAACAGGCCGGCTTAGGTGCATTTAGGAGGCTGTAGTTTTCACAGTGGCCGGCCGCCGACGTTGCTGCATGCTTTCCCACTTGAAAATTCTGGGTGCCAGGGATACACCTTTCATGTTCCCTCCCGCTCATATAAAAACTGGTGGGTCTACGTATGGCGTAAATATCTGTCCCTGGTAAGCTCTCTGAAGACTGGCCCTGACTTCCAATCCCTTCCCGGTGCTGCGCTGCCAACCCCGCTTAAAGGGTTCTTTCTGTTCGACGTCGCAAAAAACTAAAACTCGGCAGTTAAATTGAAGTCATTTTCATGGTAGCACAAAATTACAAAATTTTTCTTGTTCTTGTACTACACCGACAGAAAAATAGCTAATTTTCCGGTCAGCTGAAAATACGCGTGAGAAGAAGTCACGGCAGCTGTGGAGTGGTTAAGACAGTTCGAAATCACGGCATGTGATTTTATACAAAGCGCCCAGTTTCTTCTGAACAATCGTATGCCGCGAAGGGGTGTATCGCTGCTTGCATATTTACCCGGTGGTACTATTAGGGAACATTTTGCCTGAGAAAACTATAATTCTCCGCAAAGACTAAAAGAAGAGTCATATCATCACAATTTATGCTGCTTTTCGGGTCTCTCAGGTGCGTTGCTTGCTATCTTTTTATGAAGTGATCCAGCTTGAGCTCTTGTATTGCGCTTAGAAACTTTTCCGAAAATTCGGCACAAACCAAGTTACCACTTGTTGTCTGCAGCCAACACTTGTGATGCAGCGTGTAAACTTGCTCCCTCCCTGCAACACTGCACTATGCCCAATCCTCACTAACGACAGGTGGCTCGCCCTTTCACAGTCTTTCTGGCTTCCGGTTTTTCTCACTCACTTCGTATGCGGAACCGCGGAAGGCTGGGCGATGCATGTGGAATCACTTTTATCAAGCGGACAACCCACTTAGAACCAATCGAATCGTGCGGACCCTCGAACTGTGTGTCCGCCCTACCTGAATTCCGACCTACCACGGGGACCCAGCCGGTGCAGTGAAGCGGACTTACGGCCTCCGGACAAAGACCGCGGTGGCCGCTCAATACAAAAATTATTTTTTCACTTAAAACAAATAGTACTACAAATAAACTTTCAAAAATAAATTCCCTCTCTACAACCTTTCAAAGCATCCAAAGTCTGTACTTTTACGTGGACCACCACACACTGCGATAAGCGCCTGAACGCGAGAACTATTGCAAATTGTTCAAAGGTAATGTGGTTGCGCTCCGAAGCTACTCGCTTCCCGACTCCCATAATTTATTCCCGCACTTACCGTCAACAATTTAAACAATATGCAGTTGCATTTCCTCTGAAAAAATTGTACCAGCTGTAAAAATGTCAAAATATGGCCCAAAAACTGCGCATTGCTTCTCCACAAAGCACATTTTCAGAAACACTAGCAGTTGTAAATAGAGAGTTTTAGCATACCGTTACCATGTTTAGGTTGCCGTATACCGTGCTAGCGTGAGTCCACTGCGCATGCGTGAGGAGTTACCGCGAACAACGAACGGTAACTTACCGGCACAGGCTTTAGAGTCACCAGCTAGTATCCTGGCAGACGAAGTGTACCCTCGCGTCTTGATTACAGCAAATTCGGTGCTCTCGACGCTTGATAAAGCCGATAAAAGTAATCTTAGTTGATGTTGTATATCACGTTTTTGTTGTTAAACCATGCTCAGGAGCACGACCACCCCTTTTTTTTTTTTTTTTTTTAGATGGGAGAGCAAAATGGTAGCCCCTACTCACGCGAAGTCTCGCCTGCCTCAAATAGTTCAGATACGCTTCTGAGTTCCCAAAGCGCTTTTACGCCTCCACAATTGTTCTGAGCAAGCTAGTGCAAGTTACTGAGTAATTATTTCACCATATTTTACTCGTTTCGTGGCGAAGTACTTAGCGCGGACGTAAATTCTATTTTACTCCAACTGTATCAGTAGATGGCGCAACCGACAACATGTTTTCTTTTTTTAAACCTCTACTGGTGATGGCTACAGTATTTTCAAGGCAAATATTGTTATTGTGAACCTCAATCCAAGAAGTGAAACATTCAAGCTAATTTAAACGAAAGCAAATAAATAGCTGTGACCAACAAAATTATGCGTGATTTGCTTTGAGAATAATTCATCAGGATGTCGTTACGTGCCAAACGGCGGCCCGTAAGCCGGCGGAATACGTAAACCGCAAACGGTGTGCTAAAACATGTCGTACCATCTTCAGAGGTAAACGGAAACTACGACTTCCGGTAACACAGTCAATAAACGCTAACGCAAACATGGTAACGATATGACAAAAATCCTTGTATCAAGGAAGCGCGGTTGTTTTTCTACGAACTGAATTTTTTTACCGCGCTCCTTTGCAAAATTGTTTTCGCAGCCTATAGGATTTGTTCGCAGCCACGGCATTAAAATTGCTGTGAGAGAAAACAAGAATATTTTCCCCAAAAAATTCGTTACAAAAACGAATAGTGTAGTGAAATGATCGACCATGGTCTGTATAGTGTAATCAGAGACGGTCAAGCGCGTTATCTGGGACGTTTGGAGTAGAATGACTCTGTAAAGAAACGGTAGTGGTTCTTCTCGGCTAAGGCATTTGGCGCCACATGTGCGCGACTCTTGCAACGCTTTATGACAGCATGCGAAGACGCGGATGCTGTCGCAAGCATTATAAATCCCCGACAAAGAGAAATTGGCAGCCTGCCCTCTCCCGTGGAAATAGGCACAAATCATGTAATCAATTGTTATTTAAGAGGCTACAGCCACATGAGGGACACTTTATTAAAGCACCTAATTTTTAAGCCCTGGTGGTCCTTCTCCTGTTTCATTTGTTAACGGAGCCGGCGCTGCTTCGCTTTGGATTCTGACGTAGCTAGCTGTAATTGTTTTGCTTCCGGGTGGCCCGCTACGCTTCTTTTTTAGTCTTGGCCGCCGTTCCTGACGAGCTAAAGTATCGTAGCTGAGATGGCACTGCCACCTTCTTTATGTGTACATAAGCTTGATTTCTTTTCAGTGAGGTTGGAGGCCTATAAGTCTCCTCCAATCGGCCTACAGGCAGGATGTCACCGGTTTCTAAAAGGATTCGATTGGGTTTGGCCCATGTTCAGCGAAGTGGGCTGACGTCGAGGTGCCCCAGGAGTTCGTAGAAAAAAAAAGACATTACACGCTTTAAAATTACCGGGCCGGTGGTTTTCCTGGACCTCGCCCATGCGCGACGATACGCGCTATGCTCTGAAGCAGTGAGCGGCATTACGTACGGAGAAAAGCTATGAAATGGTCTCACTATATTATCTTCTATACTATCTTCTTGGGGCGCAGTAGTGTAGAACGTGAGTTTTGGTGGCCCGCACTCACTTTGTGTCTGGTAGACGAAGTAGGCGGCCATACCGAACAGCACGAAGAGGGTCAGGATGGCGGTGCCGAAGATCACCGGCGACCAGTGTCTTCGCGCCTGGTACGCCCTGCGTGGACCGCGTCTTGTAGCACCGATCCCTGGAAGACTTCCGTCTCTTCTCAATTCCTGCTACTGATTGCATAGGCCCCCTTGTGACTGCCCTCATTGATAAGCCATCGGGTGCGCAATAAGAAGGCGGGTCTCACCCAGAGAGCATGTTTTCATACGCGTATTCATTTTCGTATTTCATTTAAAAAGTTTCTATTTCCGCACGAAATAAAACAAACGTTCTACTTCCCCTGGACGCTCCGTGGTGCTTATGACTGCTAGTTTCTCCTTCTGTGGACATCAACGAGCCTCTCATTCCCAATTCTTACTGCCGACGCCTCGGTTCTGGCAGTCTTTCCACCACAGGTAGCGTAGGAGGGCTAACCGCGAGTCTACTGCTCCAATGAATTTGTAGACGTCCGAGCCACCGACCGGAGAGGTAAACCAACGCCGTCCCACCCCCACCCCCCTCAGTGTCGGAGCGGCTTTGGTTACAACTCCCAAGCGTCGGATAGACTCACATCCACATAAATACGCCGGAAAGTAAGGGGTTATACTGCCTTCTCCTTGGAAGCCGATCCGGTAATACTTTGGATGCGCAATCCGAAGGTCGTGGGTTTCTATCTTGCCCGGGGAGCATGTTTTTCCCACTTTTGTCTGTTTTTCATTTCTAAATTACGGCTTTTACACGAGAACTTCCGCAATGGCTTTCTTGGTGTTCTTGACTGCTGGCTTTCCTCTCTGTGTAACGATATCTAAATGTAAGGATAATTGCTGAAGGAGAAAACCTGATCCCAAAGCTGCGGCGCCATCATGTGAGTTTGTGACTAGAGTAATATTTCGAGCGCTATGTATATGCCCATTCTTGTACCAAAAAGACCTTTTCTCTCCGTGCCAGTGGCTTCAGATTCATGATGAAAAAGCAGCGCAAGAAGCACATGGACAAAAGAAGAGGGGACACGTACAGCGCTGAACCCGCAAGTGCAACTGAATTTTTATTAGAAAGAACACACGTACTCATACACAAAGCTGTACAATCGTCTGAACAGATAACACGAGGAGTGCACGTAATGAACGACAAGTTAACATCTTCAAACAGTGTGACACATGACGTTGCTCCGCATCCACCTAGAAGTGATTGCGCTCTGCTAGCGGATAACAAATTGAAACTCCTAAATCTGAATCTGAATCTGAACCAACTAGTCCAACTTGCCATCCAACTCCAGTGCCTTATAAGGGTTGCTTAAGGAGAAGAGAGCGGAGTGGGTCAGGGAACAAACGCCTGTTAAGGACATATTAGTAGAAACTAAGAAGAAGAAATGGACGTGGGAAGGTAAGATAACCGTTGGTCATAAAGGGTAACAGAGTGGATCCCTAGAGAAGCCAAGCGTTGCAGAGGGCGGCAGAAAGTTAGATGGGCAGATGATATCAATAAGTTTGCGGGGATAAATTGGTTGCAGTTAGCACAGGACCGGTATAATTGGAGATTAATGGGAGAGGCCTTTGCCGCCCTGCATTGGGCGTAGATAGGCTGGTGATGATGATGATGAAAGAGTAATCAGCGCATAAATGTTATCGTTTTTATTCCCAATTGCCCGTTATAGCGACCGCCATTGAACCCCCCGTAGTACCGAGCGTCGCTGCATCGTGCCGCTTGCATCGGGTTAGCACCCACAAGGTGTCACTTCGCGCCGCTTTGAAACTCTTGCGATGAGCAATGTTTACCACCCCATGGAATTAGCGCCGAATGAACGTCGTACATATCCCCTTGGATGGCGAACCCACGTGCTTAGATCCTTCTATTCCAGTTGGCATGTACACCGCCAATGGCGCGTTCTGTTTCGCGAAGGCACGTGCACAGCCAGAGAAGTGTGTAGGCACGTCTTTAAAGCAAACGTGAAACCCTTTTAAAGACGATAGTCTTTCTTGGGCTACTTAAACCCAGAAATTTTGGTCTGTCTGTATGTCTGTCCGTCTGTCTGTCTGTGACTCGATTCAGCCACCCGGCCAAAGTAAAACAATGCCTGCGCCATAGTCTTATATAGTCACAACTAAATGTGCCCGTCTAAGTCCGGTGTAATGTTCATACTTGTCAATATTGTTGAAGAACAAGAAAACATTATGCATATATATAAGAAAACAAATTAATACAGAAGTGATATTTGCAGCGTTTCTTTATAAAAAATCGTACGTGTTTGATTTTGGCGAGAATAAATACTTCATCAACTGAAGAAAAAAATATCACTCCGCCGTCGCCTGCAGTCTCCCGCGCCATATAGCTTCTGGCGGCATTTGATGAAATCAAGTGGCAACAGCTACAAAAGGTTCCACTAGATAGGTTCCACGTTCTGCTCGGAACTCACGTGGACTAGGGAAACGCCGCTCTATAAACGTTGAAGTAGGGCGCCTGGATTCACGCCCCTCTTTGCCGCACGGCAGCGTTGGCATCGAGACACCCGGTTTGGAGAAGTGGAACGCGGGAAATTTAAAATGATTTAAGCAAACCTTTGGCGTCTTTACCTTGCGTGGAGCGCGACGAAAGAGCAACAACATGAGAGGTGAGCGGGAAAGCGAATGGAGGCATTTAGTTGGCAAAAGTCGATAAAGACTATCGTCTTTTGACGACATTTGCAACGAAAGCAGCAGATACGCGGACAATTTTTTTTCCCGTCGCCATGCCCTCCCTTTTCCCAACCTCAAATCATTGTTACTTGGCTCCTGTACACACCATCGGAGCCGTTAGGCTTACACTAAGTGGTATAGGAGCTCATGACCTCCCTAATAGTCGTTCGTTCAGCCACCTTAAAAGTACTAGACCTGCCTGCCTGCAATGACTGCCATTTTATACGCCAGGAAATGTCACCAGTGCGTGATTGTTGACGTCAAACACCCCTTCCGTGGCTACCCGTTTAGCCACATTTCATCACACAGGAACTACGCATGTTCAACAAAAAAAAAACTGTTGCACCTTTACACAGGATTCGAACATTCCTCTTGACGAGTGAAGTCGGTGCTCGTAAAACTATCACTGGCGGTTTTTAAACCACGAGTGTAGCGCTTGTTGAAGAAAAGAGGAGTACCTTTCGACGAGTGCTTGGACAGGCGACCCTCCACGACGCCTTGGGGGAGTTTCGTCCTCTACGACTCTGGCAAATTCGCCGGATGCACCGGCATCGCCGCTGCTGGGAAGAATGGAAAACGGAGGGGCGAAAGAGTCCCATGATGTGAGGAGAACTTCAGCACCGTATACGGTTATTAGTTGTATCGTTAGTTAGACGAAAGTGTTATTGAAAGACCACAGTAAGAAGGCCCTGCCACCTATCCCCATCTCACGTATATAACTGTTAAATACCATGTTTGCTAAATGACCTAGCTGAAAACCTCACTTTTAAGCAAAGCTCCGTGCAAGGAACAATGTTTTATCAATGTGGGAAGCGAGGAATATCCTGTAAGGATGTTTTCGAAACCCGAGCAGGCTGACAGTACTAAGCTCGTACCATTGGATATAGCTGACGCGGTAGAAATCAGTAAATCTTGTCTTGGAGGCGGTGGTACCGACATCCTGCCATGCTCAAATATCTTTTATAATGCCCTATTATGATATCTGGAACTTAAAATCTTGTCATCTTGAACATAGCCGATGCAAGCTATAAGTGAATGGCATATCAAGTATGTGCGTCCTGGTTCGACCTTGTTTCGATCAAATAGCTAAAAGACGGTTGGGGAAGGAAATTTGTACTTCGAATTTGATTCGGTAATGTAGTAAAACTAGAATCATTGCCTACCTGTGGTCCGGTAATACGGCCATGGGCAGCCGCGTATAATCTCCTCTTCTTCTTCTCTTCGTCTGGTGGCGCCAGAGTCGGGATTCGGTTTCCTGAGAGAGAGGTACCCTCTGCCAGACGACAGAAAGGGAGAGAAAGCTCTTTATTAGAGAAGAAAGCCAAGATGTTTGCCAGAATCTCAACACCGACATGCCACTCGGCAAGGGTAAAAGGCAGGAGAAGATATAAAAGGCCCTGTAGATACCAGGCCAGAAGAAAGAGGGGAAAAGAAGTAAAAAAAACAGACAGCGTGCAGTTCGTGTGAACAGTTCGAGGGCCATCAAGATCACGGTAGTATTTTAAATCAACAAAGCTTGCCCGTAGCAGACGGCAGTATGAGGAGCGCCATAGCGGAAGTACGTCACCGCTGAAGCGCGCAGCGTCATGGGAGGGAAGGCTCTCGCGCCGTCAACAGCGAAAGGAGGAGGAAACGCGGCGCGACGATAATGCGCGGTTTTTTATTTACGATTTCTCAGCTAATACTCATCGCTTTAACAAAATTCTTGCTGGAGGAGATTGCTAATACATTGTCTTATTTGGTTACATGTACATCCAAGCATCGGCGGAAGGTATTTCAGGACCCCTTTAATCCCAAATCATCCCCAGAGCAGTGGGAGGGCCTGCTGACCAGCTCCCGTCACGCTGACCAGATCTTTCTGGTCACCCGTGCCAGGGCTGCAGCCAAGGCCCAAGGGTACCTGGACTGAGGTGAACCCACCCCACCGAGTGACGGCTCAACCACCACTGTTTGCTCTATTAAATGTTTCTTCTCTCTCTCTTCCACTTCCATTATTTCGCGTTATAATCGTAATATTATTTCTTTCTTTTACGTTGAAACCAAAAATGCCCCCCGTGCGTTATATTCGAGGTCACGTTATTTACGTGCAAATACGGTAATAAATTGTTTGGACGCAGTCTTTATTCCTTCTTATATATATTGTTTTTTTTACTAGCGGCGTATAACACCTCCCGAAACATTTTTCTGGCTGCGCTACAGCCGCGATCCTTCGTTATTTCGGCGCAAATTTACCGGCGCACCGCCCAATTCGGCCCAACGCCTTGTTAAAAGCATTTCTGCGTGCCAACGCTCCTCACGGCTTATCGCCATACCATCCATTATACCCACCTTTTCAGCAACCGAGCGATGACCTGCTCCTCAAAATGTCACGATCAGGAGCAAAAACGCTTCCATAATCACATCCTCTGATCCACCCAATTGCATGCATAGAAAAGAACATAATTTTAAATAAATGCGTCAAGCTCTAAGAATTGCAGGTCACCTTCAATATGAATTTATTTTGACGTAAAACGGCAAAGGCTAATAATGTCGTTACAAATTTTCGTGTACGCTGTACACCTACACGTCTTCAGCTTCCTCCGTGGTACCGTTGCCGATGGAAGTTGTTTCCCAATTCGAAGGCACGAAGGTGTGGCCATGAGACGAAGAAGCGTTCTGCTCTTTGACGTAGGGACCGGACTGGAAGGGCCTGCGGAGGCGCGAGATGCTCTCGTTCACAGGCTGCACTGTCTCCGGGTCTTCGACTTGGTCGTACACCGGGAATAGCCGCGCTGCAATGGTCATGTCCGCCACGATGTAACAGACCCCGAATGCTAACAGTGCGGCGATACCGAGGCACAAGGCGAAACACATGGTCCTCGTCTTTGGCCTCGAGCAGGCATTCTCAATGGTCACATCGATGGCGCTGCCGTTTCCCATTGCACTGGGGCTGCAGGCTCTCCCGATAATGCCACGTTCGGCTCCGGTCGTATCGCCTATGTCATCTGCTCTGGGAGCATGGACAGGCCTGCAGAATCCGGCTGGCCTGGCGGCACCTGGCACCAGCGTTTTCTCCGCGGGTCTCAGTTCATCGATGCGAGCGGGGTGGTTGTCCAGAACGGTATCCCTTCGCGACAATAGTTGTGCCACAGGAAGATCTGGGTGGCTAAGTTGTGCCGTAGCACCGTCGAGCATGAACGCAGGAAGCCCAGCCGTACGTGGCATCGAATTGACCGGATGACTAGTAATCACGCTGGCGTCTAAGTCTGCCTGCACGCCCGGTAATTCTGAGTGTACACTTTTACTTAGAGCAAAAGGTGTGGTTTCAGAGAAACCCGCGGCGTTTGCAAGCAGCGCAGGGCTATGTCCTTCAGGTACCGCAACAAGTACTGTTGGCGAATCCCTTGCAGTAACTAACTGATTCGAAGGACCTACATGGGCCAAAATATTCCGTGCCGTTGAATCTCTCTTAAGTGTCACTGAAGGTGTGGGAGGTGGCACCGCATGCTTACGACCGACAACTTTACGTGACTTAGCCAGCGACGCCTTCCTTCTATTGTTCATCGTCAGCAGTTCGCTTAACGATCCCGACAGACTGGTGGTACCGCAGAACGCTTTCCGAACCCGGCGCATCAGTGGACTCGGCAGCTGGGATTTTTGCTTCCCTTTGCTCGAAGGTCGGCGCTTCGTAAGCCGAAGTGTCGTAGTCGTCGCAACCTTGTTGTTTCCGGCCGGTGATTGAGTGCAGCGTGGACCCACAAGGCGTGGTGCTTGGAGCAAGCGCGATTGGAGTGGCTTCTTGGCGTGGCGAGGTTTCCAATGGGTCGTCGCAGTCCAAGGCGATTTGACACGAGGCTCTGTTGCTGGAACGGAAAGTGCCCGCGCGAGATTTCCTCCTCCTGGGCTGGGGGGCAGCTGGCGTAGTTCTGGCAACGACCGGCAGATTCTGCTTTCTGTACGCCATGGCGACTCGGCGAGTCGAGGTGCCCAGTACGAGGCGTAGTGGTGAGCCGCCATAGCGCAGTCTTGATGTGTTGTCGTTGTTGTTGCGCCTTTAGATATCACATACCCAATCAGGGGATCGGCCAATCAACAGAGGATGGTTAAAATAAATGGAATTTTTATCTAATAACGAGTCGCTTAGAAAAGATAATTTAGACCGGTTGGAAAGAGTTTTGGTACCATAAACGACCGAAAAAACTGGAAAATCAAGGCGAGGGTGACGAATCGCAATCATTAAGTGAATCTATTGGAATTTTCAATGTAGCGCAGGAGGGCAGAGCATACATCCCGGCGGTAGAACCCCATTTCGGATGCCCCGAAGGATAGTAGAGCCGGCACTGTTAGGGATATCCCCAAACTGCAAAGCGGCACCTCCAGGGACTGACGTCTGAGTCGTGAAAAATGTCAACATGTCAAGAGGTAATGTTGTACAGACTCGTCTTCGTTGCAATAGCTGCACAGAGCTGTTGGCCCCAGACGAGACCTGTGTAAGTACCTATTTAACTGGGGTACTCGACAACGTAGGGCTGTAATAATCACCTCTAAGTTGCGTGAAGGGCGCCATTCAGGTTTTCATGAGAATTTAAGATGATTCAAATCTCTTAATGACAATAAAACTGATTCTTGCTGTTCTTGGAGTTTCAACATCCTACGGTACCTAGCAGCGTTTATTAAAGGTGTCGGCGCAGGGACGTCTACTACAGGCCCAGAAAGTGCAATCCTTGCTAGAGAGTCGGCGGTCTCGTTGAGTGTGATCCCGGCGTGACCAGGAACCCAAACAAAGTTAATTTCAGTGAGGTGAGGTGGCAGGAGTGACCGTCCGCAGAAGGGGAGTGTCTTTAGGTTAAGAAAGGGCTAAGCATACAGAAAAAGAATCTGAAACTATGATTGGAGATGTAATTGATGCATCCAGCTTTCGTAGTGCCAGGACAAGTGCCAAGAATTCCGCGAAGAATATGGGGATAAAATCAACCAGACGAACCGAAAGACCAGTTAATGGAAAGGAAAAATATACCTAGACCGGATTTTTCTTCTCGTTGAGAGGCATCTGTATATATTATAGCACCTGGCTGCATGGAGGCCAAAATAATCTTCGAGGAGACGATTGAGCAGTCGGGCTGGTAACAGTTAAGCATTTCTGGGGAAAATGTTCCGGAAATTGATAGAAAGAAGAGAACTCCTGTCAGTATATGGAATAACCTGATTTATTGCTTCACCCAATGGAGAAGGGAAGCTCTGAACCAAAGTGCTTTGCGGACATATAAGGATCTGGGCCATTGGTGCAACAGAAACACAGCTGGTTCAGCAATGAAGGTAAACTACTCCCTGTTCACCCCAGAGCTATAAGCTCTCAGAAAAGTTTCCACAGTAAGTATCCGGAACTTGATTGATTGAAGGGTTTAACGCGCCGACGTAACGCAGGCGATGAGGCGCGCCGTAGTGGAGGGCTCCGGATTAATTTTGACCACCTGGGGATCTTTAACGTGCGCCGAAATCTCGTACACACGGTCGTTTTTGCTTTTCGCCTCCACCAGAAAAGCGGCCGCCGCGGCCGGGAATCGAACCCGCGACCTCGTGCTCACCAGCGCAAAAGTATCCGGAACTTATTAGGCAGAGGAGGAACGCGCGCTTCCAAGTAAACTACCGCATTAGCTGCATTCTTAGGTAACCCTAAGCAGCAGCGAAGAGCCTGGCGCTCCAGAATAACCAGACGATGTAGCTTATACGCCGCGGACCCAGCGAATAGCACACACCCAAACTATGTAATATGCTCCACGTCTTTTTTCTTCACCTCTTTGTGCCACAGCCCCTTGTGGCCCTATTTATCAGTGAAATCAGCATTGGAAGGCAATTATTTGATATGAGGTGCGCTTCCCTGGTGTCCCTGGTGGGAAACAAACGAAAACATTGATATCTCGCTTGCGCATAATCCGATATAATTTAAACACTCCACAACGAAGTACAGCGTGACTCATCCTCGTAAAGTGTACGGTAAAATAGCTTTTCCCATTCATGCGGAAACGTGACGGCGCCATTGCCTGTCGCAGTGGGAAACCAGGGCCAGTCAAGCTGTTCTTCAGCACTTTTCCCGGTTTCCTTTGCGTGACGTATTTACTTTGTGCGAGAATAAAATATTGGCGCTGCTTGCACTAATGGTGCAAGGCTGGAGAAACAGCAGAGCTGATGGCCCCTCTCCCATCCGGATGTTGCATCATCATCATCATCATCATCATCATCATCATCATCAGTAGCAGCAGCACTACAAAACGAAGGCGTCTCTCACCGACCTACAACCGCTCCTGTCCCGCGCCCGTCGAGTCCATTCTTTGCCTCCGAAAATTCTGCGAGGTTACGCTAGGCTTTGCCAGCTTTTTTGAGCCAAGTAGCCGGCCTTGCTACGCAAGGACTTCAGCTTAGCTCGGCCAGGGAGGAGGAGGATAAACATCTTTATTGTTGGCAAAATTTGCATGGGCTCTTCAGAAGGTTAAGCCCTTAGACCAGGACACCATATGCCTTGCTAGCCGCTACAGCCCGCTCTACCAGCTGGTCGGACAGGCATGAATGAGCTGGGCAGGGCGCGCCTTCAGAGCTCAGAAGAGTTGAGCGGATTTGGTTTGGGGAGAGGGAGTAATCGCAAAGTCTAGTCAGGGTTCAATCATAATTGCGTTTTATATATATTTACAGCTATGTACGGCTATGTGCAACTATTTACAGCTATTAGTAACACCAGAGTCTTGTAACACTCATGATCGTAGTCGTCCCCGTCATCTCTTCGTCGGACTTGGCCGGAGCAAAGGGCAAGTCTTCGGCCAGCTAGGCCAGAGTTCAAAAATATCCCCTGTGCACTTCATTTCCTTTTCTTTTCCCACAGACCACCCATGCCCCCCCCCCCCCCCCCCCCCCTTCTTCGCCATCTTAGACCTCCAGTAGCTCGTCGTGTTATTCACGAGGCTGGCGCGGTGGCACCTGCAAATCGTCGAGGCACTGCGTGGTGCATTCCTTACCATGTACCCAGTTTCCCACAATCGCACTCAGAGAATCTCCCGCTCTAAAAACGCGTATCCAAGCGGGCCTCTTGCAAATCCTACTCATCACGGCCTTATGATCGCGATGGTATACCGCCAACGGACTGCAAAGCTCAGCTACGTCATCCGTATTGAAATTTACGAATACCAGTCGATGCCAGTCTCACGAACAATAGTAGGCAGGCACCCCCACTTTTCCTAAAGGCAAGCCATGCCGAACGTGGTCACTCATTCGCTCAACCACTTCTCTCTGTAAACGTCAACGTTAAAGTCGCCCAACAGCAAGAGGGCGCCTCGGTCGTACAGTTTTTGGAGCTTGGTACCAAGGAAGCACTTTACTTCGTTTTGAGCGGCACCGGGAAAGATATACAGCACAAGCAGCGTTAGCGAGTCGTTCAACTTCAGTGCCAAGGCGTCAACCCG